>NW_027315835.1:9352773-9477773 GCF_026437365.1 Eucyclogobius newberryi | reverse complement strand
AACAGTCCAGGGGTCAGGCTTCAACAGTCCAGGGGTCGGGCTTCGACAGTCCAGGGGTCAGGCTTCGACAGTCCAGGGGTCAGGCTTCGACAGTCCACGGGTCGGGCTTCAACAGTCCAGGGGTCCAGGCTTCAACAGTCCACGGGTCGGGCTTCAACAGTCCAGGGGTCGGGCTTCAACAGTCCATGGGTCAGGCTTCAACAGTCCAGGGGTCAGGCTTCAACAGTCCAGGGGTCAGGCTTCGACAGTCCAGGGGTCAGGCTTCGACAGTCCACGGGTCGGGCTTCAACAGTCCAGGGGTCCAGGCTTCAACAGTCCACGGGTCGGGCTTCAACAGTCCAGGGGTCGGGCTTCAACAGTCCATGGGTCAGGCTTCAACAGTCCAGGGGTCAGGCTTCAACAGTCCAGGGGTCAGGCTTCAACAGTCCAGGGGTCAGGCTTCAACAGTCCAGGGGTCCAGGCTTCAACAGTCCAGGGGTCGGGCTTCAACAGTCCAGGGGTCAGGCTTCAACAGTCCAGGGGTCGGGCTTCAACAGTCCAGGGGTCGGGCTTCAACAGTCCAGGGGTCAGGCTTCAACAGTCCAGGGGTCGGGCTTCAACAGTCCAGGGGTCAGGCTTCAACAGTCAATGACGGAAAACGTCTCGATCAACCCGATCGGGAGACTAAATCTCACGATTTTAAGATATTTCAATCGACCTTTTGTACGTCGTTATCCTTTATTTTGGTAGCGAAGGCGAGCGGGGGGAACATGCGGGGGGGGGACACGGGCGCCGCCATGTTTGTTGTGATGACGCTGTGTCACAGCGTGTTTCAATCCCAGAATGCATTGCGTAAGTCAAATTTCACACCGTGATAGAGCGTGACATGTACTATGGACACTTCAGTGGCGCCGACAGATGCAAACCAACTTTTAAAAGGCAATATATACACTTAAGCACATTCTGTTTTGTTACAGACGCATGTGGAGGATTGAATGTGAAGACGCACATGTGTTACGCACTGCGTAATCAGTCCTTTGGGATGAAAGATAGGTTTACCAACGTGATAAAAATATTCGACACGGCGGTTTAGGAAAGACCGGTCGGTGAGTCGGCGAAATAATTGAAAAATAAAAGATTTTCAACAAAATGCTGATATTTTTTTTCAGTCGGCTAGTTTCATACCGGGTCGGTCGGGTTACGGCAAACAGACATATTATTTTGCTCAGCCTAACGATAAAAAATTCAAACTGGACATTTAAGCTAGACAATTGCATTTTCGCACACCTAAATACACGATTGGCTTTATCTACGTTTAGATATTTGACTTCATGATGAATGTGTGGCCACGTGTTTCAGGCAAATGCACGTGACAAATAATACGTTAAGATGTGGAGACACTACGTGGTTTTTGGCCGGATCGTCTAAGAGTTTTCAGTCGTGCTCAGTCACTCTCGGTCAT
The DNA here is from genome assembly GCF_026437365.1 of Eucyclogobius newberryi. Classification (NCBI taxonomy): domain Eukaryota; kingdom Metazoa; phylum Chordata; class Actinopteri; order Gobiiformes; family Gobiidae; genus Eucyclogobius; species Eucyclogobius newberryi. Next base: position 9,476,332 of record NW_027315835.1, on the reverse strand, counting down.
CACGAGTTGTGAAGTCAGTGGCAGTTGCTTCAATCTCGTAGTGTGGCTCAGTTACGACTATTTTCAGGTACAAACTCAAAGTGTGGGCTGCGGAAAGACGCGACTACACTCCAGTCACAGTCATTCCAACGTTATACACATTACGAGCCCGATTTTGGCTGCAGAGGCGTGTCCGGTGAACAACGCTCATTATGTCAGCCTAAATGTCAGATTAATACTACAGAAACGGAACACGCAGTACTACTTACCAGAGCAGAAACATTGTTCAACAAAACTCACAGCGTGGTCCAACCCCTCCTCTTTTCTTGCCTCATAAATGATCCAAACAACACATGTTTCACTCCAGGTGGAACAAGTCCAACTTCTTCAACTCAGTCGCCACTTTTATCGTACATTTTAGATCATCCAGAGTAAGTTAGCAACGGCTTTGGTTGGCCAGGGGTCACATGACGCTGTTTAACCAATGAAAAGTCAAGAACACAAGCATTATTGATCATTATAGACTATTCAAGTGTCTTCAGTTGTCAGTCAGCCGGCCACACACAAACTTCCCAACACGCCGCAACATATAACATTACAATACTCACATCATTCACTAGGGGGCAGTAAAAAAACAAGGTCAATTTATACTTTATTAATGAGCGATATTCAATCTCCAGATCTTTGTGCTCGAGCATTAACATCTTAATGATCTTTTGCTACTTGGTCATCCTTCCCAGATTGAAACAAGCGCCAAAAAAATCTACCTGCATTCTCACAAGTCTCATAACCATCTCTGTGTCGCTAATGAAGTCAAAGTTCACGTGGTCATCTGCAGAGAGAAGCAGGAACGAAGGACGCTCGCACAGAGAGGGGTTCGCCCCGCGCTCCGGCTTAGCGCAATTAAACGCCTGTCTCACTGGATTATTGTAAAGGTTTCATGGGCAAAAGTAATAGCTCCTCCACCTCCGCCCACTCACGGGGGGGGTCATGGAGGTCCCGGTGTCCAGAGAAGAGATATGAAGGGACGGGCCGCCGATCGAGCTAATGGTGCAAGACGAGCGGGCGGTGGGAACGATGATCAGAGGCATAAACTCCGGTGCCGTGTTAGTGGCTTGGACTGCTTTGTGTCTCTTCTGGCTGTGATAAAGCAACAACAGCAAGTTTACATCATTTGTTTGGTTTCACTATTAAAAGTGGGTCTTTATGGTATATTTTTTAAAATTTGAAATATGGCTAGAACATGCTATAGGCCCCTCGTTGGCGAAGAAGAGCTTAGTGTATAAGCTAAGGGCACGGGGACGCCAAGAGGACCGTCAATATCATTAAAATAAGAAAATATAATAGTAATAATTGACAATGACAGGTTTATTTGCCTATACGTTCCCTCCTGAGTTAAGTGATACTCAGGAGGTAAGGTTAGGTACGATACAGATTAGAGGGGACTCAAAGAAGTCAAAGAATGTTGGGACGTTTCTCTTACAAGTGCAGTGCAATACATCTGTAGAATTTCAATATATTTATTTCAGTACCTCTGTTGTGCAGCTTTGCAGTATGGTAATAACATCAAAGCTTAAAAAAGAAAAGAAAAAGGGGTTAAAAACAAAAGACTGTTTGATGCAAGCGTGCAAAATGTCTATATAAATGTGCATGAGCCAAAACGATATAAAAAGGTACTAAAAAGTAATAATTTGAGTATCTGAATACATTTTACTGAATGTTATTTAGTATCTTAAAATTGGTTTAACATTGGGCAAACTGATACTAAACACAGAGGTCAGTTAAGGAATAAACGATTAACTGTTACATTTTACATTTAAAAAGTGCAAACCTCATATGCAGTAAAAGTAGTAGTAGTTGAATTAGAAACAGACTGACCTACGTACTAACTTATCCACTTTCTTTTCAAATCTACTCCAAATCTACTTCCAGTCTTCTGTTTACATCGCTATGCTAAAGACGCTGTTTTTTTTTCAAATATCACCACAAACAAATTGATCCGTCTGCAAAGTGATTTAAAAGCGGAAGCGTTTTATACGTCTTAAACAGTTTCTTCCTGTCCGTCCACCTTTACGAGGCCCCCACCAGCTCCCGTAATGCAGAGCCGCCAGACTCATTTTCAACGGGGCCCATTCCATTCTGCGACAAAATTTAAGGTTATCATCGATCCCTGGGTCATAAAAGTAACCTATTAAACATTTGTGGGCCGGAACAGTGCGCCATTAGCTGGTGCCATTCACCGACAACAGACCTGGTAATGGGACTCTGACAATAATGCCTCATCATTCAGACGCAATAATAACTAACATTGGGAGTCATGTGTGTTAATGGCCGACCATTAGAGCCGTGCGGCATGATTTATGTCCATGTACTGCACTTTATTCAGACTGAAACTGTGCCGCGCCACAAGTTTACGAGTCATATCTATTGTAATGTTTTGTTTTTCCAGACAAAGACACATTCGAAGCAAAGGAAGAGCAGTTTTATTACACACACATGAAATGTTGTATAAATATAGTAGAGAAGGGGTGTCCAAACTTGTTTCACCAAGGGCCGCATTTTGAAACTCAAACAGGGCAGAGGGCCACAAACAACTTGACATGTGAATCATTCGAAATTTTGCATTTGACGTAATTGCGATGAGCCTCCACACCTTTAATTAGACCTAGAACATTAATATTAGGTTTGTATAACATCAATATGCCTGAATTTTCCCAATTTCACAGTAAAAAGTACTACTTTTTGTTGTTTGGGCCGACATAGCAGGACGCTGGAGGGCCAACAAAAATGAGTCTGAGGGCCGCATTTGGCCCCCGGGCCCTAGTTTGGACATGCCTGTAGTAGAGTGACTTTATGTTCATGCATTTCTATTTAAATGCAAAACAAATTTACAATAAATTCATTTATTCTTATTTTTTTTGGAGATTAAAAGCCATTAATGAGTTTAAAATGTTCTAATTATTACTTTGAAACACACAATTATGACTTCTTGTGAGGCTTTATTTTAATATTCTCGCTTCCACACATTTTTTTTATTACAATTGAGGATATATTTGAACAAAGAGAGACCTATGATTATGTAGTTTTAAATGGTTGTTTTAGGATGCGTTCAGACTTTCCGTTATTTGGTTGAAAATTGAGCCCATTTTAGTCTTGATGAGCTCATTTAGCTCAGCTCACCGCTTGATGTATTATATTTATTTATTATAAGTTGATATTAAAATTAATGAATTCAAATTTTAGCCATGTTCATCCGGATGTCGTTTTGAATCATTTTGATGTGGTGGATGTGAACGCGCCATTGGAAGCTTGATCGATCAGAGCCAGCTCATACCTTTGTTGTGTCATTGGGCAAGACACTCACACACAAACCCAACGTATCTATGTGAATTTAGTGTGTGATGATCAGTGTCATTCCAACATTTGTGTCAGATTATGGAATTTGTCTTAAAAATGTTCACAATTTTATTCGTCAGAAACTGCAAATTCTTTTATGTCTGTTGTAGCCTTAGTTTGTCCCCCAAATCAAGTTTATAGTGTTTCCAAATAAAGCTTCACAACATTTATTTTTAGATTGAAACAAAATAACCTGTTGTTCTCCCCAAACAAATGAAATGTTAGATTAAAAAGTCATTTGGCCTCGATGTTTCCTCAAGCTTTTTCGCAATAAAATCTCGAGTTAACGATCGTCTCACATCCAACATAAAATACCGATGTTTTAACGTTAAAAGTAGTTGCGCATGCATGCATTGCCGTATCAAAAGTGACCGACATTTGTGCGGGAATCGAGTTCCGAGTCACATTGAGGAACGGCCGTCACGAAGCCCATTGGCGCAAGCTAATGCCCGATTTCCCTTGTGACTTGAATATAAATGGATGGTTTTCTGTCACTATAGCGCCACAAACCCATTCTCTTCACAAAACTAGAAGCTTATGTTCTTGTTAAATCAATGTTAATCTTCAGCCCTTGTTTTCCATTTAAAAAAAGGGAAAGAAATCAATCCAATAATCCGTATCTGCATGATTTCTGCGGCGTTACATTTGCACTTCATTCTGCCGGACGTTCTCAATGTGACACCTTTGTCTTCATGTGATTTTGTTTCCAACTGTCAGTCTGAATAGATAGACCGTCCCTCTGAGACTTAGTCAGGTTCAAAAAGGTCAACTCTTTGAATTATTAAATCAATTCTTTCTCGGCGACGTAGCCATGATACGAGAGAAAAGCGTTGCAAAAACTGGATTATGAATTGGGAAGGAAAAAGCCTGAGGGATCCAACTAGAATCAATGCTTTTGTTTTATATATTTTCGCTTACTTTGGCCGCCTCCACAGACTCATTATTGACTTCTCTCGCAACTGCGATGCATTTTTCACATTCTTTGGGTCGTTCCTTTGCATTGGGCCGCGTTGTTCATAAAAATGCAATGACACGTTCGGCTGAAGTGATCTCAACCGTTTCAAAACACCGGATTCATATTCCGTATCAAACGTCCACACTACTTCTGCGGTGAGGAACTGTCACTGTGACCACCGACTGAAGGGGAAATGAGTAATTACTTTGCTTTATAGTACTTTTTGCCTCCTGTGTTTACTAATCACCTGATGCTATTGCCTGGTCAGCCAAAACCACATGATTTTACACCAAGTTTATTTGTCTCATTCACACATGCTCATAGTACTTTATGTAGTGAAATTCTTATGTACCTTCCAGTGAACATTCACCTCACTAACATATATGATCTGGAAACATATCCTGTCTCCACGTTTATGGTGATGGTCGCACCTGATTTGAGTGCAAATGTTTCAAAGTTGGACGGTTGTGTTCTGCGCTCTGTGGTCTGGTTCTAACTCCAGTCTGCCCCAGTCCGTCCCAGTATGCCCCAGTCTGTCCCAGTCCGTCCCAGTCTGCCCCAGTCCGTCCCAGTATGCCCCAGTCTGTCCCAGTATGCCCCAGTCTGTCCCAGTCCGTCCCAGTCTGCCCCAGTCTGTCCCAGTATGCCCCAGTCTGTCCCAGTATGCCCCAGTCTGCCCCAGTCTGCCCCAGTCTGCCCCAGTCTGCCCCAGTCCGTCCCAGTATGCCCCAGTCTGTCCCAGTATGCCCCAGTCTGCCCCAGTCTGTCCCAGTCTGCCCCAGTCTGTCCCAGTCTGCCCCAGTCTGTCCCAGTCTGCCCCAGTCTGTCCCACTCTGCCCCAGTCTGTCCCAGTCTTCCAAACCAGTCCCGATCACTCACACGACACCTGAGCACAGGGTCGGAGCAGGTTCTTGCCCAAAGACACAATGGACTAATCAGAGCTGACCTGGAACTGTCCAAATGCTGAATGCTGTGACCACTGAACTAGAGCTGCCTTTACAAAGATTCATCCTAAGATTAGTTCATATCGGTAAGTAATGCTTCAAAACATTTCAGTTGCCAAAATGTGAATGTATTCCTAAATTAAACTGATCTAATTATTTTGTCACTGTACTGCCCCAACTACTACTGGTTACTAATTATTAAGTTAAGGAGGTATTAAGTATTACGTAAATAAGTATTCGGTCACCACTCTGGTAATCCTTTTCTCAGTATATTCTAGAAATCTGTCTAAGTCATGTACCACTTTCATGCCAGTTATAAGTCTTTACAGTTTTCTCCACTGTACAGTCTCGATTGCAGTCCCTGAAGTTAGTGTTGAACTCAGACAAAACCAAAGCCATGATTTTCTCACATGGACGTGTGTTCAAAGATGATATCCCTACGATCCCGATTAACCCCATCGACCAAGAGCTCTCTTTTAAGGCTCACTGGTTTGAAAATTGAAGATAAAGCTTGTTTTTTACACTTTTCAAGCCCTTAAACGTCTGGCATCTTCTACCTTTCACCTTTGCTGGATTATGGTGACGTTCTTTATGTTAATGCAACAGCCAATAGTCTTACAGCTCTAAACACTATGTATCCTTGTGCGTTAACATTTGTAACAGGTTGAGGTAGACTCACCATCACTGTGGACTGTATGTCGGGGCTGAGTGGTCCTCTTTGTTTGGAGGTTCATTCACTTTAATCTATAAGACTATTTGTGGTTGTGCTCCGTCGTACAGAGAGCTGAAGGTCACTGACATCACGTGACATTTACTGTACTTCGAGGTCAGACTGACTGGGGGAAGCAAGCCTCCTGTTATGCTGCTCCCACAGCATGGAACTCCTTTCAGCCAGACTTGAGGTGGTATGAGCTGGTCTCACTGAGCGATTTTATTTTTAAATACAATGTAGTTTCTGCTTATTTTTGTTTCCACAAATGTCTCTTTTAAATGTGTAAAGGTTTTGGTGATTTGTGGGCTGCGACTTTCATTTTGCCCTAGGTCACAATTGAAAAAGCGGTAACAATCTCAATGGGTTTTATCCGGATAAATAAAAGTCTCATTAGAAGCAGCCCCTCCCGCTCGGTTCACACACGCTGTAGATAAACCTGTGATAGACACCGGGGGCCCACGACTCTCCAGTACATCGGCCCCTGTGGTCTGAGCTTGTCCCCGTGTTTACTGTTGCGCTGTCGGTCCAACAGGCCATGAAATTACACTTCCACTGTGCGAGAGGAGCTCATCTCTTCAGCAGCGCACCTCCAGACAGTAAACCAATACTGTGTCAAACTGTCATTTTAATTAGTGTCCGCCATGAGGGACGAGGCCTGGTTAACTTTTACCTTTAAATGGCGCCCTCTGCTGGTCATTCAGACGCCATCGTAGAGCTGCGGGTCAACTTCAGGCTGATGCGTTAAACTCATGTAGCTGCATTTTAGCCTTATAATTATAAAAAATATTCATCTTAACCACTGTTTTTTCACGACTGGTGCAAAATGTTATGTATTGTTTATGTTACAATAAACATAGAAATACAATAAACTTGATTTGCATGTTTTGTTTTGCACGTTTGATTATTATTATTATTTTTGATTCTTTGTTTTTATATATTTTGTTACTTTAAAATACAAATTAAAAGTATGCATTTAGTAGTATTTCCTTATTTATTTCAGAACTATTTGATCAATCATATAAATTCACTTCCATGATAACTATGGTGCAGAATGAACATTAGTGATGAGCCGATTGATCCCAAAATACTGACATATTAATACTGAAGGTGGGTATCATAGAACACTACTTGAGTGAAAATAAAGTACATTACAATGCATACAACAAATGTTTATATGTTTATATTTATATTGTTATATGTTTTGTGGACATATTTAATTTTCTTATAAGCTGAATCTGGGGTAGAGAGAAAATGCTGATAACCAAGGTAAAATTCTGTATAATAGAGGAGTTTAAATGCATTTTAATACATATATATACACAATATATTGGTATCGATACTTACCATAGTACTTTTAATACTTTTTATTGCACTACATATTTTATTTATGAACAAATCATGCCCATTTTTAACCTTATTTTAACTTTACTTACCTATTCTAGAGTTTAGGTTACTCTATTATAGAGTTCTTCTATTGAGAGTGTTTTTAAAACTTCCTATAAGTTATCTGTTCTTTTCCTCTGTATCTACCTGCGTTGCAACAATGAAATTTCCCCATGTGTGGACAATAAAGGATTATCTTATCTTATCTTATCCATTGTTTTGTATTCATTGTTCAATGTTTGTTGTTTGTGTTGCATCGAATCACCAGGACAAAGTTCCTATGTTTGTGAATTTTGTTCATTGACAAATGGCAATAAACCTTATTCTGATTCTGGTTCTGAGTATTACTTGGTATCGGAACACTGGTTTCACCCATCACTACAATGATCATCAGACTAGAAATATGAAACCCAAAATATGCACAATTGTCCTTACGAAACAGAAAAGACAGAACTGATTATCTGACAGAGAACTGACTCTCCTGCTCCATCAGGAAGTGTCGCTCACACTAGACACACACACACACACACACGTTTCATCATTAACTCTCTGCTAAATATACATCACAACATGCCACTGTGTTTGTGCTACAGATGGCATCCGCAAAGTCAGGTGCAATAATCACTGATTTATGTGCACGGCGCGCCTGTCAATGCACGTCCAAGTGAATTTAGATCTATGTAATTGCGGATGAAGTCTCAGATCGAGGTAATTTTTCGAGCAATCACTCTCATTTGTGGCTTTGGATGAGACAGATTTAGCCGGAAATGAAATAAGGAGAAAAAGAGGAATATGCAGTTCTGAAAAGATTATAATAAGATGTCTAGTTTGTGTTTAACATGGTGAGCGGGATGGCCTATTGCAGACCATTAGCAGCCTTCAAAACTAAATTGCAATGGTCTAATTTGAATCTGTGAGGCTAAAATCATTAGCTCTAAATGGTGGACACAGAGTTATATGTAATGCTAAGCCGAAGAAGCTAACAAGCTTTGGCAATCTTGTCAGAGTATTAAACATTTGAACTTGTATTTGCCAATAAGGTCGGCTTTTCACATCGAAAAGTTTGTAAAATGAGGTACACACTTTAATGCTAAAGAGGAAGCACACTTTTATGCTAAAGAGGAAGCACATTTTAATGCTAAAGAGGAACCTTTATATCTTATTCAAGAATCAATTCCCTGAACTGTGACGATAAAGGTAGATATTCCATTTTCAAGTCCACAAATCTTCACCAGCCTCGTTCTGTGCATTTCTATTGTCAAATTGTGTACATTTTTAAATTATGGTTCACTTACAACTCCTGCCAGAAGATGGCGCGCTAACTCTAAATCCTAGTACAGGGAGAGCATTGGGTGTTTGATGAAAAGTGTTTTCTATAAATTAAATCAACCTTTCAATCAATCAAACAACCTGTATCTATAGAGCCCTTTACAACACTCAAGGTGACCAAATAGTTTATTATAAGGGTTAGTGTTAGCCGCGTAACCACTCTCTCCCTCTCGCTCCCTCTCCCACTCTCCTTTCTCCCCCTCTACCCCTCTCCCTCGCCCCCCACTCCATCTCTCCTTTCACCCTCTCTCCCCCTCTCCTCCTCACTCCCTTGCTCCCTCTCTCCCTCCCTCTCCCCGTCACTACTCGTGCAGAGGGCCCAGCGTACCACAGCCTGTGTACCACCAGGTGCACACATACCACAGTTTGAGAAACACTGGCCTAATGTACTTTTATCAAAATACATTATTGTTTAAGGCGACTGACAAGGTACTGACTAAAATAAAACACATTGGCATTGTGTAGCGCCATAAGCAACTGAACTAAGGATCCAACGGCGGAGAAAAATACAAGATTCTTGATGCAGAAATTCTACTTATCGACGCGATCGACTTCACAACAAAGTGAAAGGGCAATTACTTCTAATGGTGTGATGTTCTGTGGAATTATAATAGTTCAGGTAAATTATAGTCAAACCATATTAATCTAGTAATTTAATTGTTCACAAAAGCAGCAACAAATTAATGTAGCGGATAATTGCAAATGTGTGTGATTTGTGTCAGAAAAACATCCATATAATAAAGCTGCCTCACACGTGAATCTAAATACACTGGTGTCGATCAAAAACAGAAGAACATTGCTGTTGAATATGAATTGCAAATCTGAATTGCTCAATATTCCAATCTGAAGGTGTTATGCTCATTATGTTCTGTTGCAAAATCATGAGCCATAATTTTCAGGAATACTGCAAATCTATGAATGCTCGAGCTTCTGATGTAAACGCTTTTTTTCAGTGGCATTTCATTCATCAATATTTAAAAAAGGAAAACGAGATCAAGAACATGATTACACAAACCGGAATTTGATTTAAATGTCATGCATTTGTTCCAATTTACACAATAAAAATGTAGAAATGGGAAAATAATTTGATTAAGGCAACGATGCATGCGACCCATTATAACCAGATAAATGAGACGTAATAATATCATTAAAAAAGTACATTTCTGTCATATTTCTCCTTTAATATTTACTTGATGCTCAACGTGATTGTGCTTGATGTTTTGGTCAGATTTTGGTCATCCTCTGGCGCATTTCCGACAAATCCGAACAATTCTAAAATGCAGTACATCACCACGCTGACATAAATGTCATCCCCCACCGCCCCACCCGAGCTCTCCGATCCTCCTCCTCTCTCACCCTGACTGCACCAACATCCCGACTCAAAACTTTTGGCGACAGAGCATTCTCCCGAACAGCACCCCGACTCTGGAACTCCCTCCCCCAACCTGTCCGCCACTCTCCCTCACTCACAACATTCAAATCCCGCCTAAAAACATACCTCTTCACCCAAGCCTATGACCTCCCCTACCCCTAGCCTCCTCTACCCCATTGCCTACACTTCTACCCCCTGTTACATCCCCATCTTTTTCTCTCTACTTCTTCTGTCTTGTTCATTTTATCTGTATATTAATGTGTTCTGTACGTGTTGTCCCCCCTGTCTGTAAATACCCCCCCTTTTTTATATATGTTCAGCGTCTTTGGGTCACTGAAAAGCGCTATATACATAAAAGTTATTATTATTATTATTATTAAATGAGCAAAAGAACATTCCAGGCCTGTTTAATTCTAATGCAGCAGAGTGATTCGTGGAGTTGATGGTCGGACTAACCTTTCTGAAGTTTCTTGGGCCTCTAATGCTTTCTATAAGTGTTCCTATTCTGGAGGGAGAGGACCGAAAGGCTGGAAAAGAAAAGAAAAGTGAAAAGAAAAGAAAAGCTGTTGTTAATTCTGCTCCAGTGTTGTGCCAAACTTAAGGCCGTGTGCACTTTTTGAGAAACGTGACGATTCAATGCAATTCGAGTGAGGAAATGACATCTGACTTTCTATTGTTGATCATCTAAATTCAGCCGAGGATAACGCCGCTAATGCTATCGCTAACGCCCAGAGCAGCTGCAACGCGCACTGAAACGCTCACAGAGGAGGTTCTAAGCAGCTGAAAACATTATTATTGTGTGACGGAGCCAGTCCGTCTTTAACTGGTGTCGGCGCTTATTTGCTGAGCAGCCGCGCGGCCCTTCATGCCCGCGCGCAACCTGAGGCCTCACCTCCCCTCGACCCATCTGGTAGCCGAGGTAGCGTGTCTCCTGCCGAGCCCACACACAGCATTTCAAACACCAACTGGACTGTTTCAGTTTACTGTGATGCCATTCGGGCTGCATGGAGCACCTGCTACGTTTCAACGTCTGATGGATCGAGTTCTCCAGGGGTGTGAGCTATTCAGCGCGGCTTATCTCGACGATGTCGTCATCTTCAGCGAGACCTGGGAGGACCATGTCCGACATCTCTCCCAAGTCCTGAAGCAGATCCAGCGGATCACCGGTGCTGAAGAGTCCAGACTTCACCAAGCGCTTCTTGGTACAAGTGGATGCCTCCATGGTTGGCCTCGGAGCAGTCCTGACTCAGGGGGAACCTGGAGAGGAGCGTCCAATATTGTATTTGAGTCGCAAACTCCTGCCACGCGAGACCCGCTACTCTGCTGTAGAGAAAGAGGGCCTTGCAATCAAATGGGCGTTGGAGAGCTTGCGCTACTACCTGCTCGGACGAGAATTTGATCTAGAGACTGATCATAGTGCCCTGACTTGGATCAACACTATGAAGGATCATAATAGTTGCCTGACCAGATGGTATCTCGCACTACAGCCCTTCAGATTCGCCATCCGACATCGTGCCGGCAAGATGAACATTGTTGCGGATTATTTGTCCAGGTTGCCCCACAGTGTCAACCTTCCGGAAGGGAGGGATAATGTGACGGAGCCAGTCCGTCTTTAACTGGTGTCGGCGCTTATTTGCTGAGCAGCCGCGCGGCCCTTCATGCCCGCACGCACTTTCCAACACACACTCATACATTCCCCGCTCCCCGCGTTTCCCTCTGTTTCATTCATTCGCATCAGACGCTACACACGCATCTTTCCCCGCACTCCTCCGTCACTAATCCGCCAAGGGTGCACACTTGCGCGCGTTAGGTTAAGTCTAAGCATACACACGTCAATTGTTACCTGTTTTGTCACGAAGCCGCGCTCCACCGATGCGTCGCGTTGGGTCGAAACCGAGCCAGGACTTCCTGGAAGTTTAAATGGAGCTGTTCGCGCCGTGGTGCTGACCATGTGACACCGGGTATTCTATGTGTTTATATTGCTTTATTTTGAACATGTGTATATAATTAATGATGTATTATGTTGTAGGAAGAGACCACAACAGTTTATTGTCAGTTTATTTGGGATTGGAATTATATAGTTATTTTGCTCAGTGGGAGGGGCAAGTGAGGAATAAAGGTGAGCCGCTCTTGGCTGGGGGGAGTCTGTCTCCAACAACAGAGAAGGAAACAGTGTGAGAGAGAGAGTAAAAGAGAGAACGAGTTAAAGTTGAACTCATAGTTGGAACTCTGTAAATATATGTTTTTGGATTTTTGGACCTTTTTGCTCACTGTACATATTTTTGCACTGTTGCACTATTTTTGCACTTCGGTTTTGGCACAATAAATCCACCTGAGCACTTGAAATCTGACTTCGCCATATTTTTGAGGGAGAGCCCCGCTACATATTGACAGACATAGTGTTTGTTTTACCTCTTCGTTGTCTTCGCTGAGCCTTAAAAGTGAAATCCAAACTTTGGTCAGCTGAGCAGGACGGGCGGTTTTGTTTGCATGCGTTTTCAGTAGACATGTGCTCTCAGGCAGGAAAAAAACATTGCCTTTATAAATCGAGGGCTAAAACATCCCTAAATGTCTCCGTTACTGAGAGTGATGCTTTGTACTGTGGAGGAGTATTATTGTACAAACATTATAACAAATAATTGGGCTATTTTAAGAAGGCCCATTTTATACAGGCAGTAATTTACTCCAAATTGAGCCAAATTCAGGATTGCCCACCTTTGTTAATTAAGGCACAGCATCAGGCTAAACTGTGTTAATTGAAAAACATCGACAAAAAGAAAAGAAGATTCTGTCAGATGAATTGGAAATACCAAACTATTAAAAAAAAAAAAGAGAGCCAAACCCCCCCAAAAAACATGTGTGAACCGTGATGCATCTCGATTACATGTTTGTTCAAATCAAATCGCTTCATTGGTTGTAACAAATACATCTTACATTCATCGGATCAGAGCAAATGTATCGCGTTGCATTTCATATCAGTCAGAGAGCTGAGGGTCCTATCACTAGTTTAATGCCATACTTTACATAGTTTAATGCATAGGCAGCATAGGCACCGATCCCATGGGTGCTGCAGGGCCAGAGCACCCACCCAAATGGTCCTGCTGCTGTCAGACTGTATAACAAACACTGTTAGCCCTGAACAAGTGCAATACTGACTGACTTAACCATGTGCAATACCGTCATATTCATGTGCAATTACTGTCATACTCACAAGCAATTAAGGCCATATTCATGTGCATACAACTGATGTAAATAAGAGTGTTTACTTACCATTAGTATTAGTATTATTTAGTCTTTTGTCTATTTTTACTTTACTTTATTATTATTATTATTTTAATTTTATTTTAATTTTATTTTAATTTTATTTTAATTTTATTTTAATTTTATTTAAATTTTATTTTTTTTATTTTTTAAGTTTTAATTTTGATTTTAATTTTAATTCAAATGTTAATTTTATCTGTATTTATTTATATTCCCTATTAAGATATGAGAGAAGTTTTTTGTTTTGTTTATAGGAGTTCTTCAATTTTTTTTCAAACTTCCTATAAGTTATCTCTCCTTTCCTCTGTATCTACTGCGTTGTAACACCAACATTTCCCCATGTGTGGACAATAAAGGAATATCTTATCTTATCTTATCAAATCATTAGTATAGTTTATATTTTTGAATGTGCACATAAAAGAGATCCTGGTCTCTCACCTCTCTCTTCTCTCAGAGCTGAACTGTCATTTCACTTCTGATCGATCTGGACCCACTGTGACTGCAGGCGCTGCCCCGGCCCGTGAGATAATGCTTCTATTCCAGACAAATGTGTGCAAAGTGTGAAAGGCTAAACTCTATTACTAATCACTAAACTGCGATCAACCGACGAGTCTATTTTGGCACGTTAAATTAAAAGGCAGAGGTGACAATTCGATGGTCCAATGTTAATTTGGGTCAAGAAAAGTTAAAGCGCTGCCGTTTTTACCTCTGTAAAACTGCGTTGAGTGAGACTGGGTGGTCAGTGCGAGCCCCGGGCCTCAGGTGAGAGAGAGTGGGCCAGTCCTGGGACCGAGGCGGCTCAGCGGGTCTTTATACAGTCTGCTGTTGCGAGCCAACCAGGACCACACCAGATGAATCCTCACAGTATCATGAGAATCCATCGGGGCAGGCTCACGCTGTTCAGTTTGAGCCCGGCCGCTGCGTGGTGGACCAATCACAGCGCAGCGTTGTAGTAATTGTGGTGGAAGTCAAAAGGGCGAAGCTAGACACACATGGCGACGCCCACAGACGATCTATTTTATCAGATTTCAGGACTGTTTTTGTTGGTTTAAGTGTGCATAGAAGTGTTTTGTGTATTTGAGGACAGGAAAGAAGTCTGTGTCTTTCTCTGACAGTTTGATTTCTCAACTTGTTCCTGTCGTTGTGACACTTTGACTACCGTATTCTCTGGACTATAAGTTGCACCTTTTTTCATAGTTTTGACCGGAGTGCGACTTATACTTATATTTATACTTGTTTACTTATACTCCGGAGCAACTTATATGTGATATTATTTGTTATTTTCACACTTGCAACCGCATTTCATACAATACAACTTAAATATGTTTTTTTTCTTCTCTATTATGCATGTTTTGGCTGTTGCGGGTGATCAGATTCAAATATATGTCTTGACTTTGTGCCTTTTCCCGACCGCTTTTGCCTGTCCAGATCGATATTGCTAGAACTCAATTCAGAGTGATACACATATCAATCTGAAGGGGCCAGGTGAGCTGCGAGCGCTCTCCTCAGACGTCCGTTTTGTTGCGTGAGGGAAACGATATGGAAGCTAAAAAGAGATATGTCTTCATGCACGTTCTCTCATGCACGCTAGGGACACACGCATGCAGAATGTTGTCAGAAAGCATTTGGAAAACAGAATATCGGCAGCCATGTTGTAGAACTCTATAAACAAAACTACATCTATACACGTGTGTTATTGTTTTCTCCAATTTTTATAAGATAAGATAAGATAAGATAAGATATTCCTTTATTGTCCCACATGGGGAAATTTCATTGGTGCAACGCAGGTAGATACAGAGGTAGATACAGAAGAACAGATCACTTATAGGAAGTCTGAAAAACACTTTCAGTAGAAGATCTCCTATAAATAAATAAAAACTCCCATAGACAAATAAATAAATAAATACATAAATACCATTGCATGTGATCACGACAGTAATTGCACATGAATATGTGTCACGACAGCACATAGATTGCACATGAATTGCACATGAATTCCAACAGCAATTGCACATATGACAGAATTGCACATGGTTAGGTCAGTATTGCGAGTGTTCAGTACTAACAGTTTTTGTTATAAAGTCTGACAGCAGCAGGAAGGAAAGACCTACGGAACCTTTCCCTCACACATCGAGGGTGGATCAGTCTCTCACTGAAGCTGCTCTCCAGAGCGGAGAGAGTGTCCTGCAGGGGGTGACACTCATGGTCCAGCATAGATGTGAATCTAGCCAGGACCCTCCTGTCCCCCACCTCCTGCACCGAGTCCAGAGCACAGCCCAGGACGGAGCTGGACTTCTTGATGACTTTGTCCAGCTTCTTCCTCTCCCTCTCTGTGATGCTGCTGCTCCAGCAGGCCACACCTACAGGAGGGCTGATGCCACCACAGAGTCGTAGAAGGTCTTCAGGAGTGGCCCTGTCACTCCAAAAGACCTGAGTCTCCTCAGGAGGTAGAGCCGACTCTGGCTCTTCCTGTACAGTGCGTCCGTGTTATGAGTCCAGTCCAGTTTGTGGTTCAGATGAACACCCAGGTACTTGTATGAGTCCACTCTCTCAATGTCCCGTCCCTGGATGTTCACTGGTGAGGGGGCAGTGGGGTGGCGTCTGCGGAAATCCACCACCATCTCCTTGGTCTTCCCCGCGTTGATGAGGAGGTGGTTCCGCTGACACCAGTCCACAAAGTCCTGCGCCAGTCCTCTGTACTCCGCGTCATCGTCGTCCGTGATGAGTCCAATGATGGCAGAGTCGTCAGAGAACTTCTGCAGGACACAGCTGTCCGTGTCCTGCAGATGGTTTTAATTAGAGGAATGATGTAAGTTTGCGCTCTATATTCACCCATCCACAAACATTATAACAGACGTATGCACTGGGAATACGCTTTAACACTTTTGATAGCATACTTTTCTGGATTTAAAAACAGTCAAACTGGATGGTGCAGAGTGAGGTTTTACTCAGCTTAACTGCAATTATTTGTTAAAATAGCAGTCTTGAAATGCTTGGTTTATCGTGTCATGCTGACTCAAAATGAAGCCTTTCGCGTGGGGAGAAATTAATAAGAAAGTTCTGGGTGGTGATTCTGTGAAACTAAGGGGATTTGGGTTAGCCCCATGACAGGTTTCAAAGCACATTTTAAGCATAATGTTTCTTTCGAGGGAGCACAAGTAATTGCCCGGCTTTTCCTCCTGCAAATGGTCGACAAGAGCTAACACAAGTAATGAAGCTCAGATTACATGACCAGCATTAAAGCAGCAACATTCTGTCACAGTGAGGGCTTTTTCCCCAAAGAAATCAATGCTTTCACTGCGGCTTGGATTGTTTTCTGACCAGAAGCAGAAGATACCGAAAATAAAATAAAACCTCCAGATATGTTTTTGACAACATTAACAACACATCTGGTTAAAAGCAGACGTGGGCTTCTGAGGCATCGAATTTGTGTGTATTAAATGTTTTTTTGGGCTAGAAAACAACCGCGCTGTAGACATTTCAGAGTGATGAAAAGCATCGTTTCCATAGATATCAATAATATATGTATTTTACAGTTGGCAAATGAGGGAACACCCGCTGTCGGGAGGTTGGAAAAACCTCCGTAGGGGGAAAACGCACCATTTATTCTAACGGAGCTGAAGAGCTGCTCGATCCCTCTCTATTCAACAAGACCAAACTTGTGCTTTCGGAGTTACATATTGTACCAAACGCAGATACAGAGGAGACATGGAAAAATACAAAGTGATTCAACGGCCCAACTTTGTATAAATGCTGCGGGCTACCTGCTGGCGCCACCTGTTGTATTTAAAGAACAATCTGTTACACTTCTCTGAGGTAAAATCCACGTCAATGTCAGTCAAGGTTGGGTTTTGATTCGACTTAAAATAGTTCTGCCTAAATTAACACATTATCCAGACAGGAAACGTCTCAAAAAGAGGGGAAAAGTTGTGATTCCCACTGAATTAAAGTGTTTTCACCCGCGCCAGACTGATCATAAATGAGTCATGCGTCATCGGGAAACGGTTCATTGGAATATAAAAAATAAAACATTACAAAAGGTTATAATGTAAGAAGGTCACGGCTAATGCAATGAAATAAGCCAAATAGATGTTATTGCCAAAGCATTGTTCTTGCTCTCGTTTTGATAGGGCCGAACCACATCAAGAAAAGACACGGGAGGAATTTTGAAAAGCTCCCGATTTCTATTCCTCTTTGTTTTCCTTCTCACATCTCCAAATGACCTCCGCAAATCTTCAGAGGTGAACTCTGTCATTTTTCTGAATACCAAAGAGGCCAGTGAGAGCCACCGAGGGAGCCAGAGGAGCAGGGGATGAATATTACAGTATGTCTGATTAGGATTTGTACACTGTGTGCTTGGAAATGTCAAGAACAATTGTACTCAAACTGTTAACATTAAGTGGTAACTGACGTATCATTCGAAAACACCAACAATATCTGGCATTAGAATTGGAATTATTATATTAAAAACAATTGGCTGTGGCAGGGTGGCCAAGTCTTTGTGCGCAGTGCAACTCTGACTGCACGGGAAGCACTGCTCTTGTGTAGAAAGCAGCAGTCGTGAGACCACGTGTTTATACAACCCGGTGAAAATGGACGCCTTATGGAATTAATCCGGACCTTCACGACACTTGCAGTCTGAGTAAGAGTTTTAAGATTCAATAAGATAAGATAATCCTTTATTGTCCCACATGGGGAAATTCCATTGTTGCAACGCAGGTAGATCCAGAGGTAGATACAGAAGAAAAGAACAGATCACTTATAGGAAGTTTGAAAAACACTCTCAGTAGAAGATCTCTTATAAACAAAAACTCCCATAGACAAAACCTCCCATTTCCCAACAAGGGATGGAGGGGAAAAATAATAAAGATAAAAATAAATAAATAAATACCATTGCATGTGTCATGACAGTAATTGCACATAGATTGCACATGAATTTCACAGCAATTCCACATGAATCACAACAGTAATTGCACATATGACGGAATTGCACATGGTTAGGTCAGTATTGTGAGTGTTCAGGACTAACAGTGTTTGTTATAAAGTCTGACAGCAAAAAAGCACCCCAAAAAGCAGATTTTTGAGGTACTTTTTCAACTCAAAAAGCAGATTCTGGGTGAAATATTTTGTCTTAAAGAGGACTGTTTTTTTCTTTTTTACAATAAAAAGTATTAATTTTATTGTGATTGAATAAAAAGTACTGATTTTATTGATTTTATTTATGTATTTTTATTTTATTCATTTTTATTTCATTTTTTATTGTAATTTTATTTTTTATTATTCATTAATTTATTTCATTTATTTCATTTATTTCATTTATTTCATTTATTTCATTTATTTCATTTTATGTATTTTATGTATTTTATGTATTTCATTTATTTCATTTATTTCATTTATTTCATTTATTTCATTTGTGACATGTAACAGACCAAAACAGTTATGGTGAACCAGCTTTACCCTGTGTGTGATTCAAAGCAGAGTTACAGAAGTTTTAAACAGTCACTAAGCAACAGAACAAACAACTAAACTGACAGAAAGCAGTGAACGGACTGATATAAATTGGGCCTTCCCATTGGAGGAAGATGGCTCGGATCAAACTAGTGACAACAAGAATAAACTAATAAAGTGAACATTATCATCAAAATATAAAGCAGTACTTGGATCAAACACTGAGCTGTGGTTATTGTACACATGTTGCCCAAAGTGATATAGCATGTCCCATTTTAAAGTTGAATTAGACGACGTAAAAACTGTTTGAAACCACCTAAGAAGTGCATCTAATGATCTGTGGCAGTTACATTTATTTTATATTAATTGAATTAGTTCACTGTTCTCTCACCGAAAAAGCAATAAAATGTGTTCAACTTTTTTGCAGCTTTTATACGTTTCATTGTTTAATTTGCTTTAGTAGCACAAAAGGTCAGTATTGATTTATTTGAGATTTCTTCACTCCAAGCTCACGGTTTTAATTAACAATCTTATGCAAGTCAAATCTTTCGCCTCGATGGCAGCGCTGGTGACCACACGATGAAGGTCGCATGAGGACGTCGTGATTGCCTTGGTTTGAAAAATACGATTTTTGTACTTTAAAAATACTATGGTTCAGGCGCCTTCAGACAAGATAATAAGCGATTCTCTCTTATCAGTGGAAATTGTTGAGTCTTTTCATGCGGACAAGGTGATTTTCTCCCCCTTTTTTATTGTTATCTCCTCCTAATGAATCTCTATTAGCATCGGGGAGACTCTTCAACTATGGTCAGGCCTGAACACGGCAGGTCAACCGTAAAACCCGTAGTAATAGCTCACTCAAAATGCTTCAGAGAGGACACAGAATTAATCCATCATTGAACAGTGGAATAAAAAGTTACGTTTATGTGCAATTTTTTTTCAGAGTTTGACTTTCACCTTATGTTATATTGAAAAAAGGACTTTGTTCCGGTCGATTGTACAACTCATGTTTCAAACTTCGGTTCGTGCTCTGAATACAAAAGCGGCGGCGACGAGCTGACACCTGGAGCTTCATGCTGCGGTGTTTGACAATGACGCTGCCTATTTCTATTTTTAATTTTATAATCTAATATAGATAAACAACCCTGACATTGAGTCTTGTTTTGTTTAAGACACACATTTCAAAAGCGGTTAAACTTTGACAGTCTATGGTGACATCATGCATCGCCTATAAAAACTTGTATTATGAGCTTTCTTGGACACAAACACTGACACTTCCTTAAAGGTGCAGTACGCAACTTCTGGTGCCCCCTGCTGGTGCCCCCTGCTGGTCTATGTACATGTCCGTTTAGATGTTTTTGCTTTGTTTCTTATTTTCTTATTGGATTTTTTTGAAGCATCATGCATGTAAATACTGTATGTAAAGATTATATACAGTGAACCCTCGTTTATCGCGGGGGTTTCGTTCCAAAAAGAACCCGCGATAGGCGAAATCCGTGAAGTAGAAACCTTTATTTTTTTACAGTTATTATACAATGAGATACTCCATAAAACATTGAAAGCAAGGAACAAAACTTTTTTACAGGCCCAAGCATTTGTTTATCAAATAAAAGTACTGTATAAACGTTTTTCTGCGATAGTTAGCATCTTCCTCTGCCTTTTGGGCCCGACCGCAAGTGCCTTGTTAGTTTCTTAAGTTTCACTTCTCATGCCTGACAGCTAGGGGGCAGAACGTTTTGTCGACATTGTGGGTGTCAATAACGGTGTAACGTTATTAACACACAGGTAGAGAAGACGCGGAGAGACTGTTTAGCCAATCAGAATGCAGAACACAATGCATGATGCAAATCCGTGAAGCAGCGAGACAGTGAAAAGTGAACCGCGTTATAACAAGGGTTCACTGTAGTGCAAAAGTTACACACCAGCACACATAGTACACAAAAAAAAAAAAAAAAAAAAACTCTTTATATTAAAATTCCTTTGGTTACACATGGTGACATTAACTCTCCGGCAACCATTTTCAACTTGTGGATCATTCTTATATTTTGTACTTTTTAAACTGCACTACAATATGATGGCAGGCAGCAGATTTTTGCTGCCGAATACTGGAGAACAAAGTAAAATAAATAAAATAAATAAAATAAATAAAATAAATAAAATAAATAAAATAAATAAAATAAATAAAATAAATAAAATAAAATCGGTATCGGTGAAATGAGGCATCGGCGTCTTGTCTGCAGGAGAACAAAGTTTACTCAAACATGCATGAGTCACTGTAAAATACAACTTTGAGTGGTTTGATGAGAAAGGAAAACACTCGCTCTTAAAAGTTGAATTTTCACAATAAGACTGCTGTATTGACATATTGGTAGGAATCAGTTCATTTCACAAGACTTATCGGTTGAAAGGAAAGTCGTTTGTGTTATATAGTTGAAGTATTCACTGTCCCATGTGGAGATATTCCAAAGTAAGTCTGGTTAAAAATGGATTCGACATCATTCCGAAGAGTAAGTCAAATCGATGGAATCCAAAAACCAACCGCAAATGTCCTATACAAAATACTACAATATGATGGCAGGCAGCTGATTTTTGCTGCCAAATACTTTTAAGAAAATAAAAATGCAGAACGAAGTAAAATACAGACGTGTACCGGAGAAATGAGGCAACGGCGTCTTGTCTGCAGAGAACAAAGATGACTCAAACATGCATGAGTCACTGTAAAATACAACTTTGAGAAGGAAAACACTTGCTCTTAAAAGTTGAATTTTCACAATAAGACTGCTGTATCGACATATTGGTAGGAAAGGTTTGTCTGACCATGGTAGGTTGAAAGGATTATCGTTTGTGTTATATAGTTGAAGTATTTGCTGTCCCATGTGGAGATATTCCAAAGTAAGTCTGGTTAAAAATGGATTTTACGTGATTCCGAAGAGTAAGTGAAATCGATGGAATCCAAAAAGCAACCGCAAACGTCCTACACAAGACCGGTTAGACCTGCTAGTTTTAAAAAATACACCCTCAAACTTCTGCTCTTACAAACCGACATCAAAACAATTCGGTCTCGGCCGCTGCACACCGCGCTCCTTCTCTCCTTCACGTTGTTTTCGGTTCTTTTGTTTTGACATCTCGATCGATTTGCACGCGCCATGATTCACCAGACGAGCTCCGTGCCAGGTGTTTACCGCAGCCCGCAATCATCCGTCGGCTCTGACACGGAGTCGGCCTGATCTCGTCAGCGCCGTTACACCTTGCAACGGCGCATCGCACTGCTGCTAATGCTTCCAGACACACATCAAACCTGGACAGGGAAGGGAAGGGGGGGGGGGCGCAAGGGGTACATGTGCGGTCGTTCCTGCATCATTCGGAATGATCTGTTCGACGTCGAGCCTCGTCATTGCTGTCGTCTTAATTTCGGTTCGGGCACGTCAACCAGAAACATCCCTCGCCCTTCCTCCTCATCCCCCGCAGCAAATGATTGTTGTATCCCGCTTTAAAAGGTGCACTGTGTAACGTGTAACTGCTGGTCTCCATGGAGATGTACCCGAGTAGGGCAATACCCAGAGGAAACCATCGCAAACCATGGTAGAACATGGCCCATAACCCGAAAAGATCAATATCTCAAGAACAGAGTGTGCACAAACATGCAGATTATTTGTAGAGCACAATTTATACCAAAGTAACTCAGACCATAAAGCATAAATATTTACTTCAAAATGTACTTAAAAAATTATTGAATTGTAGATAAAATTCCCTCACTCAAAAGCACAACTAAACGGAACCATTTTAAGCCTGGATTTAAACACTAGGCCAGCCTAGGGGCCCGTCTCATGACCTCAGGGGGACGGTCCCAGATTTTAGCTCAATAAAACTGGAATGCTGATCGCCAATGTTTAGTCCTGACTCTGGCACCAGCAGGAGGCCGGTCCATGTTTAGTCCTGACTCTGGACACCAGTAGGAGGCCGGTCCATGTTTAGTCCTGACTCTGGACACCAGTAGGAGGCCGGTCCATGTTTAGTCCTGACTCTGGCACCAGCAGGAGGCCGGTCCATGTTTAGTCCTGACTCTGGCACCAGCAGGAGGCCGGTCCATGTTTAGTCCTGACTCTGGCACCAGCAGGAGGCCGGTCCATGTTTAGTCCTGACTCTGGCACCAGCAGGAGGCCGGTCCATGTTTAGTCCTGACTCTGGACACCAGTAGGAGGCCGGTCCATGTTTAGTCCTGACTCTGGCACCAGCAGGAGGCCGGTCCATGTTTAGTCCTGACTCTGGCACCAGCAGGAGGCCGGTCCATGTTTAGTCCTGACTCTGGGCACCAGCAGGAGGCCGGTCCATGTTTAGTCCTGACTCTGGCACCAGCAGGAGGCCGGTCCATGTTTAGTCCTGACTCTGGACACCAGCAAGAGGCCGGTCCATGTTTAGTCCTGACTCTGGCACCAGCAGGAGGCCGGTCCATGTTTAGTCCTGACTCTGGACACCAGCAGGAGGCCGGTCCATGTTTAGTCCTGACTCTGGCACCAGCAGGAGGCCGGTCCATGTTTAGTCCTGACTCTGGCACCAGCAGGAGGCCGGTCCATGTTTAGTCCTGACTCTGGCACCAGCAGGAGGCCGGTCCATGTTTAGTCCCGACTCAGGAGCCACAGGAGCCAGTGCAGAGACCTGAGAACAGGACTAATGTGATGGTACTTCCTGGTTGTAGATTCTAGTTCTCACAAACCCTTTGGTAAATATTCATATGAATGAGCTTTTTGGGCACAGCTTTAGAGCAGCTTTTTCAGAAAGTGAAGTGAAGCGGAATGGACCGGTCAAAATGTATCAGTCTTTTTAACAATTAAGATGCAGACAACGCCCAGCTGATTTTGTTAATAGCAGCTTTTACAATATAAGTGGTTTCAGCACTGGATTAACCTTTTTTAGCTCTGGTAACACAGAACACGTGTACACAAGATTTCTAATTCATTTTCAGACTCAAACAAACGTGGATTGATTAATTTATTGCTGGTTTAAAAACAGTAATTATCACAATTGCTTCTACACAAATAGGGATCATCACTCCATCGCCGCTGCCGCCTTTTGCATTCCCCACGGGACCCTCAAACACAGCAGACTTCGTTTTGGACCGATCGCACGTCCACGGATCTCCTCTCGCTCTCTGCCAAGTACGGCATTAAAAAAAGAAGACATCTTTATCTCACTTTTGCAAATGCTTGACCCTCATTTTATCACGCTCCCCGCTGTGAGGCATAATCTCTTTTACTTGAGACGGAAACCCGCAGGGGCCAAAAAGCCAGTGAATCCTCTTACAGAAAATTGCCATCTTATCAGGCAAAACATCGCCACGACAACGCTTCTCAAATAGACCAGTAATGCGTCTTTGCCAGCCGAAATGAGTAGTTTTTTTCACATTAAGTTCCTTTTAGCGTACAATGTGAATCTGTTCTTTTTCTATTACAAAGATTTTGGAGAGATAAAAATGGCAGCCCAGCGGTGGTCTCTTCTCGCGGCTGAAGCGGTGGTCTCTTCTCGCGGCTGAAGCGATGGTCTGCTCTCGCGGCTAAAGCGGTGGTCTCTTCTCGCGGCTGAAGCGGCGGTCTCTTCTCGCGGCTGAAGCGATGGTCTGCTCTCGCGGCTAAAGCGGTGGTCTCTTCTCGCGGCTGAAGCGACGGTCTCTTCTCGCGGCTGAAGCGACGGTCTGCTCTCGCGGCTGAAGCGGTGGTCTCTTCTCGCGGCTGAAGCGGTGGTCTGCTCTCGCGGCTGAAGCGGTGGTCTCTTCTCGCGGCTGAAGCGGTGGTCTGCTCTCGCGGCTAAAGCGGTGGTCTCTTCTCGCGGCTGAAGCGACGGTCTGCTCTCGCGGCTGAAGCGATCGTCTGCTCTCGCGGCTGAAGCGGTGGTCTCTTCTCGCGGCTGAAGCGACGGTCTGCTCTCGCGGCTGAAGCGACGTTCTGCTCTCGCGGCTGAAGCGATCGTCTGCTCTCGCGGCTGAAGCGACGGTCTGCTCTCGCGGCTAAAGCGGTGGTCTCTTCTCGCGGCTGAAGCGACGGTCTGCTCTCGCGGCTGAAGCAATCGTCTGCTCTCGCGGCTAAAGCGGTGGTCTCTTCTCGCGGCTGAAGCGGTGGTCTGCTCTCGCGGCTAAAGCGGTGGTCTCTTCTCGCGGCTGAAGCGATCGTCTGCTCTCGCGGCTGAAGCGGTGGTCTGCTCTCGCGGCTAAAGCGGCGGTCTTTTCTCGCTGCTGAAGCATGAACGGTCGTCAGAAATGGACAGCGCATATTAAAACCGGCATCATCTGTTAGGAATATGCCATCGCACACAATTGGATTGTTTGTTGCTCGTTATAATTAGCGTGGACGGCTCAGGTATGACAACAGAGAGAAGAAATTAACTGTGATGCATAATGAGGGAGATATTATGCCTCGTTCGATTCAGCGCTTATTTATTTATTTGCATTGTATATGGGGAAATGACTCTGGCTGATTGGCCGACACGTGTTCATACCATCTGCTTGTTTTTCTTTATGGAAGTTATGTTTCGTATGTTGTATATTGGAGGCGGATTCAATTACAATAGAGCTTTAACTTTAATATGGCCACATTTATGCATTTTTAATTACTTTAGGACTTATTCTATAGGCGCACTGTAACTTTTCTGATGGTGGGTCGAACGACAGCTGCTTGAAGATGCTACTGTTTTTGCTAAGAATGTTCCACACTGTGACATTAAGCTTTAACTCCACGAAGACAAGCAGGTGATTTATTTTTATTTTTTTTAAGAAAAGGCCTGTATTATCAAATTCAAATAAAAATCCCATTTAGTCCAAAGTCAATCAAATTTGTCCATTTCCAAATTAAGTCTGAATGCCATTTTTTCCATTTGTCTGAAGTCCGTTTCAATGTCAGTCCAGCCCTCGACCGTTGGTGAGGTTTGTGTCAGTCATTCCTTTGTGATGGTCTTTAGATGTTTTATTTTATTTCTGAAGGTTGATGTCTATTTGTATTTTTATTTTAAATGTCGCTCTCTGGTTGAGTTCTGTGTCCGATCCAAAAAATAGAAAAGACTGATGCTACTTTTAATACTTATGCACATTCCTAAGTTAATTTATCTGAGGCCTTATGTTGGTGTGTCCACATGTCCAGCAGCGTGCTCTGAACAGCAGTAATTAGGCAAATGTAGATGTATTTGGTTGGCTGCCTGAGGGAAAACTGTAGATGTAGGACTTTTAACCAAGGAATGTTATTAATAAAGAATCCACATTGTTACATTCATCAAAAGATAATTAGAACTGATAGTGTGAGATTGTGATGGGGGAATGAAGCAAGAATTCGAAACCTGGTTTGAGCTAAAGTGGGTGTGTCTAAATGAAGCCTGAAGTCACATGACCAGGGCTTCAGAACAGCTGTGTTCATGGGAGCAGAAACATTTTAATATTGTTATTTTTATAATAGTTAACAAAAGCTCAACTTCAAAATAAACTCTATATTCTGTGTAATAATGTTTGGTTGAGGAGGATGACACGACACACTTTGAATGTGGATTTATTGCTTTTGTATTTATGTAAGTTTTTGCTCAGTGGGAGGAGCAAGTGGAGTTTAAAAGGGCCAGAGCCATTTTACACTATAAGTTAGTCTGGCTTTGTTACAGCACTAGTAACATGGACGCGCTATAACAGTGTGTGACCCGAGCACAACTGAAAGTGGATCTGCATTGTTGTAATGGTAATGTACATTCAAATTTGCTCTGTTTTTGCATTTTGACACTGTAGATATTTGCACAATATACCCACTTAAGCACTTGAAACTGATCTCACCTGTTTTGAATAGAGCCCCGCTACATTTCCACAGTTACGTTCCCTCCTGTGCGGGTTTGCAGTGACCAAGCCTAGCTCATGATCTTATCCTTTTCCCTGGACGGTATGGCAACAGATATCTTCAATCACCGGAGTGAATACTTGTTTTGGTGGTTGCTGCTTGCCATTCTAAGGAACATTCCATGCAAAACGGCAACATTTCCATTGAGAAAAGGTTTCAGCCCCCACCACGACTGACAACATTCCATCTTTGTAAGTCAGACCTGTATTAAGACCTGTGTTTCTTATCCCTCACTCTCTATCAGCGCTGAGTCCCGCCTCTCTGCTCCACGACTTATCTGAATCCTCTATCTTCCAAAGCCCAAAGGCGTGCCTCTTTTTGGGGCTGGCTCTGAGACGAGATTGCCTCCCGGTAAGCACTATCCACGCCGCTCTGTGGGGATTTCGCTGTTTGATCTACACGTGCTTTCCAGCAATAGGTCCGCTTTAGGAGGATTCCCGCCTCTGTGATCTGGCAACACGTTCCTTCTCTCCCAAAGGTTTGGCCCCGACGCCTCGAGGGATTACAGACGTTATGAAATGTTCTATTCTTGATGTCGGGATGTCTATTAGTTCAGTAGCACTCTTCAAATGGATGGTGAAGGAAGTTCTCACTGCACTGATTAAAAAGACTAACATACATCTCACATAGGACATTTAGAAAGTGCTGCATAGTCAAGTAAAATCGTGTTCGGAAAGACATGCTGAAAAGGTACATTTGTTACATCATATAAAATAATCAAGGGTATTTTGTCTTTTTTAAATTTTGCAACAGGAAAAGGAAAACATTTAAGATCAGAAGGATAAAAACATGATATTTTTGACCCTATAAATTGTCCTTTTTCTATGTAAAATGGACATTTATTGTTTAAACACATCTTTATGAAACGAATAGAAAAAGGTGACATAGCCTTTTTATTTTGAAAGTGTACAATGGTTAAATTACTTTGACTAACTGTCTAATTGACTCAAACGTGTCCTGCATTTTATGTGTTTAGTGGGTACGAAAAGCCTTTAAAACCTTTCAAATTCCAACTATGGCCCTTTGAAATGGGCTTGAACCATGATATTTGTTGTTCCTATTAATCCTTGTTCAGCTGTAACCCAAAAGATCCCTAAAGTTGAAAAATAAAAGTGGAATAAAGTAAGAACTATTTGCTGATATTTTTTTATTTTGCAAATTCCCCATCATCCAGTACAATTACCTCAACGTGACTGTGAAGAGCTGTTTTGAAGATACGTTTTCAATCACTATGAATTCGACAGGGAAATTCCCCACCAAAGTACTGCGGTTCTGAGCCAAGTTTTCAAAAAGCGCACTTGACAAAAATCACACACAACTGCAAGCGGCAATCACGGAGACTGAAGGAGCTGAAATGGGGAATGGATTTATCTTGAATCTATAATTCAGAGTAAATTTGTGATCTCCGGTAAACAGAGGCGCGGTGAGCAGCAGAGAACGGGAGGCTCTGATCCAGGCATTAGGATTCACCGCGCCTCTCCTTTAAATACATTAAACAAAAGCAGGAACCAATGAGAAACGCAGCTACGCATCTCCAGAACCTCTGCCCATAGAAAATGTCCTTCTTGGCCCTTATTGCCGCAGAGAAACATGATTTAAATGTGGTTTGAAAGCCTTTTCTGCTGGAGGGTCCATTCATATACTATTGCGATGCCTCTAACGTCCCACTATATACAATTAAAATGATTTATTTCCCCTGAGAAGAACAGACGACGCCTGTGTGAAGCACTTTGAATTGCCCTGTGTATGAAAAGTGCTCTACAAATAAACTTGCCTTGCCAACATCATACCTCTAATCAAATGCATACTGCGGCGTGTAAACATTTCATAATTTGTGCATGATTTCACACGTGGGAGGACAGTTCCACACGTTCCAGAGGCTAAAGAGATCGGTCGGTCCGCAATCTGACCGCAGACTGACCAAAAGACGTCCTGCACCTTGAACACTGCACTCTCCTCTGGCTCGGGAGGTTTTCTCGGACGTTCTTAATCGGGGAGCAGCTCAATTATGAATGATTTTAAAACAGATGTGAAATTTGATTTAATTCGAGCAGTGAAAAAGTAAAAAAAATGGTGTTACTCTTCCCACTGTGGGTAAGTCTACAAGTGACAATGTTAGACCATTTGTGTTTCTTTTACTGCTCATTTAGTTTGTCCAATTCTGCTGTGTCCTGTATCCTTTGTACCAGATTTTGTGCTCCAACTATTCCAATTACTTGATTACCTCCTCTACTTGAGTAATATTATTGCAAAACTCTTAAGTAACACTTTTGGTTACTCTGCCCACTTTTGATCACAAATTTGAATCAAGTTTGTTGGTTTTTCTGCCACTTATTCAGTTGCACGTAGTTCTATGCTCTTCTGTTGTATATTTAACCGCTACATTGAACACAAAGTCCGATCTTATTTCAAATGATGAAGTAAATCATGTTTTTATTCACGGCTCCTTGACTACCATCTTTCATTCCGAGCCCCGATATCTTTTACGAGATTGTTTATTTGGTAGTTGCTTTGAGAACTTTTACTGTTCACTTTTGGGATCAGATTTTGCCAGACGGATGGGCAAGTGGTGAGAGTTATTTCCAGCCTCCCTTGATTGTATAATTTAATGACCTATTCGAAAGTGATTATGACGTTCTATCTATCTTAATGATGAGACAATTAGTAATTTGCTCGCTAAACCAAAAAAAAAAGAAGAAGCTACAGGCTAAAAACACACCATTTCGATCGGTCATGCACTGCTGAAAATTTATTATCTCTCGAGGCTTAATTGATTGGATTTTCAAAGCAAATTGGAAGCAAGTCTATTTTTTGATATCTTTGTCAAACCTCTGAGGCAGGACATAGTGTTGCTCTGTTTGGCCTCACCAGAGAAGATTGTATTGCAAAAGCTGTTACACTTCCTCGGATGTTTCTTTTGTAAATCCATTCCAGACGGTTGTGTGAGTGTTCAGGGACGCGCCAGCATTTAACTGAGTGGACACAACATGCTCGAGTTTGTTTCATCCCTGTTTTGGGGCCAGAAAGGGAAAAAAACAGCACAAAATTACACTTTAGGAAATAAAAGCAGAAGAGTTAATGAGGCGATCACAGCAAACTGGTAATGGAATGATTTGGTTTTGCCCAATAACAAGTGAGGTGATTTTGTCCCAGTGATTGTCCTAGTGAGGCAAGTTTGTCCCAGTGATTGTCCTAGTGAGGCAAGTTTGTCCCAGTGATTGTCCTAGTGAGGCAAGTTTGTCCCAGTGATTGTCCCAGTGAGGCAAGTTTGTCCCAGTGAGGCAAGTTTGTCCCAGTGAGGCAAGTTTGTACAACACCAAAGCCTCGTTAGAAAACATTAGCATGTGTAGCACTGTTTTGAGTAGATTCTTACTGTAGGCGATTAGGAACACAATTAGCATAGATACTAATGACCTCTTCTAATGTTATTCTGGACAATAAAGCGTCATAAACACCGTGTGCCACAACAGTTTGACAAGAAATATATATTTCACCAAGTGCCACAAATCCTACAGTTGTAAGTGAACTTTCAAAAC
This sequence comes from Eucyclogobius newberryi, assembly GCF_026437365.1. Taxonomy (NCBI): domain Eukaryota; kingdom Metazoa; phylum Chordata; class Actinopteri; order Gobiiformes; family Gobiidae; genus Eucyclogobius; species Eucyclogobius newberryi. Next base: position 9,446,158 of record NW_027315835.1, on the reverse strand, counting down.
TACAGGTTGAAGCTATTGATTGTTGGCAAATGCGATGAACATATAAAGAACAACACTTTGTCTGTGCTGTCTATAAAATAACTAAATTACTTGTTTTAATTTGCTGCCTCATTAGAATGAATGGGATATAAAGTTTACATAAGGAGGTCTCACTTCTGGAAGGGTCTATTAGAGGCAAAAGTCAGGTTTGGCTCTGTTTCTGACATGTATAAAAAGTGTATTTGTTGCATCACTCAAATAAACTAAAATGAAGGTGCACAGTGTGATGTTTCTCTTCTCTTGCTCTTCTCCTTGGAGATGATAATTGATTTTGATTTTTTGATGTTGTTGTTTGTTTGACCAATAAAATTAAAATGAAAGCACATGTTTAATGCCATACGGAGGAACATCAGAGGCAAAGCACAAGCATCTCCATGGAAACAAGCAGGTGGCAGATCCAGAAAAGTTACATACTGCACCGTTTAATAATACTAAATAATAATGCTATGTTTGTCCCTCACTATGCAACCACTTTTTCTTGCAGAAGATCCATGTTTAATGAAAAATTACAAGTTAAGTAAAACTCATTTTTTCAAATAATAATGATTTAGCTCTTAGAGGAGATATTGTGGGGGCTTTCATTTGGGTTCAGCTTGATAGAAATATGTTCATCTAATAACATTTCTTCTGTCTAAGCCGGTCCTGGTTACTAACTGGGTTTTGAACGACCACCTTGTGAATTACCTGCGAGAGTCATTTCACTAATGTCTTTTTAATCACCTCCAAAATCAGTGTATCCACTGTGAAAGCTGCCAGTTTCCTCTCCTGCTTCGCTGTAATGATTCTGTGAGGGGAGGGGGTTCATTTCCGCCACTTCATCCATGACAAAGTGCTGAAAAAGATGCTTATTGCAGGCACCTGATTTTGCTTTTCTTATGAGTAATCAAGATAGTAAAATATATACACACTCACACTAAATCCAATGTACAGTTGTATGTCAGCATGTTCTTCCTGTGTCACGGTAGGTTTGAAGCTGGGGGTTAGTCCACCACTGCGTCTGTCCCCTGAGTCTGGACTGAGATGGAAAAGATTCAGTCCAAATGCCCCAAAAGATCAGCTGCAAAATGAGCTGTGTTTGAGCTGGTCTCTCTAAGCTCTTTCGCTCAGAGAATAGCGGATGTACAATGAAGTACTGTCCATCAATTATTTGTCTCTTGGCCAGTTTGCTCAAGTTTTAATCTAGTTGAATAAAATAAAAACATTGGTAAATCCTCTAGGTGTGGACCTTAGATATAGAGCACAAAAATCATTACCTTTGGCAACAATATGAATCCTCAGAATAATTGTGAGTTCATGAGACTCCACCTTGAACCTGTAAAGTTCGAATCCATTGATCGTTGGCATGGCAATCGCAACAAGCCAAAAGACACAGATGGCAATGCAGACGGATGAACACGCAACATTAAGCAACATTAAGCAATTTAAACATGGTACGGATATTTATTTTTTCTCAGATTTTATAGAAAAACGTTTGGGCAACGCCTACGTTTAAGGGGGACATGGCGAACTACTGTGAAACTCATTGAGATTTGACTTTATTTCTTGCCGAAAAGGAGGGTCTAAGGACAGGGAACTTTGGAAAATTTAGCAAAATTCCTATGAAGATTGATTAATCCGTTTTCACTGTCGCTCTGCAATTTCAGGCGTTACAAAAATAAATATAAATGAATGGGAAATAGTAAAAGGCACACTAGATCTTTGTATTTATTCATGTTTTTTTTTTGTTTTGTCATATTTTGCTAGAATTTAGCTACTTTTTCTTCCATTGATACAATACAAAACAATTCTTTTTTTTGTAAGTCTGAATAAGTGCTTAGTACGTGCTTTATAAATACCAAGTAACAGCTGTAATAAGTCTTGTACAGTCAAAGTCACTGTATCTCAACATCTCATTGTTGACATTTCGTTTTTAATCCCCCAGTTGCTAAAGAGCCAGTATATTGCCATTTGTCAAGAAGGGTCTTTTCGTTCATTCTTTTTTTTCTCTTAAATCGTCTCCTTTGGCCTCCATTCCCATTATCTCCAAATTAGTCCCTGGATGGTTCTTTAAATTGGATTGTCACTCATCAATTGCAGCCCCCTTTCTCTGTCTAATATTCCCACGCAGCTTTATTTGTGAGTCTGAAGGAGCGTTTCAGATCCCTCTGCGCCTTCAGCTGTTGCCAGAGCAAAGTCCTTTTATCTGCAGAATGTAATAAAGAACACCATTGAATAGTTAAATGTTTTGGGTACGCTTAAAGTGCGGATTCAGATGACTGGCTCCTGTCCAAAATATCACAGGCGCATTCATATCATTTTAATGGAAATGGAGCAATGACAAAAAAGGGCAATGTGTGAAATACAGCAGCGCGAGAGTGTGGCAAGCTGCATTTTCAAGATAAACTGAGTCAGGGTTTCCTACAGTAAATGGGGGCCCCCACCAGAACATACTTGAACCTGGGTCCACTTGCCTCTACTATTGGACGCTTTGGAGAAAAGGTGGGTTTTTCGTCTGGACTGGTTTGAGGAATCTGGGAATTGGTAGAATCTGACGTCAATGTTCTGTAGGACAATTAAATGCACTCACATTGCAATATCACGCCATTGTCTTGTATGTATTTATCAACAGTAACTTCAAGATACCGAAAGATGCATTAGGTACATTTTCTAGTGGATGTTCCACCCTCTGCTCGTCTCCGTGGAGGTGATATTTCTCCAGCGGCATTGAAAAGGTAAGGTCACTTTATTTGTACCCGAGGGTAGATTTGGTTGCAGGTAAAAAAAGAGCTGCTCACACACACACACATAGACAACATTAATGACATTGACAGAAAACGGACAGTGACATAACAGAGACGAGTATACAAACAGTTATTAGTGTCCAAATACAGCGGATAAAAGAGTAAAAGCCATCATAGATACAAAACACTAGTCCAGAATAAATAAATAGATTAAGAAGGCTGTACAGTCCATAAGTTAATAAATGAGTGTGTAGTCTGACCATTTGTAGTCTATAATCTGGCTATTTAGTATTTTAATAGCTGAGGGAACAAAACTGCCCCTGTATCTCTTAGTTTTGCACACAGGCCTCATGTACCTGCGGCCTGATGGAAGAAGCCATTTAACCATTTAGTGGACGGGATCCGTCTTCTAAGATGGACCCAACTAGCTTCTGTAGCTGCCTAGTGAGTAGGGATTCTGGGTTGAACACCTCTATCCAGCATTTTATTTATTGGCGTTTTTGCAGCTCAAAAAAACACCCAAAATAGTAAGTGGGGGCCATAAATCTAATCCGAAAATTGGCCTGGCATATTGTGAATCATCCCTTCCAAGCAATAACTCCTCCTCAGACAAGCAGGTGGCCAACCCTCTACCATAAAAGTTACTTAGTGCACCTTTAAATAAAGCTAACTATGCTAAAGTTTGCATTTAAACATAGACTACTTTGTTTGCTCAGATTCGATGACCGTTTTAAACACCCACCCAGAATGACCCTTTGGCACCTCTAAATCACCGGAATGACCTAATTTTCCTTCAGAGACCTGTATAATTCTTTTTATTAACATTCCCTTTGATGTCCACAGCAGGAGACCTCTCGCCACGCCACCCGCCTTCTCTCCCACCTAACTTTAGCACTATAAAGGCAGGCCAAGTGAATTCTAATGCCGTCTTCAAAAACCTCTGCCGCACCGTGATGCCCAGATCTGATCCATTGTTGTTGGCTGTTTGCTCGGTTAAGTGAAAGGACAAATAGTGGTTGGCTTTGATGTGTACTGTATACAGGAGGGAGGCAGCAGGCGAGGGGCAAGTAAACAGCGGCATTTCACTCATAAATAACTCATATATTCAAATTAAAGACATTCAGAAAGTTGTAGTTGGAGAGTAAAGGCACTTGGTAATGATTGCATTTTTAAAAACACGTCCAAATGTGGCTTTTATGTCCTAAAGTCCTTGCTTTCTTTGTTATTATTACACAAATTAAAAGTGTAATTGTTATACAATAAACCAATCTTTCAAAAATAAGTTGTAGAGGGAGAAATATTACAGTATTTTTTGGACTATAAGTCGCACCAGCCAAAAATGCATAATAGAGAAGAAAAAAACATATATAAGTTGCTCTGGAGTATGAAATGCGGTTGCAAGTGTAAAAATAACATATTTTCACACTTGCAAGTATTGGAGTATAAGTATATAAGTATAAATATAAGTATAAGTCGCACCCCGGCCAAAACTATGAAAAATTGTGTGACTTATAGTCCAGAAAATACGAAACATGCAATTTTTCTAGAGGAGCATCCGTCATCGGTTTGTCAAAATGCTTTTGCTTTGTCTAGAATATTCCCCAGTATAACATTAACATATACAAATATACAGTAAAAGCAGCTCATAGGGTTAAAAAGAGACAGATATGTGCTGTCTGAATGTAATTATAAAAAGGTGTTTATCATTAGAGATGATGGAAGTGCACTGTTAGCATAGTTGTTGTTGTTGTTGTTGTTGTTGTTGTTGTTGTTGTTGTTGTTGTTGTTACAGTTCTTGTCTCTAAAGGTTGTGAAAAATGCTTATAGATTAATTTTGGCTGCTCTAAAGCATTTAAAATGAATTAGTTGTGTATGAAAATCAGGTATAGTGCCTTCATCTATCTTCATGGAGACAAGCAAGCTTCAAGTTCCACTCACAGAAAGAATTCATGCGTTTCAATGTAAACAACTAAAATCAAATGAATGGTTTAAGAGCAGGTTAAGACATGAACATGATTGTATTTAAGATTTTCCATAAAATGTTGCCAATTTTTCCTCAGTTTGACCATTTTGGTGATGTTTATAATTGTACTTCCTGGTTGGACAGATAATAGAAATAGGCTGACTCCGAATGTCCACCCTATTTACCAGAGTACACAGTCCACTCAATCACAGAGAGTTTGGACACTCCGCTCACTACTCACTACTTTCTTCTTGCCACGAGTTAGATGCCTATGTTCCCCGGCACCGATGATCCCCATTTTCTCTGGACGGGGGAACTACCGTACCGTGAAACAACAGTTCTTGATATTTTTAAAAGGTCCCGATAATTCCCCGGGGCCACTACGCCCCACACTGAAGAATAGGGGAACATCGGCACATAGACACATTTACAGAAGTCACACTTTTCCCTGCGACTGACTCATAACAGTAAAACTCATGTGGCTTATGGGCTGTATTTCAGTTGTTTAATGAGAGGCATTAATAGTTTAAATAACTCACCCGGAGCCGCTTCTGTTGTGCCTCGCCTGCATGTTGCTGCGTGTCTTGAATCCCACGGCTCCACATCCCCAATATAATAGTTGTGCATAAATGTATATCTTTACAGCATAACATAACTTGAGCATGTCCAGTCACGGTGCAGGTCCCGTTGGCAATCGACGCACGAGCACAAAGAATGTGCATTTCTGCGTTTATTCATCCATTCACTTATTCCAGGTTTGTTCGTGCGTACAGGATTTTCAAACGATCCACGAACGGAAGTGAATTCAGAGAACGTTCTGTTGGGGCAGTGTTCCGGAGTTCGGTCCACATGTTTCCCATTGAGTTTATTGAAGCGCTGCTGCGCACGCTTTGAGACAGTGATCACCTACGCACACCTTTACGCACAGATGCCTATTCAGCATGTTCAGAATTATTCTGATGTTTTATGACTAATAAAATATTTTAGGACCGCAGAGCCTCCTCCCCCTGGATGGGATTCTTGCCTGACTCGCACATATTTATAATCGTCACATAAGTTTTATTTAGCATGGATCATAATGTCATACAGACTGGATTATTCAACTTTTTGCCCGAGATTCTAATTTTACAGCTCAAGCTAAAGTAAATTGGCTAACTCTAGCTAACGATTTATTTTGGAGGGTTTTACAGGTATTTGGGAGCACTACTTCCTCACCTGCTGGATATTTGGGCTGCACTAATGGTGTGACCCCTATTTAGTACTCGCAGCAAAAAGTATGGACCTTTGGACACAACTATAGATAGAGGTCAACATAGATAATGTAAACAAGAGCCAAAAGTCCATATATATTACAGTAATGATTTTACAGATAATAATAATACCCGATAAAACCTTTATTTTGTTAAACTCGTGTTTAAAATTTTAAAATTGTGTGTAAATTGTCCCAGAATTTCTGATGGAATGCCGCTTATTGATGACTTCAGAGAGGGATTCCTTTTTAGATCTCAGATCTGTAAAACGGATAAATATTTACCAGAAGGACTATCCCATAAAACTAACGTCATAATTAGGATGAGAATCAGTCATTTGCACCTAAGTTAAATGCCATACTGTGGAACATCTTAGGCAAAGCACTAACATGCCACATGGTAGAGATTAAATTCTATTCAAATAATTTTTGTAACACCCAAAATCACAACAGCAGTTGGGCTCGAAGGGCAACAGTGAAAAACAGATTAAATAATGTTCATAGGAAATGAGAAAATGTATCATGTGCATCTGGGGATGCTGGGACATAACAGACAGTGGAGAGTGTTTCTCCAGGCAGCTGAGGAGCATCTGGATCTACAGGTCAGCATCATTAGTGTCTGAAACAGTAGCACTCCCCGAGGGGAACATGTGAACAGCAATGTACAGACACAGATGAACTCAAATATCAAATATTGTTTGTACTTAAGTTGCCACACTTACCCAGTATAGTTGTTTCAAGGGCAGCGTAGGTAAGAAACCAGGTTTATATTTCTGTTCCTAACTGGCCTGACCATAAGATATTTCAAAAATTGAAGAGACTGTCGGAAGCTGATTCCATAACACAGGAGCTTGGTAGCTAAACGCTCTAAAAAGTCACCTCTTCAACTAGGCAATTACAGTAGGTCTGAGCCTTCTGCTGGAGAACTGCTGCAGGTGATGATCTTTGAGCTGCAACACAGTATTTAAACCCGACTGATGCAGTGAGCGGCTTCTTGGTCATGGAGGAGATGTCAGTGTTTTTGAGAAGGATCAAATCATTGGCATCGAGCAGAGAAAACATCTAAAGGAGAAGCAGAGACTAAACTACTACAGATCTGACCCCCAGTGAGAGTGTTTGGGACGAGCTGGAGAAGGCTTCGTGCAGCGGTCACTCTCTGACATCATCAATATAAGATCAACTGGTAAATAATAAGGCAACACTGAGTGGAAATGAATCTTTTAATATTACAGAAGCTTATTGAAACCATGCCATAGAGAATGTGTGCGGTAATAACAAAAGGCGGTCCTACGAAATATAAGAGCCTGTGCCCCTTTTTTTTTCAGCGGCGACTTTTTTTTTTTGGACAGGAAGTGTATTATTATAGCATATGTTTTGCTCTTTTTAGCCTGGTAAACCACACATCAATTCCTCAGCAGTAATGCATTTAAAATCATTGAACTTAACAGATTATGTAATATCCATAAATGATGATGTTGTTTACACTCAAATTAAAATGCTTTCTGCCATCGCCACTTGAAGCGAGCGGCTCATGTGGGAGAGCTGTTGGGAGGATCACGTGGCAACATGGAGAATATGTCTTGATGTTTTTGAGGTCAAGTTGGGGTCAGGAATGGGAAAAAAAGTCAGCATTTATGACTCGTTTCAAGACACATTCACGCTCTGTCAAAGTGATGTACTGCCTGGAAAGTACTCGGTTATTGGTGTTACAGTTAAAGCTAGCTGAAAACAGAATTGAAAAAATATGGTAATGGTAAATTTCAAAACGCTGTCACAAGTGGAAGTGAAGTGGTAGTTTTTTGTTCCCAGGGAAAAGTGTTTTCTTCAGACTGGTACCGAGGGACTGTGCTGCGAGATTGGACTATTTTGTCGCAGAGATCATAAAAATATAGCTATGAAATGGAGCGGGGAAGTACTTCAAATTGTGTATGCATTTAACTGGTGAAAAGCCTGGTATTATAGTAATAGTGGTGGTAGTAGTAGTAGTGGTGGTACTATTTATAACAAAGTGACGGCCCGGAAGAATACTTTAAAAAAACGTATTTAGTTACATCATATTGAATACCTCGTGTTCCATTACTTGGTCTCAGAGTACTGTTTTCTGAATACTTGGAATACTTTCACACTGATTTACATTATATTATAAATTTTAATACAACCGTGAACCCAAAAATTAAAATTTAAAATGTAATGAAAACACGGCATAGGATTAAAACAACTTTTTGTTTTTGTTTCACCATTTCACTGATTTCAGAAAAGTAAGTGTATGCTGAATACCACAAAAAGACAAGAGTAAATTAGCATTCTGACTACACATTTTAGTTACATGTATTCAGTTACTCCAACACTGCTAGTAGTACTGAGTCATTGCAGTAGTAGAAGAAGCAGTAGTAGTTGGAGAAGCAGTAAGAGTAGTAACAGTAGTTGGAGTAGCAGTAAGAGTAGTCGGAGTAGCAGTAAGAGTAGTAGCTGTAGTTGGAGTAGCAGTAATAGTAGCAGTAGTAGTTGGAGTAGCAGTAAGAGTAGTCGGAGTAGCAGTAAGAGTAGTAGCAGTAAGCGTAGTTAGAGTAGCAGTAAGAGTAGTTGGAGTAGCAGTAAGAGTAGTAGCAGTAAGCGTAGTTAGAGTAGCAGTAAGAGTAGTTGGAGTAGCAGTAAGAGTAGTAGCAGTAGTTGGAGTAGCAGTAGTAGTTGGAGTAGCAGTAAGAGTAGTTGGAGTAGCAGTAAGAGAAGTAGCAGTAGTTGGAGTAGCAGTTAGAGTAGTTGGAGTAGCAGTAAGAGTATTAGCAGTAGTTGGAGTAGCAGCTAGAGTAGTTGGAGTAGCAGTAAGAGTAGTAGCAGTAGTTGGAGTAGCAGTTAGAGTAGTTGGAGTAGCAGTAAGAGTATTAGCAGTAGTTGGAGTAGCAGCTAGAGTAGTTGGAGTAGCAGTAAGAGTAGTAGCAGTAGTTGGAGTAGCAGTAAGAGTAGTTGGAGTAGCAGTAAGAGTAGTAGCAGTAGTTGGAGTAGCAGTTAGAGTAGTTGGAGTAGCAGTAAGAGTAGTTGGAGTAGCAGTAAGAGTAGTAGCAGTAGTTGGAGTAGCAGTTAGAGTAGTTGGAGTAGCAGTAAGAGTAGTAGCAGTAGTTGGAGTAGCAGTTAGAGTAGTTGGAGTAGCAGTAAGAGTAGTAGCAGAAGTTGGAGTAGCAGTAAGAGTAGTAGCAGTAGTTAGAGTTAGAGTAGCAGTAGTTGCAGTAGTTGGAGTAACAGTAGTAGTTGGAGTAGCAGTAATAGTAGCAGTAGTAGTTTGTATGTCAGCGATAATAGTTTTCACACAGTTACCATCAGGTCAAAGTAAAAGAACTTTGAGCTACTGAGTTAAATTATTTTTTTTTCACACTATAGTGTCAAAGTACTTCTGAATTAGATTAGAATTTCGAATAAAAATCTCTTGTTTTAGCTGAAAATTCTGAGTCACGACGACACAACCTGACTCATGAACGTTGCAAGAAAAGGCAAATTCAAACCGAGTCGAAATTCATTAAATCTATGACGCGAAACCCTTTCCCCAACTTGTACGCAATGTTTACGCGCAAGGAAGCTAATCTGCCAATGCTAACCCCGTAACGAACAGCAGCAGAACCATTTAACAGAACCAAACTACATCGAGACGTTCAAACTTTCATCTTCGCAGAGAATCTCCCGGTCGTGTCGGCGAAAAACCTTCCATTCTCATCTCCCTGTGTGATAGCAGCCATCGCCGTTAGAATTCATCTTAATATCGTTTGGTACAGATCAGCGCCTAATTACCAGTGACAACGGGCAGCTGCAAGGTACATGTATTAGCGGAAGCAATGATCCGCTGGTAATGAGAGACCGGCGCGGGCTGGCCATTATGTAGATATGGAATTAGCAGTTAAACTAATCGCGGCAATGTCAGGCGTTTTAAAAAAGTATCGAGGAGGATTGGAATGCGCGGGGAGGTTTTGCTTTCCTTCCCGCGTGAGAGAGAACAACTGCAATACCGCGGAATATTCTAGACAAAGCAAGAACGTCTCCGCGGACTAAGGCGGGTGTCGTGGAAACGTGATGTGTCTTTGAACATAACCACGAAACTGGATCTTTTGAAGGCGGTTCATTTTAAAGAGATGTTGTTGGAAAATACTAGCTTGTTTTTGGATGTATTTATAGTTTAGTACCTGACGAGTAACTAATTTAACCCAAAAATAGGGACACTGTGAGAAATGACCAATTCTAAGATGTGATTTCAATTGTCCAGATTTAACATTAGGTAACTGTAGTAACAGTAACTTTTTGGAGGCGGAAAGGCCCCTGCATGATTCCATGGAAATTTTAAATGAGATAAAAACTACTTCAGAACATTCTTTTTGCCATTTTATTTTGTAAGGCGGGAAAGTTAAATAAGAAAGAAAAAAAAAATAATAATAATGAAATGCGTGTATATTAAGTTCTGAAAGTTTTTTTTATTAATTTGGCTATTTTTACGTTGAGTCCTGAGGTTATTTTTTCCATTGTGTCAATACAGAAGACAGTACGTTTTCTGCCAATAGAATAACCAAACTGTGGCAGCGCCTGAAACCTAAAGCATTTCCAGGTTATGTTGAGGGTGGGCTCCCCGTCAGTCACAGTGGCCCCGCCCCTAAAGTCCCCACCCCTCCGGTCTGACCGTGTAGAGCTTCTGTGTGCATCTGGTTCTGGTCGCGGTGGGTCAGTAAGTGTTGAATTTGTCCAGGGAGGTAATGCTAACTGTTTGCTACTTTGTATTTATATATTTATGTATTTATTCTATTCTATGTTTGTTGTTCTGTTTTGATGTGTAAGGTTCAGAGTGAAAATGTGAATGCAAACTGGGAACATACCATTTGAACTGAAAAAAACTAAAGGAACAAAGTAACGCAAACTTTATACTAAATCATACGTAAGTGGAACTAGACTTTTTATCTTTAATACAACAAGAAGTTCTCTTTTAACCCCAAAGAGTCAATTTTGTGGAGATAAAAGCCTGATTAAGTGCATAAAAACATCCCCAGTTAAAAACTTTGCTTGATTTTAGTCTAGTTTTGAGCTAAAGTTACATACTGGGGTTTTTAGGTTAAAAAAAATAATTCATACACAGTAAATATATGTTTTCTACAATAAACTACTTCTACTTCTGTACTACTTTATCATTTTTCTTTTCCTTGACTTGCCTGCTCCGCTTCCATTCTGCCTGATGTGTTTCTTAGTGTACTCCAATTAGTTTAATTTAGCTGTAAAACTAGTTGTAATAAAGATATTCGTTTGTTGCGACTCTCTTTACAAATGGAGAGGCTGAGAAGGCTGATGGTTCTGCTGCTGCATAAAACACATGACAACTGAATCTTACAGCAAGACAAAAGAGCTGGCAAAATATAGTACGACATGTTGCATTAATATATTACATTTATACTTCAATCTGTGTCGTTTGTCATGCTCTGTGCAGTCGGCTTTTCCTACAACATGCAGTGTGTGTTTTTGTCAGTCAAATAATCATTTTAGAACATTTTCAGCGATTGTGGGCCCCGAGTGAGAAACAGTTTGGAGACAGTTTTGGCAAGAAACACTTTGTGCTCGGTTGTGAAATAGGCCATGACAAGGTATCATTTTCACTAATTAACTCTCTTCCGGAAGCTTTGAAATTCACCGACGATATTTTTTCCGGAGCCTATTATACGAGTCATTCAAAGTTCACTGAAAAAGTTGGCAAATTGTTCCTTGTGCCGACAGTCAACGGTGATAACCACGACTTTGCAAGAATTATGAGAAATGTTCCAGGAATGTGAAACAATTCTGAGCTTTTTTTTGTTCGGAAATCTGGGATCATAAAAAAACCTGCAAATCAAAAAGAATTGCAACTTATTTAAAGGTGCATTGTGTAACTTTTCTGGTGGAGGGTGTGCCACCTGCTTGTCTCCATGGAGATGTTATTGCGACTCCAGCAAGAAAGCATTATTTTTAGCTTGTATTTTCAGCGATTACAGGAAGTCCAACACCTTAAACTGAATACCAGATTTTCATAGTTTTGGCCGGGATGCGACTTATACTCTGGAGCGACTTATATGTGACATTATTCGTTATTTTCACACTGACAACCACAAGAGGGCGCTCTAGGCTCTAAGCGACACAGAAGAAGAATCTGCACTTCCTCTTCCTCTGGAGTTTGTGGAGTTGTTTAGAAGTGACACAGAGGAAGAAGAATTCAATGGATTTAGTGATTTGGGGTAAAACTGATGCTTTGGTAAACTTGTTAGCATGTTCTTTATGCTATAGTTATGTGAATAACTGTTAATGTGTTACGTTAACATACCAGACACTTACCACAGTTCTGTCTGTGCCTCATGTAGCTGAAGGTGTTAGCGTTAGCATACGTACACCTATTCACCATGTTCTCTCATCTGTTATTATTTTAAATTGCATTTCAAGATGAAATGTCTGTTCTTGGGCTTAGATTTTATCAAATACATTTCCCCAAAAAATGTGACTTATACTCCAGTGCGACTTATATACGTTTTTTTCTTCTCTATTATGCATTTTTTGGCTGGTGCGACTTACACTCTGGTGCTACTTATGGTCCGGAAAATACAGTAATTAAAGGGATGTTTACAGACTTCAGAAAAGTCACACACTGCACCTTTAAGTCCATATTCTTGTTTTTTTGTTAGGCTTTTTTTTTTCTTCTCCTTTGTTATTTCACGTCTCACAGTTTCTCATGAAATAAGACAATTGTTCTTGGAATCTCCAGCTCCAGCGCTCTGAAAATATATTGACCTATTGGCTTTTCAATACATTTTTCATTCACCTTTTTCAGCTCAAAGCACACGGCCTTATTTTTTTTTTTCACAAGTTTTCTATATAAACCTTTTGAAAGTCTGACTAAACCTACATATTATATACTGACCGTAATATATACTTGTTACTAAAGATAAAACTTTGATAACAAACATTCATGTAAGTCTTAAAGATGGTATGGACGTTTTTTTTCAGCAAATTTTTTATCATATTTCCTCGTGGCGTGGATAAATCATTTGTCCTGCCACGTATCAATCATAAAACGCACCTATCGCTCACCTGCAGCTGCGTGCGGTTCTTCCCCACGTTTCCGCGTGCCTAAGCGCATGGATCTATCATAATATAGTTCCCTCAGTGTACGGGGCAAAATGAAGACGGAGAAAGACAGTTCGAGCTGACGCAGAAGTGGACAGAAATCTACGGGAGACGAGAGATGCGATGCGCTCCGTTGCGCTAATAAACAAACGCACGTGTGATTTGTATCAGTCCACACGGGGGAGTGCGCATGCGCACTTCCGCCTGCGTTCTCAAATCGACGAAAAATCGTCCATACTGCCTTTAATTTAACATTAGACTGACATGAACAAGATTTTGTGAAATTGATGGACAAAAGTTGGGCTCAAGTGAGAGTAACGTCATTATTATCACTGCAGTGTATTTATATAGCACTTTTCCACCTTCAAGGCACTCACAGCGCTTATTATGTCATGTAAATATACTTTTGTGACATATAGTGCTCTAATAGAAGTTCAAAGGATGGGACAATATGTAAGGATGGACCACAAAAAGACTCAGCACGGGAAGAACGACCAAACGTTTTACTGTCGAATGCATTAGACTTGAAGTAGTACAAGTATGGCGTCTGAAAAGTACTCAGAGAAGTACTTAATTAAAAGCGAGTGCTACCAACCTTTGAAATAGACAGACTTTAATGTTTGGATCCCGTTCAATCTTCCACGATTGAAATGCCTGAATGAACGAGGGAGAGAGAGTGCTTTTTTTTTCTTTTTTCTTTTTTTTGCGGATCCAAAATTCAAAAACCGCCGCTCTAGCAATCAACAATCCTACTTCAAAATGCTGTCTTTAAGTGGAAGCTGGAACCCATTTTATTCGTAGTGCACCTTTCAGAGAACAGTAAAAGACCAACAGAAGTCAAATAAACAACAATAATCAAATAGGTAATACAGTAATAACGGGAAAAATGATAAAAGCGGATGCTCATTTTCGACTCTTACCTCGGTGTGGGTTGAGTTCCAGAGTCTGGGTACGACTGGCTCAAAGATCATCGCTGGTTTTAAATGTTCAAGAAATCTGACCTTGATGACGTTGATGTTGATGTTGATGTAGGAGCAGAATTTTGACCCAACTGAAGACGAGCTCTACACGCTGTGATACACTTTGTAAGGAGTTCAAGGCGTCTCCTGATCTAGAAAAGACTTGATCTAAAAGTCAGTTACGGGCGCTTGAATATTATGTTGATTAACTGCAACAACGATCTTTCTTTCACAACTAATGATCAACCGATGTCCCGGCTCTCTCATTCGTAAACTTTACCTCGTTTTGCTCGGACACGGTGCCGTACACCGCGTTGAGAGTCCCACCTTCGCCTCTCGCAATCTCCGCTCATCTGAAGACCTTCAGTTTCCCTGTGATAAGGCAAACCCGGAGTGGATCGATACTCGGCCAAATCAATGTGATCGATAATCAGAGAGCTGAATGAAAACGGCGTGGTGGAGAGGACAGCGAGACCGAAGTTTATTCTTGGTTTAGTTCAGGCCTGGGTTGGGAGTTGGTTTCGTGCGGCCATAATTCTTAGATTACCATATATCACAGTATATATTTGACTATAATTATTCATTGTTTTGTGTTGCATCACATCACAAAGACAAATTCCTAGTTAATGAACTTATACGCTGACAATGGCAAGTAAGTAAGTAATGCAGAAAGTCATTCAAGTGGGACAACACACTGAACCTAAAACACCAGGAAAGTTTTCGTGGTTAAGTTTTAGTGTAAGTTTAGTTTTAGTGTAAGCCGTGCAACCCAGTGATAAGAACGTGATTAAATATGATATAAACTGTAATGCCAAAAAGCTTCAGTTCTAATTGCCATGTGACATTGCACTGAACTGCCCGGATTAAAGTGTTTCTGGCTGCAGAGGAAGAGTGTGGAGAACAATCACACTGTTCCTTATAGCTTCTGACTCCGCCCCTGACCCCTCCCCTGACCCCTCCCCTCCCCTGACCCCGCCCCTCCCCTTCAGTCCTGGGCACAACCCATTTTATTTTGGATTGATGTTGTGAGCATCGTAAGTAGAACGCAACGAGGAGAACACGCAACACTCAAAAGAAAGGCTGTCACATGTTGGCCAGTATGTCTCAGGGCAGCTGCAACTTCAGACGTGAAGCTCTGAATAATTATGAAACGTTTTGTACAAAGAATACGTCAACTGCTTGTTTCCATGGAGATGTTTCTGTGTATGGCATTAAACTGACGTGAAAGTGTTTAAAGAAAAGCACTCTTAATGTAACGGGACGCTTTGGTGTGAACGCTGCTTTGGCTTTTAACTACATTCAATTACAGATGTTTAACACGCACTCTAACCGTGAGCCAGGTCGCCTCTCCGCAGATCTCACCTGTAACATGGCATCGTCACCTGCATTTCATCAAGAAGTTTAATGCTAAATGGAGCATTCCGGGTGAAGCAAAAACATTTCCATAGAAGCTATAGGTGGCAGTTACATAATGTACATTTAACTTGGACTGATAAACAAAATGTTGTAAATAAATGTTACAACAGCAGCTTTGGATGTCTTAAAAAGCACAAGAACAAGCATAATTAAGATGTATTATGAAAGAGAAGAGAAAAACACCTTAATTATATCTGAAGCGCTGCATTTGAAGGCAGACTTGATAAACGGGGCGCTGACAGGTGCCGTAAATTCGCTCTGTAGCTTCTCACAGACGCATTTTCTGGCCATTAATAACACGACAACACACAGCCACGCTCATTACCTCTGCTGTGCGAGGTGTGACACGGGCAGAGGATGTCTGTCATCTTTACCAGGAGGGAAACAAAGCACTGACGAGAACTAATGTGTAATGTGGAGGTAAACAAATACTTCAAACATGCAAGTCTATATCTATACTGCATGTAAAAGTCAAGGCGTAATGACTCAGGGCTGGTTTATATTTGGCAGAGATAGAAGTATTTTCTGATCATCTTTAATAAATGTGCGTGTAAAAGTCTTGGTTGAGGTTAAAGTATGGCACAAAATGTCTATAAACTTACAAATGTATTGCCACCACTCAAAAGCAGTGCAAATGAAAGAAGACTTTGAAATTCAAACAATTTTGATAGTAATAGTACTTCTGACAGTATGGTCTTCACAGGAGATGTGAAGATATCAAAAAATAGTGTATGATGTTACTTTTTGTGGGAATAAACTTTACAATTTTGCAACAATTCACGATTATTCCATTCCTAACAACAGTGACATAATTGAGTTCATTTCATGTACACTGTGTAATGACTCATCACAAACATTCTGAATTAAAAATGAATACTATGAGATCCCGCGAACCGTCTCCAACACTTATCCATCTGTGTATCCATCTCCTTTAAGACTGTCTCTGTCGTTCTGCATCCCCGTTAGCTACCAACTCCCATCTCAGTAGTCGTGGGTGCACAATCCTCCACGTCCATAACTGTATCCGGTAACAAACTTTTTACCACTAGCCAGCTCCGGTTCCACGTTCCCACCGCCAAACCCCATGGTCAAACCGAGCTGGGTTAAGTGTTATGGCGTGCACGATGTCTGGCCTGTTTTAGCGAAAAAAAGAGTGTGCTACAGGCATCGAGGCACCAGTGTCGTGTTAAGCTTATAGATTTTGAATTCTCTAAAAACTGTATTTTCCGGATTATAAGTCATACCCTTTTACATAGTTTTGGCCGAGGTGCGACTTATACTCCGGAGCGACGTATACGCAATATTATATGTTATTTTCACACTGACAGCCACAAGAGGGCGCTCTAGGCTCTGAGCGACGCAGAAGAAGAAACAGCACTTCCTCTTCCTCTGGAGTTTGTGGAGTTGTTTAGAAGTGACACAGAGGAAGAAGAATTCAGTGGATTTAGTGATTTGGGGTAAAACTGATGCTTTGGTAAACTTGTTAGCATGTTCTTTATGCTATAGTTATCTGAATAACTGTTAATATGTTACGTTAACATACCAGACACTTACCACAGTTCGTTACAGCTCGTTGTCTATGAGTCATGTAGCTGAAGGAGTTACATTAGCATAGTTTTTTTCTTCTCTATTATGCATTTTTTGGCTGGTGTGATTTATACTCCGGTGCGGCTTATAATCGAAAAATATGGTCGTCATTGTCCACTAAAATATATCAGTTTTTTTGTAGAAACCTGTATTTTTGTAGTTAATTGGCTTGTGGGAGGGGCCTCAGGGTAATAAAGCAAGGAGCATGTTACTTACTGTGGGAAGAAACAAAAAAGTGATGCTATTGTCACATAAACAGCCAGATTAAAACGTGTTTGTTTTTTTATATTTCAAACCGAATAATCAGAAATGACTCATTGTTGCTGCCTATGATTCTCACAATAAATATATATAATTTCGGATATTGTGACAAACTAATACAGTAATGAACATGACATAGTGTTAGTATGACTGCTTTTACTACAACTACTGATACTTTATGTAATACTTCTGTCACTACCTCTGTGCTGGGGTTTGCAAATTGCACTTTTAATTCAACACAATCTTCTTTGCTTGGGTTTTGTCATAACTACTGGATTATTGTCCCCAAAATCAAAATCCCACAGCCAAACCAGTCCCTGATGTAACCTGTTTATTTACTCATTGTGTTTTATTGTGAATATTGTCTTTTGTTCTGTAACTGACGCAGATCTGAGTATTTCTTGCCGAACCAAAAACAAATCCCTCCGACTTATTGTGAAGTCATTGATCAATTATTCTGATTAATTCCTTTTTGGCAGAACTATAAGGAAAAAGGTTACAAAAGAAAATATTGCATTATTTTTCATTAATATTTCAAGTAAAAGGCAAAGATAAAGAATTTGTTTTGTCTTTGTAATTCTGTGTCTAAAAATCCAACTCCATACGTGAGGCACAAAAATAACTTAAAACTTTACACATTTGGAACTGAGGCAATTCAAGTTTTAAAAAAGGTTTCTTTCCGTGACCTTACTTTATGATATTTCAGTCAGAATAACGCTTCTAACACAAACAAATGTTAATTATGCCCAAAAAAAGTAGATTAAAATAAGTAGAATAGACTGAAATGGACTCTGTAAAGGCAGAAGGCGGTATTGGTCCATGTCTTTGTAAACTGCGCCCCCCACTGGCTTTACAGGGCAAAGTCAATGATTTACTACATAAAGATGGTCAAAGATTGCCATCTACTGTCAGAGAATAAAAGGAATCAAATCTCCAGAACAGCTTTCAAATATCAAAATTAAAATGGGACCAAAACAGACAAGATTAAACAAATTAAAT
The DNA here is from genome assembly GCF_026437365.1 of Eucyclogobius newberryi. Lineage (NCBI taxonomy): Eukaryota > Metazoa > Chordata > Actinopteri > Gobiiformes > Gobiidae > Eucyclogobius > Eucyclogobius newberryi. The sequence continues at coordinate 9,427,852 of NW_027315835.1, read as the reverse complement.
CTTGGGTCATCTTTACATTATTAGCCATAAATAGACAACCACAAGTCCAGATCTTGAGACAGTTTTGTGTGTTTTTAGATTGATGAGAGAAACAGGAAGTTGGAGAAACTCATGCAGACAGTCTGAACTCCTCAGCTGCTGCAGTCCTCCACACACGTCTATTCAAACTGATAGAATTTGAATCTTGTGCAATCAAAAACTGAATTTGAAGTTCTATAAACACGTTACATACTGTAATGTCGTAACTGATGAACACATAAAAGCTATTTATGAAACAATATCCCCATTTATATTTTCTTTTATGCTTTTTTTCTTGCAGTAAATGTTCAACTCTGAAGAACTCTGATGTTGCAGTTTGTGGGAGAGCTGCATCCTCGCTCAGTGATGTTGAACTGGGTCTGGAGTTTTGGTTATTATTCTGGTCCTGCTCCTCATCAGTGTGTGGTCTTTTCCTCTGGTGTGAATGGAGAGGTTCTGGTTTGGAGCTCTAAAACTTGAGCAAGGACCTGGTTTGTTTTGCCCAGGACAAAAGACACAGGATTTATTGAGTGACTGTGTAGGATTTACTTAGAGGAACAGTATGTAGCCTGTGCACTTGTTTCAAAACTGTAAACACAATTAAACCCGTGTTGCCAGAATCTCAACCTCTAGTTTGAGACGCATCCAAATGTTTCTCCTTCTCAGTTTATGGAATGTTTATGAAATGATAAATACACATTTTACATGCAGTTGCTTTATTTGTCAAAGTAGAATTTGACAAACAGCTTGCAAACCCATTCTAGAAAATATGCGAGCACCTTAAACATCTTCAAAATATGATGTTTGTCAAGTGTATTCAGGTTTGACTGCGCTTGAAGGAGGTGTACCCACAATTTGAAGTTTTAATGCTGGATTTACTCAGAAATAGCCATTATATTCATCCACTCTTTCATTTTTGGCATGAAGTCAGGTAAAAACCTTCAAACACACAATACACCAGTGTAAATAACTTACAGTGTAACAACAACTAGTTTAAATGTTAAAGGTGGTATGGACGATTTTTTTTAGCAATTTTTTTTTATCATATTTCCTCGTGGCGTGGATAAATCATTTGTCCTGCCACGTATCAATCATAAGACGCACCTACCGCTCACCTGCAGCCGCGTCAGGCTCGTCCCCACGTTTCCGCGTGCCTAAGCGCATGGATCTATCATAATATAGTTCCCTCAGTGTACGGGGCAAAATGAAGACGGAGAAAGACAGTTCGAGCTGACGCAGAAGTGGACAGAAATCTACGGGAGACGAGCGATGCGATGCGCTCCGTTGCGCTAATAAACAAACGCACGTGTGTGGAGTGCGCATGCGCACTTCCGCCTGCGTTCTCAAATCACCGAAAAATCGTCCATTGCGCCTTTAACTATAACTGCTATACAAATCAAACAATTGAGAAGTATCAAAAATAGAGTATGAAAAGATTTTACATATCACATCCAAATAACATAAAAAATGATTAATTGTGTTAGCAGAACTAACACCAGGCAGGCCATATTTAACAACTATAAAATGCAATACAAAATATTATCACAAAATATAAGCTCTAACTAATCAATGCAGCAATTAATCAAATTAACTTACGTTCATATTTCATATTACAACTCGTATTTCCTATTCCAACTCATTTTTACACTCAAACCATGACATTACAGACACGAAAACCACGCTGGACCCGCCCCTTTAACAACAGTCCCAAACAAACACATGAACGACGCACGCGGGACGCACGCGGCACATGACAACAACAATCAGCGCACGTGGCACATGACAACAACAATCAGCGCACGTGGCACATGACAACAACGCACGTGGCACATGACAACAACAATCAGCGCACGTGGCACATGACAACAACGCACGTGGCACATGACAACAACAATCAGCGCACGTGGCACATGACAACAACAATCAGCGCACGTGGCACATGACAACAACAATCAGCGCACGTGGCACATGACAACAACGCACGTGGCACATGACAACAACAATCAGCGCACGTGGCACATGACAACAACGCACGTGGCACATGACAACAACAATCAGCGCACGTGGCACATGACAACAACAATCAGCGCACGTGGCACATGACAACAACAATCAGCGCACGTGGCACATGACAACAACAATCAGCGCACGTGGCGGCCACAGCTCAAACAGATGAATAAAACCAGCGGTCTCACAGTTCACGTGTGGGTTCCAGCTCCGCGCAGCTCCCAGTCACGAGCCTCTCCCGTATCTCGCACCTATTTCCACCGGCCTCAACTTCTGCCCCGGGAACACGTGCGTCACTAATGTGGGTGCAGGTGCCGTGGCAGGTGGCAGGTGCCATGGCAGGTGCGCGCCGCCGCTTAATAACTCCGCCCCAAACACGCAACGTTCAGCCCAGCGCGACAGTGTTTTTATGGTGTGTGTATAAGTGTTTATTGAATGTATATCATAAGCATGCAACTTTATAATATTTTGAACCATGAGGCAGGAACATGTTATAGTTTACATACTGCTCCACCCGTCTTTAGATAATGATTTTATGACTTTTCCTTTGCTCTCTTCTGTCCAGCGGCTCCTCTCCAAACTCTGAACATCTGCTGTTGTCATTGTTCCATGGCTCCTTTTTTTTAACTTGTTGACAGTGTTTTGTTTTTAACTTGTTGACAGTGTTTTGTTTTTAACTTGTTGACAGTGTTTTGGCTCATGTAACTCGGTAAAACAGTAACGGATGGATTTAATGTTCCATCCTAAGCTCAATAAGTGGAAAAGAAAAAAAAAACAGTTATTTTTTTATGTGATAGTTTTTATAAAACACAAGCAGTTTTTGTTTTGCCCTGCAAAAAAAATACTTTTAACATTTTTCTTAATTATATATTCGTTATTTTAAGGTCATGTTGTATTGAAAGGTGCACATTTCTGGTGGGTGGTCCACCATTAACTCTCCATCTACTTTATCTTTTATTGCATAAAAGAAGAAAACCAATATTGAAAAACATGCAAATCAAAGTAACTGATGGTGAAATATGTTTCATTCATTCTCACACTAGTAAAGTAAAGTATTCAAATTCTTCATAGCTGTGCTAATTATTGAGTCGAACTGTTCAACTCTGAGTTTTTAGTGTATTTCCTTTTTATGAACATGGTTTAGAGTGCCCAAAAGGAGTAGAATGAAGGGGCAACATGTTTTTATATTTTGTAGATTTGTAGATTTGTTAATTGTAGAAAGAGATTTAGTTGTAATCATCTGTCATCTGGACAGACATTTCCACTCTCATCAAAGCGGCATCTCAGTCTGATTGAGATGTGTGAAAACGCAGATAAAGTAATGTTTACAACATTTTATACAGCTACATTTAATATTATTTTTAAATGACTCCACCTGCTTTTTTGGGGGACTGGTTTTAATTTGGGTCATCAAGAGGTGCGTCCTGCTAATATGATTGTATAAGTATTATTTATTTCACAACATTTGAATTTGTGAGCTCACAGGGAATAATAGGCATGCCACCGTTCTACTGCTCCCTCTATTACGTTTACTACAATTACAATAACACACTGGATATAAATAAATGTAGCTTGGATTTGAATTTATGTGATGAAACTGGACACTGAAAAACTTGCACTCCTGAAGCTACAGTTACAAGTTTTGTTTCTATCTCATTGTTTTAAAATCCTGAGCTTAAAAGTGCCATAAAATGCTTTTTTTCACGTTTCGTAGTCTATCCTAAGTGTATAATTGATAATAATAAGGGTTGTGCAACACCCTTAACATAATAGTTAAGAAATATCACCCAGACCTTGGACCCCCTCACCAACCCGGAAATGCAGACGGCTTGGTTTGATATTCGCCCCCACCCTTGCGAAGAGCGATCTGGCTCCCCCGCCCAACCCGTGACGTAGTCTCAGAGCGCTTGTGTGCCCCGCCCACCCGTGACGTAGCCCCACAGCTGTTAGCTCCGCGATGTGCCGCGCGAGTGAGAAACGATAGAACTTCAGATCAACACTACTTTGAGACTAAATAAATCTGGTGTTTATTCTACAGCGTGCGCAGAACAGATATATCTATAGATCTATATATATATATATATATATATATATATATATATATATATATATATATATATATATATATATATATATATATATATATATATATATATAAATGTCTTATGTCCATCGCGCTCTTATTTCCTGGTTTTTCGGTATCGGATAGAACTTCTCTCCGTTTATTGTCCCGGTTGCTGCATCAGCTGCCACATAAACCTTCACCATTGTGATAATAGTAAAGAGTGTGATATCATTCATGAAGTTTTGGGCCTCTTTGAGCCGTGTTTCCTTGTAAATCGAAGCAGAAAAACTCCGGGGCTTGTATGGAGAGACAAGCCTGGAGCCAGCGCGGAGCCGGGGGGGAGGGGACGGGAGGCGGCAGGCGGGAGGCGGGAGGGGGAGGGGGGATGGTGACGCGTGCCTGTGGTTATGACGCGGTCTTGCCCCCACCGCCCGTCAGTTTGGAGATTCGAGGAAAGGAGATAGTCTGTAATATAGCTAAACACTGCGGGAATCCATCAAAAAAACACTCTGGGTACATATATGAAGCACAAATAGCAATGTAAGAAGGTTGAAAGCTCTGAAAAGTCGATTTTGCATGTTATGGGACCTTTAAATCTGTGTAATGACATGTTTCCACCACAGCATGTCGCCATTGCCTTGTGCTGTTCTTGTTGAAAGTTACTTGAACTGTCTATACATTTGACACTAAACATTCTCTTCTACTTTTCCATAATCTTTATTTAATTTTTCTAATGTTTAATGTTTTTCTGTTTGGAGAGATGGATCTATCCGACATAAGGTGGGAACCTTTCAAAAAGGAGCTGTCCACTGTTTGCTGGTGCTGAAATAATGAAATTAGGCTGAGTAAATGTCCTTATTTTACAATATCTAATTGAGTGTCTGCGAGATGTCTCGCAGACACTATATGTTCTAGTGTTTTTTATTATTATATTTTCCATTCGGCGCGTTTCAACTCCTTAACGCTTTAACCGATTTCAACAAGTTATACCTTATTACGATCGCTTTCGCAGTATTACGTGTGCTATTACTTTTGACATTGGTACTACTTGTACTTTTTGCAGTATTTGTATAATAGTATAGTATAAAAGTATAATATTTAACCCTTTCCAGTCAAAACCTTTGGCGCGTTTCAACTCCTTAACGCTTTCACCGATTTCAACAAGTGATACCTCATTACGATCGCTTTCACTGTCTCATTACTGGTATTACTTTTGACATTTGTAATACTTGTACTTTTTGCAGTATTTACAAAAGTATAAGTATTTTGACACTTTTCCACCTTCGGTAAGTTTCAACTCCTTGACGCTTTCACCGATTTCAACAAGTGATACCTCATTACGATTGCTTTCACAGTCTTACGTTTGCTATTACTTTTGACATTTGTACTACCTGTACTTTTTACAGTATTTACAAAAGTACTCATTGTAATAAATGTGGCATTGAACACAGAGTCATGTTTTCAACAAATATTAACACTTCCACACTTCCAAACACTTTCAACACATCCAGAATTCAACACATTAGTATTTAAACACATGTAGTACTTTTACACACATGTAGTACTTTTACACACATGCAGTACTTTTACAAAAAAAAGTACTTTTACATAAAAAAAATACTTTTACACAAAAAATACTTTTAACACAAAAAATACTTTTAACACAAAAAATACTTTTTCACAAAAAGTACTTTTACACAAAAAAAGTACTTTTACACAAAAAAGTACTTTTACAAAAAAAGCACTTTTAACACAAAAAATACTTTGAACACAAAAAATACTTTTAACACAAAAAATACTTTTAACACAAAAAGTACTTTTAACACAAAAAATACTTTTAACACAAAAAATACTTTTAACACAAAAAGTACTTTTAACACAAAAAATACTTTTAACACAAAAAATACTTTTAACACAAAAAATACTTTTAACACAAAAAGTACTTTTAACACAAAAAAAACTTTTAACACAAAAAATACTTTTAACAAAAAATACTTTTAACACAAAAAATACTTTTAACACAAAAAGTACTTTTAACACAAAAAATACTTTTAACACAAAAAATACTTTTAACACAAAAAAACCTTTAACACAAAAAATACTTTTAACACAAAAAATACTTTTAACACAAAAAGTACTTTTAACACAAAAAAAACTTTTAACACAAAAAATACCTTTAACACAATTAAACAACTTCAAACAACTTCACACTTCAACAAATTTGTACTTACACACATGTATACTTTCAGCAAGAATGCAGACACTCAAGCAATGGCTTCAGCCATTGCAAAATCTAGTTTCAATAAGTTGGGGATGGTTGAAAAGCCTTTTCTTTTCTCATCAGATTGATATTTTACTGTAAACTGTATTAAGATTGTATTGTATGTTGTTAGTATGTTGTATTTATGTTGTTGTTATTGTATGTATATAGTATTCAAAGTCTTCAAAATGACAACTGAATGAGGAAACTGAAGCATGTGTATTTAGCTTGTATGACATGTGATTTTGCAGTTTTTCTTAGTTGCTTTGGCACATTTCTCAGAACTGACTTTTTCAAAGCTTTAAGTACATTAAATGTAAGACAATTCGTACAAACATCAAAATTGTATCTATTGCAAAATCAAATAAAAACTCAACATTATAATTAATTTCTCCGAATTTTTTTATTTTTTTCTGAACTTCTCCCTCAGAATGAATACACTTCTGTGTAGCATTTATGGAATGACCATCAAAACACTTGTTTTTAGAATAAGAATAGATCAAATAAAAAAGACACTATGAGACAAAAAAGACAAAACAGGATTTGTAATTGTTTAAAGTATTGTGATGCTATTCTACTCTTTTAACACATAATGCTTGTTTCTTCTGTATCTGATGATGAGTAAATGACTCATCTCTGATGTCATTCTACATTTTGAAAGAAAAACACCACAAACATATCACATAAAGGTCAATGGTGATTGTTTACATAATCGTTTTGGTGGTCATGGTTTAAAACGATGAGGTAATCCTTAAAAATGTGTCCATATGAAAAAAGCAGTTTGACTAAATCAGCCGACAGTAACAGCAGACAATAGTGCAAAATACTCTGAAACCATGAACCAAAGTGTTTGCTCTTTGATAACAACAAGGAGTTGAAGACCGAACCATCACTATATATTCAGTTCTGTTGTGGAAAAAAGATTCAGTTGTTGTCATCTGGACACTGTTTTTTTGAAAAATAAGTTTTGACTCTCACCCAAAAGTCATTCTCAATCTGCAGATCTAGTCCTAGAACTCAAATATATTTATTCTACTCTGAGCTGAGTAAACCCCTCCCACCGGGCGGGACCTCCTGATAATTGCATGTCCTGTTTATCTATTTGTTTGCACTGTTTTAAGTTTCCCCTGAAACTGACCCTAACAGCCTGACTACAACCAGGAAGTACCATCATATTAGTTCTGTTCTCAGGTCTCTGCACTGCCCCCTGTGGCTCAGAGAAGAGACTTTAAAGCAGCTCTGCTTGTGTACAAGTCTCTCCATGGCCTAGCACCAAAGTACATCTCATACATGTTAGTGCCATATGAACCATCTCGGACCCTCATGGACCGGCCTCCTGCTGGTGCCAGAGTCAGGACTAAACATGGTCCGGCCTCCTGCTGGTGCCAGAGTCAGGACTAAACATGGACCGGCCTCCTGCTGGTGCCCAGAGTCAGGACTAAACATGAATCGGCCTCCTGCTGGTGCCAGAGTCAGGACTAAACATGAACCGGCCTCCTGCTGGTGCCAGAGTCAGGACTAAACATGGTCCGGCCTTCTGCTGGTGCCAGAGTCATGGCTAAACATGGACCGGCCTCCTGCTGGTGTCCAGAGTCAGGACTAAACATGGACCGGCCTCCTGCTGGTGCCAGAGTCAGGACTAAACATGGACCGGCCTCCTGCTGGTGCCAGAGTCAGGACAAAACATGGACCGGCCTCCTGCTGGTGCCAGAGTCAGGACTAAACATGGACCGGCCTCCTGCTGGTGACAGAGTCAGGACTAAACATGGACCGGCCTCCTGCTGGTGCCAGAGTCAGGACTAAATATGGACCGGCCTCCTGCTGGTGCCAGAGTCAGGACAAAACATGGACCGGCCTCCTGCTGGTGCCAGAGTCAGGACTAAACATGGACCGGCCTCCTGCTGGTGCCAGAGTCAGGACTAAACATGAACCGGCCTCCTGCTGGTGCCAGAGTCAGGACTAAACATGGACCGGCCTCTTGCTGGTGCCAGAGTCAGGACTAAACATGGACCGGCCTCCTGCTGGTGCCAGAGTCAGGACTAAACATGGACCGGCCTCCTGCTGGTGTCCAAAGTCAGGACTAAACATGGACCGGCCTCCTGCTGGTGTCCAGAGTCAGGACTAAACATGGACTGGCCTCCTGCTGTTGCCAGAGTCAGGACTAAACATGGACCGGCCTCCTGCTGGTGCCAGAGTCAGGACTAAACATGGTCCGGCCTCCTGCTGGTGCCAGAGTCAGGACTAAACATGGACTGGCCTCCTGCTGGTGTCCAGAGTCAGGACTAAACATGGACCGGCCTCCTGCTGGTTTCAGAGTCAGGACTAAACATGGGCCGGCCTCCTGCTGGTGCCAGAGTCAGGACAAAACATGGGGAATCTGCGTTTCAGTTTTATGCAGCTAAAATCTGGAACATTCTTCCTGAAGATGTGAGACAGGCTTCTACTCTGACAATGTTCAAATCTAAGCTAAAAACAGTTTTGTTTAGCTGCGCATATGACTGAAAGGATTTTTCTTTGCACTCTTCTCTTTTATTTCTTAAACTCTGTTGTGATTTCTGTCATGTCTTTGTGATTTGAATGCATTTTTTGCTGTTGTGTGAAGCACTTTGAATTGCCTTGTGTACGAAATGTGCTCTACAAATAAACTTGCCTTGTTACTACATTGCTCTATTTTTGACTTTGCATCTTGTCCTCAGAGTGATCCAGCTCTGAAGAAAATGTGCCAAGGCAGCTAAAAAAAACTGTAATAAAGCTAATTTATTGAGTTTGCCTGCTCTAATTTTCCATCATATTTATAAAATGCTGCGAGTGCTTGTCTCTGATTTTCCTCACTCTCTCTCTCTCACAAATCCATCTGATCCATGAGTGCTTCCTGTTTCCACGGCAACGGAAAAAGTGATGCGTAGCAACGTAGACAAGAGAGACAAAAAAAAAAAAATAAAAATCCTCCCTGCATCTGTTTGTACCCAACATGGAGAGTCGAGGAATGACTGTGTTTTAGAGCCGGCCATTTTGGAATTAATTAGGCAACAATCCTCCAAACTCAATCTAATCCCTTCATGTTTTCAAAATAGTTTTCTTTTTATCTGCCATGTTTGGGTTTGCCCATATTCTGTTCGATAACTTAAAACTAATTTCCCCTTAAGCTTGGGGCCTATGTTTCCAAAAACGGCTGAAAAAATGACTTTGATTTGAAACTGAAGCATTTAAAACCCTCTGGAGCACAAACTATTGTCTGGAGCCTTTGTGAAGCTGGGACTCTGTAGTTTTGGACTCTGATGTCTGGAGCATCTGTTGGGTTTTGACTATTCTCTTTTAAAAGCCGAAGGTAGATTCACTAAAAACTAGTTTTAGGGACTTGTAATAAAGTAAAAATGTCCAGGCAGAATCCATATAAAAGTCCAACATGTGTTAGGCAAATTGGCCACTCTAATTTGGCCCAATGGACAGGTGTTGAAAATTAGCATATTCTGCTACATACACTTAAAACATTTCATCTAGTTCATCCAATGCCATGTCCTTAAATAAATAAATACATACATACATACATACATACATACATACATACATACAAATTATTTTTCATTTTATTTTAGGGGATTTTTTTATTTGCTGGTTTGGAGTAAAAACTGACCCAGATGCTTCCCAGAATTATTATTGATTCGACTGGAAATATATGGTTTATAGCTTTATTCTTATGTACAGCATATCAAGCAGCTTGAGAGTTTTCTTTTATAAGACGCGTGGGACGTCCTGAGCGTAAAGGGTTCAAACATGTTTTATCGCCCTTATTTTTAAGTCTTTGGTTAATTTTCTTCTGATCTTAACACAGATTTTGTTTGGGATCCAACATACAGCTGAAGGATTGTTTTAGCATGCATTATTTATGTTTACCCAGACATGAGCAGGAATATGAAAACTACATAGACCAAAATGATCTAAACCGGGGCCTTCTTTAGGGAAAAAAACAGTGCAAACAAAATTAATCTGCTGACCATCCAGTGATTTACAGCACAAACTAAATGAAAACCCCTCTTTTGAATCGCAACAGATAAACACGTGCCACATTTATTAACTTAAAGCTTCCCAACAAGCCCTCCCACAATTCTTGCACAATACAGGCCTCAAAATGACATGAAATTAAATGCAATTTTTACATGCTGTCTTTAAAATTGTAAAAATAGAGAGTCACTGTTTGCTGGCTCTGAATCTTGACACTTTGAGCGTTTAAATGAGCTATGGCGTGAAATTTATTTAAGATGGCAGCACGGAGGTTGTGTTTGGCCTTGGTTCTCCCTGTGTTTGGGTGAGTTTCCTCCCGACTCTCCGGTTTCCCCCATCGGCCTAATTAACATGCACAGAAGGTTAAAACTCTCCAGGTCCTGACCAAGCCGAGCTCAAGATCTGGAGATGGGGCCCGGGGTGCTGCACTTTGACGCCCACTGCCCTTGACCAGTAGCTCCGGCGGTGCCAAAGGTCAAACGCAGAGGACTCATTTCCAGACAATAAAGTGCAGCTTAATCTTGAATCATTATTTTAGTATCTGAAGTTTTCACCTTATTATTTTTGTTCTATTTAACAATTTAATCAAACACTTTTTTTATACTGCAAAGTACACCCCTATGACACACCCAACCAACCACCCAGACCCCACCACATTCTCATGCTCAGTGTATTTACACACGCACCCTAAAATAATGGACATGAGGCTGAGTACCAAAGTACCAGTGGAGAAAAAAACATCAGTGGAGCCATTTGCTGATGCTAAAGTTTCTAAAGCAAATCGTTTGTATCGTAAGTTTATATAAATATATGCAATGGTATTAAATAGTATATAAGATAAGATAAGATAGGATATTCCTTTATTGTCCACACATGGGGAAATTTCATTGTTGCAACGCAGGTAGATACAGAGGAAAAAGACAGGTAACTTATAGGAAGTTTAAAAAACACTCTTAATAGAACAATATAAACAAAACTCCTATAAACAAAAACTCCTATAGACAAAACCTCTCATTTCCTAATAAGGAATGGAGGGGGAAAATAAAGATAAAATAAAATAAAAACAGCTAGCGTAAGAAGATAATAACTAATAATAATGGTAAAATAAACACTCTAATGTCATCAGTTATATGCACATGAATGTGACATTATTGCATGTGAGTACGACAGTAATTGCACATGAATATGACGGTATTAAACATGGTTAATATTGCACAGTAATTGTTAATGTCGACAGTAATTAACAATATTGACAGTAATTGCACCTGAATATTGACAGTAATTGCACATGAATACGACGTTATTGCACATGGTTGATATTGATGAAGGCTCAACATTGACTAGTCTTGCTATCGCATGATTCTATCTACACTTTTATTTTTATTTTTTTAGAAAATAACTCTCGGCTGATGGACAATAATTCACACACGAACGGCCTGGTGTTTAGTGAATTGGTTTGTTTTGTGTAATTTCACTTTGCCCTAGCTATAACAAAACACTCTTCCATATAATGTAGTCTGGATTCATCGCAGAAAGGGAGCATATGAACCTGAAATTGTCCTCATCTTTTATTCATACCACACATTTGCAGCGCCCCATAAGAACACAGTAGGAATACAAGGCAGTAGAGTATAAATTATAAATGTTATGTTATATAAGCACTCTTCCTGCTTCTTAGACATGACTGGAAATTTTGAGGTTGAAGAAAATAAATGTGAGTTATTTGGTGGAATGGGGGACGCTGAGCCATAACAGGAGGATTATTTTGTGCTTTTTCAGTGGCGTTACATCACGTTCACAGGAGATTTGTGAAGTCTTATCTAACAGTGATCCAAAAGGGACAGCGCACAAAGGCAGCGACGGATTTAGTTTAAAAGTGTGACAACAACATCCTCCAGGTGTCTAAAAATGACAGCAGAATAGGTGAATATTAAGTGCACTTTTCTTACAGAACCACCTTACACCTTATGCATGCTATACATCCCTATTGCACACACATGTCTATGAAGATGTAAATCGCTTGAGTAAAGGTTCTGTTTTTGTTACATGTGATGCAGAACCGATGTTGAGGCTCTAGGAACATCACGAACACTATAAAGTAATTGTTTTAGTTGTGTGGCCTGTAATAAATCGCTCATATGTGATTCTGTTTTATAGTTCAGTCATGCACTTTTCCTCTCAAGCACAGGACATTTAGCTTGAATAATACCTCCAGACGACATGCTAGAGTTACCAGAGCATAACTGTAAATTCTAAATGCCACTGTTTAAATGTCATTTCATAGTTTTGCCTTTCTTCTATTATAATGACTAAAGGTTGGGTAGATGTAGAATCTTCATGAAAGATTGTAGATTCAGTCGTAGTCACCTGCACACTGTGTTTTTTAAAAAACAAGACTTGATAAGAATGACGTTTAGATGAAAGTCCTTTGTGTCCAGATGACTACAGATGTTTTTTTTCTGTGATGGAACACTCCTGGGTGAATGACGGAACACCGACTTGCTTCATGAAAGAGTTCACCCAAGTTTGAATGCAAAAAAAAATCATATTTAGTCATTTCATCTGCTGGTTCTGCCTCTGCATGTGTTGAGGGACCACTGTGCAAGAGAAGGCTACATGGGCACATAACTGATGCTGTTGTTGTTGTTGTTGTTGTTGTTGTTGTTGTTGTTGTTGTTGTTGTTGTTGTTGTTGTTGTGGTTGTATTAATTTTGCATGTATTTTTTACAAATGCCTACTCTCATTTACTTCAATATTGTGTTGTTCTTATTTGTGTTATTTATGCACCTACACACCACCAAATTACCCAAACAAATATCCCCGTGGGACATTAAAGTTTAATTTGACATAACATTCCTGGTGGAGAGTCGGCCACGTGCTCGCACTACCTGTTCTCGAGATGAAAACAGCACATTACAGACTCTGTGAGGGCCCCTTCCTGCACAAGGCCCTCCGTGACTTTTCTTTAAGCAACCCAGATTGTCATACATGTTTATTTTTAAATGAACAATCTGAGCAAGCTACATAAATCCATAAATCCAGTCTTCTATAAAGGTTCATATAACATAAGTGCACATATAAGTGAAAGTTTTGTAAAGCTTTCCTGAAGGTTATAGTTCAGGAAACCATCAAAGAACTTTCTGTAAATCACCTAAAGGAACGTTTGGGGCGACCAAAAAATGCTGCACAGCCATTAGAAAACTTTCCATAATAACTTTAGCATAACCAAAAGTAACTTTCAACGTTTAAAAGAAAACTTCCCAGAACTTTTTGAAAGAAAAAAATTGTTAGCTGAATAGTATTATTATTATTTGCTATATCAACCAACAATTAACCTACAATTTGCTCCGATATGAACAATATCTGAATATTCCTTTGGCTAAGAGGCCTAAATATGCGGCGAAATTAAACTGGAGAATAGCCTTTTAATGAAACCTTTTAAGAGAATAGCCTTTTAATGGCCAGAGAAAAAATTAAATTGTGGCCATTTAGTTCTTTTGCCCATTGCTCTGCTCGATCCCGGTTTTGTAGCATCTGTAATGAGCTCGGGACGTACAGTAGCCCATACACCACCGCTCACATCCAGGGCCCCTCCCCCCGCCCGCCTGCCTCCCTCCAGCCGCCTCTTGCGCTCCCTCTCCGGGTAAAGATGGCGTCACCACCGCGGACAGCTCCCGCCAGTCTCCCGCTCCCATGATGCTCCAAAGACGATGATGTGAACCAAGGGAGAGACGAACCACCAGCATCAGCACCGCAACCCAAAACCAGGACTGCGCGCATCCCTGAGCCGGCCTCCCCCCCTCCCCGCTCCCGCTCCTGCTGCTGCCGCTCCAGCTCCTCATCACCCCCCCGCCGCTTCGCTCGTTCCTCCGCAGAATGGAGCCTCGTTTGGGACATAGTTAAAAAAAAAAAAGAAGAAGAAGAAGATAGAAAGAGAAAAAGACAAAAAGAGAGGCACCACCGGCTGTTCGCTCTGCGCGCTTTTTACGCATGTAGCGGGTGAGGTTTGGCGCACAGGATGCTGATGCTCGTCCCGGTTGTTCTGTCCTCAGCGGTGTTCAGTCCCGGATTGGCCCTGGGCTCGCATTTCAGTCCAGGTAAGAGAACATCCTCTGCTTCTGCTTCACCACCTCCGACAGCCCCGGCACACAAAGCGCGCCGCGGAAGGACGCAGAGGCGAAGTAAACGCGCGTCTGTTAGAATAAAGGGCATCTATGTCTACTGACTGTTTCTGTACATATGCATTTATGGCTCAATCAAAAGATCTTACAGCTCTGTAGGCCCTAAACGTTGTAGATATGCAGCTGTTGGCATCTGTGGAGGACAATGACATCTTTCTTTTGCCTTTTTATTCACACAATTTTATTTCAACAGGATTGGGAACACCTTACTTCAGTTCCATAAGTATATATATTTGCCTCTAGACAGCATCCAATAGCTACATCTATATGTGTGAATGGACAGGATTGATTACAAGACAAATAGGTTGCATAGGTTTAATGTCTATACAATGGTATAATATAATATGGCTGCAACGATTAATTGACCAACTGTGACTAGTCGACTATTGAAATTATCATTTTTGTATTTGATAATTGTTATCTGGACTATACAGACTCTCAAACACATGTGAAAAGACTGTTTTATAACAAAAACAGCCGTATTACTGAATGACTATTTCAGATTTTCTTAAATGATGTACATTATTCGTAAATATTATCAATCGAGAAGCTTTTATTCACCATATTGCATCGTATTTACTTGGTTGATAATGTATTTAAAAAGAATCAATGTGCAAAATGATAATTGTTTGACAAGTTAACCAATCGAAAACATAATCACTGTCAGTCGACCACTAAATTAATCGATGATTGCCGCCCTATTATTTAGTCTAATTTGGTCAACTTGCACCGGATCAGATCGCAAACTGATCACAAATTAAAACAAAACGCAATCTACTTTCCAACCAAGCCTTATGGACCAAAAATGGCTGAACAATTGTGTTGCCATGAAATTGTGTAATCTCACTTTCATGTTTTCACTTAGTCCAGATGTGTTCACGTGGTGCGCGGCGCTTATTTCCAGGTAAAGCCCCCCTGTCTTTTGTCAGACTGAGATGTAATGAAATGAAAGGCTACAGTATTTAATTTAACACGTTCTGCTTCGGGTCTGACGTCTCCATAGCAACCGAAGGAGTCAAGTGCGTTACGGTTTGACGATCATCGTGCGAGGCTGGATCAGGGGCTTTGCTTGTTTGTTGTCATACTACTGGGCACGGACAAATATCTGCCTTTACGGCGTGTTTAGTTTCATGTCGTTTTAGGATAAGGCGAGTGAACATTTTGTCCTTAAAGGTGTTACTTTTCCGTCGGACTGTCAGCCATGCACCATCTTGTTGTTTCTTTGCCTGGAATGTTCCACTCTTAAGCTTTAAACCGAGATATCGTCACGGAGACAATAAAGTTAGCGAGGGATAACGTGGGTGTAAGTGGGACTTTCTCGATCACGGGTTAAAATAAACAATGTTTTAAATCATTATTGAAAATTATTCCAACGGTTATTTGCCTGCAAATAAGGCGGAGTATCAAGAGAACAGAGGAGATTAAATTAAGTGACATTCGGTCCGTCATAATATAATATAATATAATATGATATAATATAATATAATATGATATAAATAACACATGTGGAAGAACAGAATATTTCAACAGAAAATATCACATTTAATGATGATATATAACAACTATTTTATGACACTTACAGCAGGATTATCTCTGTAAACCATTCTTTTTCTTTTTAATGTATAGTATCGTTAAAAGACATGGGTTTAAACAAATAATATAGCAGAACAAAACAATAGTTAGCATTAGACGCTACTTGTTCAACCCGTTACAATTCAAATGTTCTCGTAAAACAAACAAAAAATATAGTAAATTCACACGCGATTAATATTGTGCCCCAACACATATCTATCATGACTCATTTAATGCAGTCGATATCGTAATCATCACACACAACTCAAGAAAACACGTCTGCACGCGTCCAACGCACTCAAGCGTCAACGGGGATGAATGATAGTTTAAACCGTGATCGAAATTGGGTTCAAACGTATTTCCGCGCATCTGTGGCTCAGAGCGGGTCCGTATGAGATGAGACGGTGGACAGTTCGACGCCCGTGTCCTTGGGCATAGCAAGTCGCCCACCTCGCCCCTGCATGAGTGTGGAGTGTGAGCGATCCCGGCGTCGCTGTGACTCAGCGGCGGGGCAGCTGTGGCCGTTACTCAGAGTTCTGCGGGAAGAACTGTGTGTGAATCTGAATGATGCAAATTAACAGTGCAACATAGAGTGCCGTATTTTCCACACTATAAGGCGCATTAAGCGAAACAAAACGTGTAGCACACAAAATCACTTCGAGGTCAATAAGCACAACCATAATTAATCCATATATAAGGCGCGCTGTCGTTTTTTGAGAAAATTAAAGGCTTTTAAGTGCGCCTTATAGTGCGAAAAATACGGTAAGTCGCGTTTGCAGCCGACGCTAGATGTGGAAGGTATATATATCAAAAAATAAATAATATTGCGATCGTTTGATTGGGAAATATGCTAAATCAGTGTCTGTGTTAGGGTTCGGGCTGGAGTCGACTAAAAGCACGTTCTGGGTTAAAAAAGGACAAAAAGACGGCGATGCAAAAGCTCTCAAAACTGTTGCGTATCTCTATGTATCTGACCCAAAACAATATTTATGCAGAAAAAACGATTATGAAACTATTTATTCACGCATATAAAGACGGAGTAAACGTGTGCTGTAAATCATGAGCGTAACCTGCTTTCTCTTTACATATAAACACCAAAAAATACCACATTTTCAGCTAACTCACGGCATACCTTCTCCTACTGTTGTCCCATTTATGTCAGTATAATCCATATAAAAGGATTACTCTCGACTAATACGAATGTCCGACTCAGATTGAGATATTTCTGCCTTTTTGCGGTTAGTGTCGTGGTGCTTTCATGAACCTCAATGTCCTACTATCACATCGATATTGAGATAATGACAAAAAAACATCTCGAGATATTCATTTTTGTCGCACAAAACCGTAACTGCCGGTCGTATTGTTATGCTACAACGGCCTGACATGTATTCTCGTTTGTTTGTTTGTTTGTTTGTTTGTTTGTTTGCTTTCTTCAGGCTGAGCATAAGTAAGTGTAAGTAGGTCTTGTGTCCCGTGGCCCTGCTCCGTCACAGAACGACTCGCTGAAGCAGAACGGCTGCAGAAGCACAGTTTACAGGCATTCTCTTCAGACTGCAATAATGTCATCGTTTTCCCAAAGACGTCTGAGCTGTTCATGGCCGTCACTAACGATTATTTTAGTCGTCGACTCGTCAGTGATTATTTGTGCGATTATTTTGCTTGTTTTAAACGATTATTTCTATTGAATATCGAGGCCTTTTCAGTACATTATCAACCAAATACAGGTTGAAATATTGTGACTCAAGGCTTCTAGATAGAAAATGTTGTGAATATAGTGTATTATTTAGTGATTACTGTTATGAAAATATATAATAACGATATTTTTTTATAGTCCTCCAGTCATGATTAGTCCATTACTCGCTGCTGCTCTACTGTTCAAGCAAATTCATTGAGTATAAATTGAGTTCTAGTTTGATTCTTTTCTTTGATTATTCTAACAACATTTTAAAAAAAAATACTTGTTAGGTAATTTGCTTGGATGCTGCATGTTATTATTATAATTTGTTTTAAATATATAGAAAGCTTTAGTGTATAGTACAGAAACTACTTCAAACTAATAAAAGGCTGAGTGCTAAACCCCCAAAAAATAACAATGATTAAAAATATTTAGGAGTTGCACAACACAATAAAATAAAAATTGACAAATATACTCACATAACTTTTTATTTCACTACAACAAACAAGTAAATAAGTAAGTATTGCAAACTAGATTATGCTACTATGGAAAAAACATGATACTCAATACAGAATATGAATAGTAAAAACACGAATGGTGGTTCTTTAGTGTCATGTACTTAGTTCTGATATGCAGTAGAAGCTCCAGTTTTATCCTATTCATTTGCTTAATTGGTACTCGCTCAAAGGAGTAACAGTCTCGGCTTTGGACGTAGCATCGATCAGTAATGGATTTTTTTTGTTGCCAATCCTAAAGTACGCCTATCGGGAGTTGGAGACATGTCCTGGCATCTCCTCCTCATTGCAGCGCCATTACGCTCGTGCAGTCAGAGCTCAGAAGCACTTAGCTGTGTGTGATCAGTGGAGTTCACGTGGAGCTCAAGTCGGAGCCCGAATACAAGAAATACAAGTCATTCTTTCGGATTGTGCCACGGACGAAATGTGTTTTGTGTTTACTACCATGGACACGGCGTAAGGTAAAGTCTGTCCGACAGTAATACTTGCATGTTTAGAGTGAAAGATGGTGTTTATATAGCAAACGAGACAAATGTACCGTATTTTCGGACTAGAGTAAAGGAGTAAATTGCATCTTTTTTCATAGTTTTGGCCTGCGACTTATACTCCGGGGCGACTTATATGTGATATTATGTGTTATTTTCACACGTGCAACCGCATTTCATACTCCAATGCAACTTATAAATGTTCTTTTCTTCTCTATTATGCATTTTTTGGCTGGTGCGACTTATACTCCAGTGCGACTTATACGGTACTCTGGATTTAAGAAGGATTTCAAGCTGAATTATCAAATCTTTTTCTCATAAATGTGTGAATTTATTGTTTTCTCCCCATAAAGTGTGTTGTAAAGGCAAATAAAATCAGACTAGCTGGATGTTGTTGTTGTCTATATGTTACTATGACGCTTTGGGACGAGAGCTGATTGGCTGTCCTTTGGTGGTCCACCCTGCTCCACGTTTCCATCTGAAAAAGCGGTTCTAAAGCTGTGCTAGTGGCCAGAATATTAATGTGTCATGAACGAGGGATGTCACGATGTCAAATTCACAGTGTTAGGATTATTGTGAGAAAAAAAACGTAACGATTATTCATGATTATTGAGACTGCGACCAAAACAACAGAGGAATCTTTAGTTTTCCTGTGCTCTGACATTGTTGTTGCTCGTCAAGTTTTACAAAAAGACAAAATAAAGTTCAATTTGACTAAAACAGCTAAAAATGGCTATAGATTGAACTAAAAAGGGTTAATTTTGCTTCTAAAATGGTCACAATTACCGTATTTTCCGGACTATAAGTCGCACAGGATTATAAGACGCACCAGACAAAAAAAGCATAATAGAGAAGAAAAAAACATATATAATGAGTATGAAATGCAGTTGCAAGTATATAAATATAAGTATAAGTCGCATCCCGGCCAAAACTATGAAAAAAGGTGCAACTTATAGTCCAGAAAATACGGTATTATGTTTTACTTCTCACGATTACTATATTATGACCTTAATATTCACGATTTTCGATTAACCGAATAAACGTGACATCACTAATCATGCACTAGGATTTGTGACAACTAGATTTAGATTTAAATACCTTCTATCTTTTAATTTTATTACCCCAACTTTAATTGTCCCAGAATTAGAAGATTTTGGGCGATTTTGTTGAATTGTTAGTTTCTACACCGTCAATCTCACCAATGTTGTTTTGCTTCGAGACACACATTTAGCTACACTCTCCACGATGTATTTAATCTATATTTGTTGTCCTTCTCAAACCTTTTTCAATCAGATACAAGAGAGTCCAGTCCCCCCGCTTCATCTTGACCGTGCATCTTTGAGCCAGGACACTCCTGAGTCCCGCGTTGATCTGTCCATAACCTAATACACTGGACTGGACCGTTTGAAGTGAGAACGTCTGAGCACTCTAAAAGCTTTATGTCTACGCGAAGGCGCTGCTTAAACAGTAAAAAGCCGAGGATTGCATTAGAGTTTTGGATGTAGACTATCAGTGTATTAGGTTATGGACGGATCAACACGGGACTCAGGAGTGTCCTCGCTCAAAGATGCACGGTCAAGATGAAGCGGGGGGAGTACGCTCTTGTATCTGATTGAAAACGGTTTGAGAAGGACAACAAATATACTGTATTTTCTGGACTATAAGTCGCACTGGAGTATAAGTTGCACCAGCCCAAAAATGCATGCAAAATAGAGAAGAAAAAAACATATATAAGTTGCACTGGAGTGTGAAATGCAGTTGCAAGTGTGAAAATAACAAATAATATCACATATAAGTCGCTCCGGAGTATAAGTATATAAGTATAAATATATAAGTATGAGTATAAGTCACACCCTGGCCAAAATTATGAAAAAAGGTGCGGCTTATAGTCCAGAAAATACAGTAGATAAATACATCGTGGAGAGTGTAGTGTAAAACAACATTGACGTGATCAACGGTGTAGAAACTAACAATTTAACAAAATTGCCCAAAATCTTCCCATTCTGGGACAATTAAAGTCGGGGTAATAAAAGAGAAAATATAGAATGTATTTAAATGTATCTAAATAACCTTAACTCTCACAAACCCTAGTTCATGATTAGTGACGTCACGGTTATTCGGTTATTCGAAAATCGTGATTATTCAGGTCATAATATAGTAATTGTGAGAAGCAAAAAATAACAATTGTGACCATTTTAGAAGCAAAATTAAGCCTTTTTACTTCAATCTATAGTGTTTTCATCAGTGGTGTTTTTGTCAAATTGAACTGTTGACTGAACATATATCCTACGCTAGCAGGGACAGTCGGCCTAATGAATATAAACACACTGTTGTAACTTTGACCGCTAAAACTATTCATAACATTCACCTTCTTTTAGTGAGATGTATTTACCTCGACATCGTTTTATCTGAAAATGAAGAGTTTGCACTGCACTGAGAGTCACGATAAATAGAAGCTGGCAAGAGTTTTGTTTGAAATGTTGTGAGGACGAATGTTCCGTCATCTTCTTCCTGATTGCAGTGTCCTCCTCGATCCAGGAAGAATGAATGGCGCTGATTATAAGTCTGTATTGTTTTTATGTGCAGCAAATGTCAATCGCAATCAAATCGCAATCAGCAAATTGCAAAGGCTGCGTTCGCTTTCCTTCTTTTTTTTAATGAATTCTTTATGTCGTATTGCCTTAAACCTTAGTATTCACGTAGTAGTAGTAGTAGTAGTAGTAGTAGTAGTAGTAGTAATAATAGTAGTAGTAATACTGGTAGTGGTAAAAGTAGTAGTAGTGCTGGTGGTGCTTTCCTACTCAGGTAATCACAGTACTTTTTACTTTTTTACTTCAAGCTATTTTACAAATGTTTGTTGCCCTAAGTATTCACATAGTAGCAGTAGTAGTAATAATAGTAATAGTAATACTGGTAGTGGTAGTGGTAAAAGTAGTAGTAGTGGTAGAGGTGCTTTTCTACTCAAGTAATCACAATACTTTTTACTTTTTTACTACAATCGATTTTACAAATGTATGTCACCCTAAGTATTCATATAGTTGCAGTAGTAGTAGTAGTAATAATAGTAACACTGGCAGTGGTAAAAGTAGTAGTAGTGGTCGTGGTGCTGCTTTTCTACTCAAGCAATCAAGGCAAGGCAAGGCAAGTTTATTTGTAGAGCACATTTCATACACAAGGCAATTCAAAGTGCTTCACACAGCAGGAAAAATGCATTCAAATCACAAAGAAATTACAGAAATACAATAAAATTAACTAAATTAAAAATTATCAATCCAACTGATTTTCTAAACTAATAAAATCACAAACAAAAGAGAAGAGTGCAAAGAAAAAATCCTTTCAGTCATATGCGCAGCTAAACAAAACTGTTTTTAGCTTAGATTTGAACATTGTCAGAGTAGAAGCCTGTCTCACATCTTCAGGAAGACTGTTCCAGATTTTAGCTGCATAAAACTGAAACGCAGATTCCCCATGTTTTGTCCTCACTCTGGGCACCAGCAGGAGGCCGGTCCCTGAGGTCCTCAGAGTCCGAGATGGTTCATATGGCACTAACATATCCAAGATGTACTTTGGTGCTAGGCCATGGAGAGACTTGTACACAAGCAGAGCTGCTTTAAAGTCTATTCTCTGAGCCACAGGGAGCCAGTGCAGAGACCTGAGAACAGGACTAATGTGATCATACTTCCTGGTTCTAGTCAGGACCCGAGCAGCAGCGTTCTGGATGTACTGCAGCTGTTTTACAACTCGTTTGGAGAGGCCAGTGAGCAGGCCGTTACAGTAGTCTAATCTACTGGAGACAAACGCATGGATAAGTCTCTCTAAATCTGGTTTTGACAGTATATTTTTGATTTTGGCAATGTTTTTTAGATGGTAAAAAGCTGCTGATGTTATTGATTTGACGTGGCTGTTAAAGTTCAAGTCTGAGTCCATTATTACCCCCAGATTTCACAAGACTACTCAAGTAATCACAATACTTTTTACTACAAGCTATTTTACAAATGTATGTCACCCTAAGTATTCACATAGTTGCAGTAGTAGTAGTAATAATAGTAATAGTAAAACTGGCAGTGGTAAAAGTAGTAGTAGTGGTGATGGTGCTTTTCTACTCAGGTAATCACAATACTTTTTTACTACAAGCTATTTTACAAAAGTATGTATCATCAACTTTCAAAACTCACAATTAATATGTAAAAAAATAAGTATAATTACCTTTTGTACCAGGTAAACATCTGAAATATTCCACCTCCCGACTCCCACATTTGAAAATAAAACCGGCACGATCTAGATGGTTGTTTTCTGCGCGTAAGCAAAGACTCCTTACATTTATATTTATATCTATAGCTAATGGCAACGTGGCTCTATTGACGTGCACTTCAATCTCCATTTGCTCTTAATGGGACGACCAAGGCCTTGTGCGTTCGTTGATGCGTTTGACAAGAACATAATGCTCTTTCTCAGTCAACATCAGTTCAGCCGATGTAAACAGGATGTAAAAGTCTAATCCAGTTATAACGGCCGACGGGAATCAACAGTATCACTATTTTGTTTATTCTCGCTTATGTTTTTTTTTTAAATTTACCAACAAATGATCATTAGGCTTCATGTACTTTTAGATGGATGTCACGGGAGACTCGCAGTTTTTGAAAGGAATATCCAAACTGAAAATGTTGAAACTTTTTATTATATGGAATTGGCTCCACAAACGTAACGCAGTATTCATCTCATATTTTAATTATTTCAACTGACAATAACCGCATATTTGGGTTGAATAATTGCACCATGGTATGAAGAATATTTTTTGCATTTGGTTGCTTACTCGATTAATCAGTCCATGGGCTCTTAGTTGACCAAACGTTTTATTGGTTGACAACTTATTTAACTGGAATTACAAAAAAGGAGAAGACAGTTAGTTTTGGAGGTACTGATGCATTTCTTTAACATATAAATGTGTAGTTCTTTTGTACTTTTCATTTAGACAAAGTTGTTATTGAGTGATCATAAAGGGGACATATGATGCTTTAATTTTTTCTATTATTGGCATTTAAACTTGCACTTTTAGTTTGGCGTCTCATGTTTTAGAACTAAAAAAGAAAATGTATACAACAAACCAGATTACCCAGAGATCTTTGGCCATTTCCAACACTTCAAACGGTGTTGATTTCCCCTTGTAGCCACTAGATGGCGCCACCACTCATCCAGATTTCATGTAGAACACTTTTGGTTTCCTTCCTGGTCTCAGCGCGCAGTTGTAGTGAACATAAGACGATGGCAAAAAAGCATGGAGCGAGTTTGGCGATGATTTATGGACTTAAAAACAGCAGAGGAGATTCTCAGAGCTACGTCAGAGCTACGTCAGAGCTACGTCAGAGCCAAGTCAGAGCTACGTCAGTTATCAAAGAAACGTCAGTAATCAAACCAGCCACCCGGCAGAGGAAACTCACTTCGACCGCCTGTATCCACAACCTTTCGGTCATTACCCAGAACTGGTAACAAGTATTTGAATTATGTACATTTCACAATGGCAACTTGTTAGGCCCGAGCGCCACAAGCTGGCGAGAGGCCTATTAGTCCCGTAAGGCCGTGAAAGTGCGCACGCAGTGCACACGAAATCGAGTGCGAAGCGCTCGCCCACTTCCAAACGCTCACTAATGCACTCCTCCACTCATGCATGCCCCGTGCATACTAATTATTAGTAGGAAAATGGAACATTACCATTGTAAACGGGCGAAGCCCGTGCAAAAGTGCGCACTAAACGAGCGCTTTACATTGGGATGACGACCGCTCGTCATCCCCATATAAAGCACTCATTTGCGCTAAGTAGCTCACGAATACGTTCCCCATCTCTTGCATGTTCTGTGCATATAAGCATGTAATGCAAAAATTCAACATTATAACTGTATAGAGGGCCAAAAACACAAAGTGGGCGGAGCCCACTCAAAATTAACGAAAGTACCCTTCAGTGACCAGGGACCCACACAAAAAATGTATAGTTTATGATATTTGGAAAATGGGAAACATTGTTTTCGCATCGGAATATTATTCTTTCTTCTTCTTTCTTTCTTCTCGGAACCAACCCCCCTATTTTTCACCCAGTGAACATTGACGAAAAGTCACAAAAATTTGCACACCTCTAAAAATCGTGCCTCTCTACATTCTGGCTATTTCCCTTTTCTAAAATAAAAAAAATTGGCGCGTCAGCGCCCCCAAATGTACCAAAAATGCATTGAGAGATAGGAAATGACCCCAAAAAAATCGGATCGTAGAATCATGAAATTTGGCGCAGAGGTAGATGGTGACAAGAGAAGTAAAAAATATTATTACGGCAACGCCGTCCACCCAACCAAATGTCGGCCATATTGGTTCAAAAATGGCTAAGCATGACTCGGGAGTTTTTCCAAATGTCGTACTTTTACGAACTCCTCCCAGGACGTTGGCTCTAAAAAGCTGAAATTTGGTGAAAATGGTACTGAGGAGTGGGACATCAAAAGTTATTCAAATTACATTGATACCTGTCACGGTCTCTGTGCGGCGAAGCCGCAAACTTTAGCTAGAATTTCAGAAATCTCCCAAATTTAACATTTATGCCGTTTGCGCAGATAAAGTCCGAATTGCGTCAAATTAGAATCAGTTGTTAAACTCTTTGCGCTAAACGTACTTGAAGTGAAATAAATTAATTTTGCACCGCAGCGCCCCCTACAGATTTTATATGGAGGTTAAATGTTTAGTTTTGCGAAATTTTATGAAATTTGACACACAACTCAATTTTGGCATCCCCATCAAAAAAGTCAATGAGACCCATGTCATAATTGTTATGGCTTTGCCGTAGCGATGACCAAAACCTTTCATGTTATTCCAATGGGGAAATCGCCAGAACATGTTTACACTTTAGACTTTCACAAACTCCTCCCAGGGCGTTAGCCCTATTAACCTGAAATTTGGTGAGACTCATCTTCAGGGGTGGACCATCAAAAGTTATCCACATTTTTATTCAAAGAGTCACGGTGTCATTTTGCCAAGAATTCAAAATAAAATTGCTTTTTGATGGTAAAACAAAGGGGAGAAGATGTGACAGCGTCACAGATTCAGCAGTAGATGTAACAAAAGGACAATTGGGGCGCGTTAGCGCCCCCTCCTCTTGCGGCGTGGCGGCGGTGTGGCGGCGGCGTGGCGAGGGCCAATCATTGCCGCTTGCGGCTATATTTCTCTTTTACTTCCCTACATTTGAATGCAGATTTAAAAATAGAAATGAGTAGGGAAACTTCTTCTGATGATCAGTAGTTAGGCTATTTCTTCATCAAGATCTTAATTTGGTAAATATTTAATGCAACAATGAGGCAAGCTGAAATATCGGTTCAGTTTTGCCAGATTTAGTCAACAAAAACATTTAAAATCAGTTTTGTTTTTGTTTTTGAGTTCAAAATTACCCTCATGTTTTTTTTTTAGATTTGTTATATAATGAGCCCAATTCAGACACGAAGCATATTTGATGTGTGGATGTTACGTTTAAGCCTCGTGAACCTCACAGACTCAGACTCAGACACAGGAAACTTTACGGATCATGAATGGAGCTGGTAATCCACTCCAAGTCTGGGAGATCTCTGTAAAGCGCCGGTTTCAGGAATCACTTTGTTTCCTCATTTGAGAGAATGCGTTCAATTTGTCCCCAACATTTATAAAGGTGAAGGACAGAGACAATGCCTGTTAAATGTACTTAGTTTTGTACTTCATTACTTTCCACTCCTGTCCGTGTTTTGGCTGTTTCCCCTGTTCATTCCAGAAGTGCTCCAGTTACTATTTGACTATATTATACCGTTCCAACATAAATACTGTCTGTTAAAACATGTCTTTAAATGTACTTTGGAAGAGTAACTATCAGACAAAAGTGGAGAAACTGTGCAGAATTATCACAGTGCAGGAATATCCTATATATTGTTTCAGCTCTATAACCTTTCTTATCGTCTTATCTTAGTTATTACAAATCTTCAAAACGCCGCCCACCTCTATTTTCATCAGCTTCTTCTCGCTCGTGCAGCGTTCACAGACGATGCAGGTCCATGGACAGAAGCTGCTTAAATTAGAAGTCTTTTATTCACTTAATTTAGATCCTTTCATTAATGACGCCTTTTGAGAGTGACTGGGGTTAGAACACAGTGAAAGAACAGGAGGGTTTTGTTGAGTGGTTGTGTTTAAAACTGGAAGGTTGTCACTTCAAACCATGACAGGTGGTGTTTATATGAGGTTTATCTCTTGTACAGGCAAATAACTGTTACTTAAAACGAAAATAAACTGTTAATAGAGGTGCGATGAGATACTGATAATGAACACAAAATAATAACACTTTCTTTTGTTACTGTGAGATCTTATTGTTCTTATGAAATTTCCCCATGGGGGACAATAAAGGAATGTCTTATCTTATCTTATTCTGGTCCTGATAAAGCTAAAGATTATTCCAAAACTGTTTTTAAAAAGTCACATTTTGTCCTTTTAATGGGATTAAAAAAATATTTGATGATTGAGTTTGTTTTTTTTTATTTTTTTTATTAGTTTTAATAGTTTGTTTCTTAGCCCATGCCGAAGGCATGGATCATGCATACTTACTCCTGCTAACCCTCCTGGCATCGTCCCGTACGCGAGAATCCATGCCGCAGGCATGGGCCATGCTTGTACCTGCTCAAATCAATGGAAATCTTTGGGGAGTGGGCGGGGCATCCCGACGGAATAGGGAGTGACGAGCGCGTAAGCGCTCCTAATGATGATTCCACCCCATGGCGGCATTGGGAAGGCTTAGAGCTTTCAAACAATGTATAATTTGTTGTTATAGTGGAAACGGCTATATTGTTTTTGCTAAAAATATTATTATTAGGCCCGAGCGCCACAAGCTGGCGAGAGGCCTATTAGTCCCGTAAGGCCGTGCGAAGCACGGCTGCGAAAGTGCGCACATAGTGCGCACGAAATCGTGCAAAGCGCTCGTCCACTTCCAAGCACTCACTAACGCACTCCTTCACTCACGCACGCCCCGTGCATACTAATTAGTAGTAGGAAAATGGAACATTACCTTTGTAAAAGGGCGAAGCCCGTGCAAAAGTGCGCACTAAAGGAGCACTTTACATTGGGATGACGACTTTGCGGTCGTCATCCCCATATAAAGCACTCATTTGCGCTAAGTAGCTCACGAATACGTTCCCCATCTCTTGCATGTTCCGTGCATATAAGCATGTAATGCAAAAATGTAACATTATTACTGTATAGAGGGCCAAAAACACAAAGTGGGCGGAGCCCACTCAAAACTAACGAAAGTACCCGTCAGTGACCAGGGACCCACACCATGAGGTAGGAAAGCGCGAGCGCTTTCCGAAAATGTATAGTTTATGATATTTGAAAAATGGGAAACATTGTTTTCGCATCGGAATATTATTAGGCCCGAGCCCCAGCAGGGCGGAGGGCCTATTGCTCTTTGGTAGCTTTGCAACTGTCTGACCAAACATGCGGGCATGTTGCCCCTGGCAAGTACAGTGAACTAGCCCATGCCGAAGGCATGGATCATGCATACTTACTCCCGCTATGACAATGAGTGAATGGGCTACGCCCATTCACTCATTGTTGACAACAGCAGCGCAAAGCGCTGCATTCCTCCAAAAACCCTCCTGGCATCGTCCCGTATGCGAGAATCCATGCCGAAGGCATGGGCCATGCTTGTATCTGCTCAAATCAATGGAAGTCTATGGGGAGTGGGCGGGGCATCCCGACTGAATAGGGAGTGACGAGCGCGTAAGCGCTCGTAATGATGATTCTACCCCATGGCGGCATCGGGAAGGCTTAGAGCTTTCAAACGATGTATAATTTGTTGTTATAGTGGAAACGGCTATATTGTTTTTGCTAAAAATATTGTTATTTTTATTATTAGGCCCGAGCCCCAGCAAAAATGGCGCGACAGCGCCACTGACAAAAGTCAAAATACATTGCGCCTATGGGAGACGCCCTGAGGTCAACTTTGTCGTAGAGCTACGAAATTCGGGACACGCATTCCTCTTGTGAGGACAAAAACTAAATATTATTGTGGCCACGCCCCCAGACTTACCCTATGGCCGCCATCTTCCTTTGAACATGAAAACACGCTGAGTTAGCCATTTTGTTCACGTCAAACTTTGACGAACTCCTCTTAGGGCGTTTTGCCCACTGACTTCAAAATCGGCGTACATCCTCTAGACAAGTGGGGCATCTAAAGTTATCCAAATTTTCAGGATAACTTTTACGGTCTCACGTTTCCCTGAATTCTGACTATTTGGCCTTCAGAGTGGCCTATAAACAATAGAGTTTTTCCAAATGACATGATATTACGCACAAAATTCTAATTTGCCATCCTGATCATAAAAGTATGAGAGCCAAAGTCATATTTTGTACGGCGTGACCGTAGCGATGACAGAAACATCCCATGTTATCTTTGCGAAAATCGCGAAATCGCTCAAATCACAATATTTTTACGCTTCACACTTTAACAAACTCCTCCTGGGGCGATTGTCCGATCAAACTCATATTTGGGGAAAATCATCTACACAAGCGGGGCATCAAAAGTTATCCATCTTTTGATTCTAAGTGCTACGGTCTCTGTGCGGTGGAGCAGCAAATATATGTCACAAATGGGAAAACAGCGAAATCTCTAAAATGACCACATTTTTACGCTTCACACTTTAACGAACTCCTCCGTGGGCAATAGCCCGATCAAGCTTTACTTTGGGGAATATCATCTACACAAGCGGGGCATCAATAGTTATCCATATTTATATTCTAAGTACTACGGTCTCTGTGCGGCGGAGAAGCAAATTTGACTGACACTTGTGTTCATTTGCACTGGATTGGCCATTTCCAATGTGTCGCCGTCTGTCAAGTTCTTTTTTAATTCAACACACAATAAGGGCTCCATCTTTATCAAGTCGAAAGCGCAGAGTCGGAAGGCCGGCGGCCCGCGACAATCCGATAAACCTCCCGTTCCGTCAGCCCGGTGCAGTGTGCGTCTGGAAATAGCCGCGACGTGCCCGGCTGCTCCTCCGAGGCGCCTTGCTTCGCATGCGTTACGTAATTGCCCCCGTGGACGTGACAGCACTACTGAGCGCGTGCAGGAAAGCCACGGGCCTCGATACGTATCACACTGGGGGAAGCCGTGGGAAGCGGGAATAAATACACGTGTTACTTCTCCCGTCTATTATGTCGCTGTGTGTGGTACAGCCCGACAGATGTGGGAGGTTTTTCTTTGCCTTGTTTCGTGCATTTCAGTCGAGTACAAAGGCTGGTTTGAATGTCACTATTTCGTTTTAACCTTTTACTTAAAGGTTGGGCGCTGCGTTGCTCGGGGTGGCGCTGCGTTTAGTGAGGCTTGTTGTTCGGATGAAAGAGCCACGAAGAAGTGATGATACGACAAATCGATATGGTAAAGGTTGAAAAGCTGTGTAAAAATCAGAGTTGGGGATAAGATGCAGTACCGTGGAGTGAACAGAGGGGGTGCTCTATCCGGTTTGTGTCAGAATCAGAAAAAGGTTTATTGTCATTGTCAGTGAATAGACCAGGAACTTGCTTTGGTGTTAAAGTGCAACATACAACAATGAACAATATTAAAAGTAAGATGTATCAAATAAGGCATGCATTTAAAAAAAAAAAAAAAATTAAATTTACTACTAATAATTTTAGATCCGTGATTATTACTGATTTCACTGATACATTTTTTCCACTTTCAGGAAAGCAAAATGCACTCAAAATAACTCATTCTGTAGCAATTAAAAATGACTAAACTACTGAAATATATGAGTCTAACTTAGTATGTAAATTAGTATATGAGTCAAAATTAGTATGTAACTTAGTATATGAGTCAAAATTAGTATGTAACTTAGTATATGGGTCAAAATTAGTATGTAACTTAGTATATGGGTCAAAATTAGTATGTAACTTAGTATATGGGTCAAAATTAGTATGTAATTAGTATGTAACTTAGTATTTGAGTTGAAATTAGTATGTAACTTAGTATATGGGTCAAAATTAGTATGTAACTTAGTATATGGGTCAAAATTAGTATGTAACTTAGTATATGGGTCAAAATTAGTATGTAATTAGTATGTAACTTAGTATTTGAGTTGAAATTAGTATGTAACTTAGTATATGGGTCAAAATTAGTATGTAACTTAGTATATGGGTCAAAATTAGTATGTAACTTAGTATTTGAGTTGAAATTAGTATGTAACTTAGTATATGGGTCAAAATTAGTATGTAACTTAGTATATGGGTCAAAATTAGTATGTAACTTAGTATATGGGTCAAAATTAGTATGTAACTTAGTATATGGGTCAAAATTAGTATGTAACTTAGTATATGGGTCAAAATTAGTATGTAATTAGTATGTAACTTAGTATTTGAGTTGAAATTAGTATGTAACTTAGTATATGGGTCAAAATTAGTATGTAATTAGTATGTAACTTAGTATATGGGTCAAAATTAGTATGTAACTTAGTATTTGAGTTGAAATTAGTATGTAACTTAGTATATGAGTCAAAATTAGTATGTAACTTAGTATATGGGTCAAAATTAGTATGTAACTTAGTATATGGGTCAAAATTAGTATGTAATTAGTATGTAACTTAGTATTTGAGTTGAAATTAGTATGTAACTTAGTATATGGGTCAAAATTAGTATGTAACTTAGTATATGGGTCAAAATTAGTATGTAACTTAGTATATGGGTCAAAATTAGTATGTAATTAGTATGTAACTTAGTATTTGAGTTGAAATTAGTATGTAACTTAGTATATGGGTCAAAATTAGTATGTAACTTAGTATATGGGTCAAAATTAGTATGTAACTTAGTATTTGAGTTGAAATTAGTATGTAACTTAGTATATGGGTCAAAATTAGTATGTAACTTAGTATATGGGTCAAAATTAGTATGTAACTTAGTATATGGGTCAAAATTAGTATGTAACTTAGTATATGGGTCAAAATTAGTATGTAACTTAGTATATGGGTCAAAATTAGTATGTAATTAGTATGTAACTTAGTATTTGAGTTGAAATTAGTATGTAACTTAGTATATGGGTCAAAATTAGTATGTAATTAGTATGTAACTTAGTATATGGGTCAAAATTAGTATGTAACTTAGTATTTGAGTTGAAATTAGTATGTAACTTAGTATATGGGTCAAAATTAGTATGTAACTTAGTATATGAGTCAAAATTAGTATGTAACTTAGTATATGGGTCAAAATTAGTATGTAACTTAGTATTTGAGTTGAAATTAGTATGTAACTTAGTATATGAGTCAAAATTAGTATGTAAATTAGGATGTAGCTTAGTATATGAGACAAAATGTAAATTAGTATGTAACTTAGTATGTACATGAGTATGTAACTCGGTGGTGGGATGATTCTGGATCCCGAGTGTGGCTTCTTGACACTTAATTTCAACTTCAACGAAAAGAAAAATAGATTCACTCCACCAGGAAAGTGACAAAGTGCGCCTTTATGGCCGCTCCCTTGCCCTCCTATATTTGATGGATGTATGTTTGTGGATGGAGCGCTGCAGCAGGGGCCCCGTGTCCCCAGAGCTGCTCCCGTGTGAGAGCAGCAGATAATGAAGCTGAGCCTGTCTCCAGCGCCGTACAACACAACACCAGATTTATGGAAGTGGCCTACTTACAAACTGCAGCATCATTGTTTCTGCTCTTCTGTTGTTTCCGGTGAATCGTGTCCCGATGTGGCCCAAAGCGCACGCACAGGATGAGTTATGATGATGGCGGCCTCCTCAGAACGTGGAAATGTTCACCTTGCTAATTGTAAAGAAAGTGCAATGCGATGGTTTAGCAAATACTAAATAAATATAACTACTCTTCCGCAAAAGACTGATGCAAAGCAATGTCCATTATACATTTGAAATACCATATTACATATACATACGACTATTATGTTAGTGATGGGCAAAGTGTCAAGACTTTGAAAACACGGTTTGACACACTTTTCCAGAGTGACATCTAGTGGTATGTTTTAGTACTGTCACATCCATTCTGTGTGCTATGGTTGCTAATTAAATAATAGCTTTGTTGTGTTTATAATTGATGCAACTGTGTATCTAGTATAATGTGAATATAAAAAAGAATAGATTTGATAAACGCAAGGATACATTTTCCTACTGTGGAGGAACGCAGTCTATTTTATGTTGTTTATTTGTGCTTTTATTCTCTTAAGTTTGAAATGCAGCAAACACTCAGAAGGACTCTTGAATCACAAACTATTCCCGAACTCAGAAACTCATATCAGCAAAGATATACTTAACCTCTGCACCGATGTGACAGTGTCTGAGTGTTAGTGTGAGAAAGTGGCACAAAGTCTGAAGGATGTTACTATACAATTATTACTTCTCTTGCTTTTCACAAGTAATCGACTTGGGGCCGACGAGAAAACACCTTTTTTAAACTTTTTGGAGCAGGTTGAGACTTTATAGAGTCATAGGTTTGAGACGGACTGTTCTGTGGTTCAGGTTCTGTGACGTTTTATAATTTTATCATTGTTCATTGTTTTATGTTGCACCGAATCACAAAAGAAAGTTCCTATGTTAATAAACCTTTTCTGATTCAGACGAAAGCCTCCTGGTGAAACACCCGCGAAACAACAGCGTTCACGAAACGTCTGAGTCACGTGACAAGCTTCACGAACCGTTTGAGTCACGTGACAAGCTTCGCGAACCGTTTGAATCACGTGACAGGCTTCACGAAACGTCTGAGTCACATGACAAGCTACACGAAACGTCTGAGTCACGTGACAAGCTTCACGAACCGTTTGAGTCACGTGACAAGCTTCGCGAACCGTTTGAATCACGTGACAGGCTTCACGAAACGTCTGAGTCACATGACAAGCTACACGAAACGTCTGAGTCACGTGACAAGCTTCACGAACCGTTTGAGTCACGTGACAAGCTTCGCGAACCGTTTGAATCACGTGACAGGCTTCACGAAACGTCTGAGTCACGTGACAAGCTACACGAAACGTCTGAGTCACGTGACAAGCTTCACGAAACGTCTGAGTCACGTGACAAGCTTCACGAAACATCTGAGTCACGTGATCTGCGCTTTGAATCACATTTCGGAGCAGTGTTTCATGCTTAACTGTGCCAAAACGCCTGTTTTAATTCAGCCATCGCTAGATTATATTATTATCTTGGCAGCTCTCTAAATGTATGCAAATGGAGAGTCATTACATTATCCTGAAGTGTAAAGACTCGTGACAGGCTTCTTCCTATATCCCTAACATCCATCACCCTTTCCAAAGGCTTCCCGGGCCCCTGCAGCCTTTAAGCCTCTCTCCGTCTCCTTGTCCTGCTCGCTCCTTGTCCTGGTGCTGGATTGACAGGATTATGGAGGTGTCTGATGGGACGAGGGGGGTTCTCTCCCATAACAGCTGCCCATGTCCTGCAGCTAATTACGGGAGGCTCTGAGCTGTGCGAGCGCCGTTCCCTGGAGGACACGGGATGTTATCTCCGCGTTATCCCGTCACGTACGGAAGCAGATCGCACTCGTCAACAAAACAACTACTTATAACATGGTTGTCAGATGTTATGTTTGAGTGATCGTGTTTACATTGTGTGATGAAGACTTCAAGAAATCAATATAAGTTGGACCGTTAAGAATGATCTAGTATCTGTATCTAGTATGACACATAATATTATCAAAGAAATTACAATTATCTTTTAGAAGTATAACAATAGATACCATATTTTCCGAACTATAAGTCGCACCTTTTTTCATAGTTTTGGCCGGGGTGCGACTTATATTTATATTTATACTTATGTACTTATACTCTGGAGCGACTTATATGTGATATTATTTGTTATTTTCACACTTGCAACCGCTTTTCATACTCCAGTGCGACTTATATATGTTTTTTTCTTCTCTATTATGCATTTTTTGGCAAGTGCGACTTATACTCCAGTGCGACTTATAGTCCGAAATATACAGTAGTCCTAATTGTATTTAGAGTTATGTGGGCAAGATCTGAGTTAAAGTACCTGACCGCTGAGCTGGGATTTAAAAAAGTTTTTAAAAGTTTGCACAAAAACTCATAAGAAGCGACAATAAGAGAAGAATCTATATGAATATACACAGTAACAATATGGCAAAGTTACAGTGCTGACACTAGATGAACAACAGGGGTTTTTATCACGATGTGTTGTTTTGAAGTTATGGAAATGTTGAATATTGAGTATGGTTTGTAATGAAAATGTTCAAAAATTTTAAAAAAGTGATATGTCTGCAATTGTGTGAGCGATTTCCTTAGAGTAAACTGAGTTAGAAGCAATTAATATATGGCAAAAAGACAAAACATTGAATTAGAGATGTCCAAAATATTATTGACATTTAAGTAGTGTTGTTTGCAACATTTGAATCATAAAAATCAAGTTTGAAGCAACAAATGTGGCAAAAATGATCAAATATTGTATTATGTTTGTTGCGGGATAGGGCCAAAACTAGACTAGACTGAACAGTGTATTGTATGAATGAACCAGAACTCGAACCGGACAGAACCAGGACATCATTGAACCAGAACAAAATGTCTAAAATGTACCGTGCAGGAACATTTAACATGCAATTATATATTTATGAAGATAATTTAATTTAATTACAGCAGTTAATGGTTGAATTCATGTATGAAGTATGAAACAACATGAAAGACACCAAATGAGAAATAGCACAAGCTATAAGTCTAATTCATGTAAAACCTTATGAGTTATTAGAGTCTTCTTTACCATAGCAACAGAAGGCCTTAACGACGGAAACTCCAGAATTAAGAGAAAAACTGGAAAAACTGACAATCTTAAATAAGATAATGATTGAATAAATGCTTCAATTAAGTATATTCTTACTGCCTTAACATACAATTTGCCAAAAAACAAGATATTTTACACACACTTATTTTAAGGCAGTCAACATATACTCAAACCAATATAAATACTACTTATTTCAAGCACTTACTGTATTACCTACTGTATTGAGGTCAAACAAGTCTGTCTATAAAGTGTCAATATTACAAAACATGATAACTCACAGTTCCAGGCTATATTGATTTTTTAACTGTCTAGACAGAGTGTGTGTGTGAGAGACTGTGTGTGTGTGTGTGTTTGTGTGTGTGTGTGTGTGTGTTGTGTGTTTTGTGTGTGTTTTGTGTGTGTTGTGTGTTTTGTGTGTGTGTGTGTGTGTGTTTTGTGTGTGTTGTGTGAGTGTGTGTGTGTTGTGTGTTTTGTGTGTGTGTGTGTGTGTGTGTGTGTGTGTGTTTTGTGTGTGTGTGTGTGTTTTGTGTGTTTTGTGTGTGTGTGTGTGTTTTGTGTGTGTGTTTTGTGTGTGTGTTTTGTGTGTGTGTGTGTGTTGTGTGTGTTTTGTGTGTGTGTGTTTTGTGTGTGTTGTGTGAGTGTGTGTTTTGTGTGTTGTGTGTTTTGTGTGTGTGTGTGTTTTGTGTGTGTTTTGTGTGTGTGTGTGTGTTGTGTGTGTGTGTTTTGTGTGTGTGTGTTTTGTGTGTGTGTGTTGTGTGTGCATGATGCGACTAATGAAGTGTGCGGCGAGCCTCAGGTGCAGGACAAACGGAGCGGGGCCACTGCATCCCAAACAGACCGTTCACTCTAACACACACATTTACCATCTATTCCGTTCACTTCGGTCACTTTCACCGTCCAGATGGGAAACATTACTTCCAGGAAGAAAAAGAAACGTTCAAAGCACTTTCAAAAATGAACCTAAAATGTCAAGCGCAGGTTATTTATAAGTACAGGGTGCACATTTTGTTATTTTAACATCTTTGCACCTGGACATCTATCATTGAAGTGTTCGAAATAATATTTATTTCTAACACTTCGAATCATGCAACTAAACAATGCAGCTATTTTCATTTCCAAAGTTACTGTTGTTTACCTGTGTCATAAATTCAACAAAAAACATTTTCATCATGTATTTTATGTTATTCTGAAAAACAGAATTGTGCTGAATCGTGACTTTAAATGTATTATATAAGGTTTAATCAGACACATGTGAAAGCACACGAATGCAGAAATACTTTATTCTAAAATAGTCTTTTTATTATTACTGCTGTGATAATAAATATACTCTCTCTCCCCTCCGTTATCTCATCGTCAGTTAAGTGTCGACTTGCACCTCTGCACACTGCACCGTATTCACCGCAGCAGCAGCAGAACCGCCTCACCATCTCCTCCTCTTACCTTTGAATATATAGCATTGCCCTTTATTGCACTGTTGACATCTTTACATGAAAATATATACGATCAAAAATATACTTTTTAAGGCAAGAAGAAAACATAAAGTTAAAGACATACATCTGGAATTTCTTCTTTCGGTTACAAACATAACTTTAAGGAAAAATAATAATGCACATACTAGGAACATATAAACATGGATAGAGCCAGGTTTAAATGTACTGGTTGGCTTTGTTAAAAAATATATTTAGTTTGTGTTTTGGATATCTTATGTATTTTAAACTGCATTTTACTGAAAATTGCTGTACAATCATAACTTTGCCTAATTGTTTTATGTTAAAACTTTAATAAATCCAGGTTATTAGATACAAACAATTCTAATTCCCAAATCTTAAGTACAATATTGTAAAGTTTTGTGTGTGTAGGTGCTACTTTTAGAAGTCACAATGTCCCACATGACTCTATGAATGCAACTGGATTAAATAAAACAAAAAGCATCTTTAGGTGCAGATAACAATGTAGTTTGCCTGTAGTATCTCCTGAGTAGTTTACTACAAAAAATACATTTACAAACAGAAGGTGCAGTGGAAGCAGATAATCTTTTAGGCAATGGCCACAAGCTTTGAATCGTGTAAAATATTGTAGTCTGATCCATAAATGAGCATAAAATACAAATTCATTAAAAACATTCCAATTACCAAATGAACGCGTGGGATGTGTAATCTGCAGTGTAAACAGGGTGTAATCTCGGGGGCATCTGTCCTGTAGCAGACGCCGAGCCACTCACAGATCAACACCAGGGTCCAAATGAGCAGAGCGAAGCCTTCTGACCTCATCTGCTCCATCTGTGGTCGTCCTGTCATCAAAACCATCAAAACACGATCAAAACATGATGTGCAGGACCAAAACGGGACCGAAATGGGGCCGAAACGGGACCGAAACACGTCCAAGACAAGATGAACGTGATCGCCTGTCATCAAAACGATCAAAACACGATCAAAACATGATGATCAGGACTGAAACGGGGCCGAAACGGGACCGAAACACGTCCAAGACAAGATGAACGTGATCTCCTGTCATCAAAACGATCAAAACACGATCAAAACATGATGATCAGGACCGAAACGGGGCCGAAACGGGGCCGAAACGGGGCCGAAACGGGGCCGAAACGGGACCGAAACACTTCCAAAACAAGATGAACGTGATCTCCTGTCATCAAAGCGATCAAAACACGATCAAAACATGATGATCAGGACCGAAACGAGGCCAAAACGGGGCCAAAACGGAGCCGAAACGGGGCCGAAACGGGGCCGAAACGGGGCCGAAACGGGGCCGAAACGGGACCGAAACACTTCCAAAACAAGATGAACGTGATCTCCTGTCATCAAAGCGATCAAAACACGATCAAAACATGATGATCAGGACCGAAACGAGGCCAAAACGGGGCCAAAACGGAGCCGAAACGGGAAACGGGGCCGAAACGGGACCGAAACACTTCCAAAACAAGATGAACGTGATCTCCTGTCATCAAAGCGATCAAAACACAATCAAAACACGATCAAAACACGATCCAACGAAACGGGACGAAACGGGACCGAAATGGGACTGAAACGGGGCCATTCTGAATTCAAATATTCTAACTAAACTGTAGCGATAGAGCTCCCCCTGCAGCTCACCTGTGAAAATACACTGTCAGAGAGCAGACCCACAAGTGTTTCTTTCTTTCTTTTTACTGAAACAAGACAGTATAATCACGTCAAAATCATCGCCAAATATTTGAAAAAGGTTTCCCAGGAGACTTGGGGTTGATTTTGGCAAACGTTGCAAGGCTGGTTTTCCGCACAAAGACAGCAGGGGGCGAAGACGAACACTTCAAACGACCCGAAAATACATATTCAAACATCACAGGGACTTACTACGATGTTCAATAATGTGAACGTGTTACTTAGTTCTCCTTTAAGCTATAGATATTCAGAGCTTATGTAATAATGCATAAGATTATAGCCACTTTACAATTCTGTGCGTTCATGAATCCACTCTCCTCTCAGTGGTGGTAAGTCTGGAGCCACAGCTGCCCTGGCCAAGGACTGACAGAAGTGTGGCTGAAAATCTGCTCCGGCAACACCTTGGACCACCACCAGAGAGGCTGTAGGGTCAGGAGTTAAGGTTAAGGGTCAGGAGTTAGGGTTAAGGGTTAGGAGTTAGGAGTTAGGAGTTAGGAGTTAGGGTTAAGGGTCAGGAGTTAGGGTTAAGGGTTAGGAGTTAGGGTTAAGGGTCAGGAGTTAGGAGTTAGGGTTAAGGGTTAGGAGTTAGGGTTAAGGGTCAGGAGTTAGGGTTAAGGGTTAGGGGTCAGGAGTTAGGGTTAAGGGTCAGGAGTTAGGGTTAAGGGGTTAGGAGTTAGGAGTTAGGGTTAAGGGTCAGGAGTTAGGAGTTAGGGTTAAGGGTCAGGAGTTAGGGTTAAGGGTTAGGAGTTTGGGTTAAGGGTCAGGAGTTAGGGTTAAGGGGTTAGGAGTTAGGAGTTAGGGTTAAGGGTCAGGAGTTAGGGTTAAGGGTTAGGAGTTAAGGGTTAGGAGTTAGGGTTAAGGGTTAGGAGTTAGGGTTAAGGGTCAGGAGTTAGGGGTTAGGGTCAGGAGTTAGGGTGAAAGGTTAGGAGTTAGGGTTAAGGGTTAGGAGTTAGGGTTAAGGGTCAGGAGTTAGGGTTAAGGGTCAGGAGTTAGGGTTAAGGGTTAGGAGTTAGGGTTAAGGGTTAGGAGTTAGGGTTAAGGTCGCCACCACTGGAGAAAGTAGTGACCGTTTATGGACAAAAGGTGGCATTATTTAGGAGAAGGTGAAGAAGAAGAAGGTGAAGAAGAAGGGGAAGTAGAAGAAGAAGAAAAATAAGGTGAAGAAGGGGAAGAAGAAGGTGAAGAAGGCGAAGAAGAATAAGGAGAAGGTGGTGAAGAAGAAGAAGGAGAAGGTGGTGAAGAAGAAGAAGAAGAAGAAGAAGAAGAAGAAGAAGAAGAAGAAGAAGAAGAAGAAGAAGAAGAAGAAGAAGAAGGTGAAGAAGGCGAAGAAGAAGAAGGAGAAGGTGGTGAAGAAGAAGAAGGAGAAGGTGGTGAAGAAGAAGAAGAAGAAGAAGAAGAAGAAGAAGAAGAAGAAGAAGAAGAAGAAGAAGAAGAAGAAGAAGAAGAAGAAGAAGAAGAAGGTGAAGAAGGCGAAGAAGAAGAAGAAGAAGGAGAAGGTGGTGAAGAAGAAGAAGAAGAAGGTGGTGAAGAAGAAGAAGAAGAAGAAGAAGAAGAAGAAGAAGAAGAAGAAGAAGAAGAAGGAGAAGAAGAAGAAGAAGAAGAAGAAGAAGAAGAAGAAGGAGAAGAAGAAGAAGAAGAAGAAGAAGAAGGGATGAAGAAGGTGAAGAAGAAGAAGAAGAAGAAGAGGAAGAAGAAGAAGAAGGTGAAGAAGAAGAAGAAGAAGAAGAAGAAGAATAAGAAGAAAAAGAAGAAGGTGGTGAAGAAGAAGAAGGTGAAGAAGAAGGTAAAGAAGAAGAAGGTGAAGAAGAGGAAAAGAAGAAAAAGAAGTTGAAGAAGAAGAAGAAGTTGAAGAAGAAGAAGAAGAAGAAGAAGAAGAAGAAGAAGAAGAAGAAGAAGAAGAAGAAGAAGAAGAAGAAGAAGAAGAAGAAGAAGAAGAAGAAGAAGAAGAAGAAGAAGAAGAAGAAGAAGAAGAAGAAGAAGAAGAAGAAGCTTGAATTTTTGGAGTGACTGGACAGTTTAATCAGCCGATTCACTTTTCTTTTAAATTTGTCTGGATACATCGTTGTTTTTGTGCGAGATCGTGATCATTTTGAGAGCTCGATTATAAAATGCAGTAAAGTGAAACAAAATGTGTAAAGTAACTAAAAATACTATGAGAATTACGATGAAACTTTGATCTAATACACACAAAATGCCTCCAAATCAGTCCAGAATGATCTCTCATCTGTGCCAGATCTACAAGAAGCCAGGTTCAGAGCAGATATGTATTAAGTCATTCTTTGCTGTGACGTGTGTTTTGAGCCTGTGTTTCCTGCTCTCTCCTGCAGATGGCGCTCCTCTGAGTGAGCTGTCCTGGTCGTCCTCTCTGACTGTGGTGGCCGTCTCTCTTTGCGGACTCTTCACGCTGGTTTTCCTCATGCTGGCCTGTCTCTGCTGCAAGAAGCGCACCAAGGGATTCAAGGTACGCGGAACCAATCCGGCGAAACAAATGAAGGACTAAGAATTCAAACGGTGAAAGTATTTTGGTCACTTTAAAGTCAAAAACACGTTAAAGTTGAGCAGAAACATTCTTTTTTGACCAATAACTAGATAATGTGTGTGGATATTTTTGCAGATGATACATTTTATATGATACAATATTAGAAATGGCAGTAATTAACAGCCATATCGCAATGATTTTATTTCATTATTTGAATATTACTTTTACTTATCTTAAAACAAATATGTACATGACTTAATGTATTAGTTAAACTCTGTCAAAAATGATGACAAGAAATAAAACGAAGATTAAATTAAGGAAACTTTGGACTGAATAAGCAAAATTATCATTTCTGTTTCAATGATTTCATAATAAAAACTATCATTATTATTAAACTTTTGTGTTTTATTATATTTTCTAATAAGTAACCATAACTACAAGTTTTGCATCAACCAATATTTTTATTTGTATGGACAGTCACTCCAACTGTCGATAATAACATAATATAACATTATAAAACATAAGGAGCTGAAAACACATCTGTTGTTATCTTTACATTCACGTTCATCCAACATGACACCACACGTCACAGGAACATGAATATAAATGAGGAGTTATAATAAGATACACTTTTTTTTACTATTTCACAAACAAAGGGAATTAATGTAATGCACGATGTTAGTTTAAAAAAAAGGTAAAAAGTAAAAAACAGAGGAAACTACAAGGACCATGATCCTTTTCTCCATTTCAGTCCAGCCAACATGAACTACTACTACTACTACTACTACTACTGCTACTACTGCTACCACTACTACTACTACTGCTACTACTACTACTTCTACTACTACCACTACTACCACTACCACTACCTTTTACTTTTACACTACTACTACTACTACTACTACTACTACTACTACTACTACTACTACTACTACTACTACTACTACTACTACTACTTTGCCCTACTATACATTAACTATACATTAACAGTACAGTGAGAGAAGTTTGAAAAAAGAGTTGTCTATTTGAGTAGGAAATTGAGGAAAAATATACATAAAGTTGAGAGAAAACCAAGTCATAAAAGAATGATTTAAACTCCTTTATTGCAGCATGGTTTTTAGCTTAGGGTTCAAACAGGCAGTGAAAGAAGTATTGTGAGATTGTTGCGGTTTAAAAAAATAAAAAAATAAAAAGATTAAAGAAAAACACAAAATAATAATATACATAAAGATAAAAAAAAAACACAAGAAAAACAACAAAAGGTACAGACAAGGTGGGACCGGATGTGTACCAATGTTCCCCGGTACCTATGTCCCCTTTTTCTATGAACGGGGGAACTAGGCTAATACTAGCATAGGCTACTGGTTCAGGTTCCACAGCCCCAAATGTTGTGCATAAATGTATGGTTTTACAGCATAAAATATAGCAGCATATAAAAGTCTCTGGGAACATAATGTACCGGGAACATAGGGCTGACCCCGATGGGACCAGAAAAAAAAACCAAAGTGTATATTATTTTAGATGACTGTTTTAAGAAGAATAGTGCAACAAGATAACAATAAAAAGCAAGG
This sequence comes from Eucyclogobius newberryi, assembly GCF_026437365.1. Taxonomy (NCBI): domain Eukaryota; kingdom Metazoa; phylum Chordata; class Actinopteri; order Gobiiformes; family Gobiidae; genus Eucyclogobius; species Eucyclogobius newberryi. The sequence continues at coordinate 9,385,072 of NW_027315835.1, read as the reverse complement.
TTTAAACACATCAGGTCCAAGATTTGAGTCTCATTTAGTCAAATTTGTCCTTTTTCCAAGTTCAGTCCGTAACTCAACTATGGTCCAACCGGTCCAACCCTTTATTGTCGGTGCGTTTTTTATCATACATTCTTTTGTGATGGCCTTTTCCCCAGCCGCCAAAAGCATCTTCCAGAGGGTTCCAGGGGTTCTGAGGTTGTTGATGGTGAGATTGTTTCATGACAGGAATGACATCTGGCGTAAAAAACGAAAAAAATCACTGTGTTTCTTAGTTTGCCGTGACCGTTAGAATCAATAGGCAGCTGTAGATGAATTAAACCCTGTGTCATATTCTCCCTCATTATCGTTTTGGCTGCTTCATTCTGAACAAAGTGGGACAAAATGGGACAAAATGGGACAAAAAGGTGCGTTCTGGGTTTTATTTGAGAGCAAGCGGGTGTCGGGGGCAGGTAGTTTTGGGCGAGAGAGGGGGAGGGGGGGAGGTTACCCGTGAGGTCGCGGCGCATCCGGCCTCGGGGCCTCATCTGGACTCGGGCCGAGCCGCTCCCAAAGCAGGAAATGGGAAAATCAGAGAAGAAAACAGCTCTCTGACAGTGTTTTATGGGAATTCTTAAGATGTCAAGACAAAATCCCCCCGAAATACTTTTGAGAACAGTGTTAGACATAAATCAGACACGTTCTGGAATTACAGCTGTACTTTTGCACTGACTTGAACGGCTTGAACAGGCTGTAGCTCCTTTGGGCCTGGGGCGGGTTGTATCTGCAATGATAGTTAAAAAATGGAGAATAAGTGAAATCCTTATAATTAGAGATAAACTCGGCATTTGACTTATTGTTCAATCTTGTTGGAGCGACGTGGTCAGGACGGGAGTATCTGTGGCTGGAGGATTAGTCTGTTGTGTTTGTTTTAGACTGATTTGGCTAAACTTTGGGGGGAAACACTAGAAGAACATGCAAATGCCACTCAAAGACTCAAACTGAGGATCAAACACGGAACTAAGGGTTTGTCACGGTGATTAGGTTCATCGACAATCGTGATTATTTAGGTCAGAATATCATCGTAAAGACTGAAAAAATTGTAATCGTGACATATATAGAAGACATTTTAATTTTTTATAAAATTTATAGAAAAGTGACGATTTTTTAAGAATATTTTTTATTCATTCTTTTGTTCAATTTATAGAAAAGTGACAATTTTTTTTAAAGAATATTTTTTATTTATTTTTTGTGTTCAATTCATAGAAAAGTGATGATTTTCGAGCTAAATCAGGCATTTTTTCATTTCAATTAAACTAAAAGTGACGATTTTAGAGGCAAAATGAAGTAATTATGCTTCTAAAAATCGTCACTTTTCTTTGAATTATTACCCTTTCTGCTTCAAAAAAGTAAACCTAAAGGTAAAATGCCTTTTTATCTCGCCGTTTATGTCAAATTGATCATTCAGAAAGTTGATTTTATAGTAATGTGTTTAGAAAACGTAGGATTTTATCGCTGTTTTGGTCATGATGTCAATAATCGCGAATAATCGTTAAATCGTCACGTTTATTCTCGCACTAAATTTGACAATCCGGAACCTTCTTAAACAACTTCACCAGCTCTATTTGGTCCAGTTTGGAAACGGTTAAGCGCGCTGTCCTTTTGCACACACATAAAGAAAAGTGCTCCATCGAGGCTTTTCCCTGACATATTCCAACAGAGAAGACAGGCAATTATTTCAGTAACGTTTTTAGAATGTCCTCCCTTTTCTACAGATGGCTCGTTTTCCCACCATCTCTACAGTTTGGGAAAGAAAATGGAACTAATGCAATAGTTTTATTGTTTTACGAAGAGGATTCTGTTCAAACTCAGGAGAAAAGACTAAATTCAACTGAGAAACGACCAAAATAATCACATTTCAGAACATTTTTGCACAAATCTAAACCGGGTTCGATCGTTTTTATACAATTGTAATGCAGCCAAATCCGTTACATTGGTCTTATGCTAAACATTCTGACGTTTTAAAATGTTTATTCATATTTGTTGATTTGATTTGTTTTGTGTGCCGAAGAAATAAGTTATAGTGCATTTATTAAGTGACAGATGATACATTTGGAGTGTTCTGGTCAGATATTTTGTTGTTTGTGGAGAAAATTGTGGTATTTCAAAAATTGCAGCCACTAAAACAGCAAATTGTGTACCAAAATTTCCAACTGTGAAAGAACAAAGTTGGTAACAGCTTTTTCAGACAACAAAACATTATATATCTTTTTTTTTTGGGGTTTGCAATCGATAAAAAGTGTTACAATTAGAACCAGACAATGCAAAAAATGTCGCTTTTACAGTATTGCAGTATAAAGCAAAATGTACATCAGATACACCAGTTTTATTATTTCACAGCTTACAATAATATATATGTATAATCAGCTTTAGAATCAGAATCAGAAACATGTTTATTGCCATTGTCAGCGAACAAAATTCACAAACAAAAGAACTTGTTTCAGCGTTAATACAACATACAACAATGAATAATAATATAGTATAAGTACATCAAATCAAATAAGGCATGCATAAAGTAAGAATTGATTAATAAAATAAGAATAAATGGTCTCGGTATGTACAAAAAACTTACAGATGGTCAGCAATAGTGCAAAAAGTGTATATTATAAGTAGATAAATGCAAATGTACAAGCACATTTAAGCAGAAGTATAAAGTGGACCAAATAGAAAGACGAAAAAAAAATGTATTTATAAAACAAAAAAAGACAAAAAGAAGAAAAACAACAAGCTATGCAAGTTATGACTGAACACATGTTTTTATTTGAATAGTTTCATGTGTATTTACAAGTCATAGAGAGAAAAATAATCATTCCAGCAAAACAACCCAACATATCTCAAAAAGAGTTATTAAATCCCACCCCAATAAAGAGTGAATTTGAGCATCTAAATCAATCTTTGCTGCAATTATTCAGGGAGTTTCTAGTTATAACGCACACACTGTAGTTCCCATAACTTCTAACTTTAGCAGGAACCACTCAAATTTGAAAAAAAACTTGTATCTCGCGGGTTGATACTCGGGGGTCGCAGTGCAGATGTTATTTGGCTTTAACGGACGGAGGAGAATGAGAGTGATGTAAGAAGAGGGGTATGTGACCTCCTCCTTCCTCCTCCTCCTCCCTCGCCTCTGTGTTCCCTTCTATCCTCTGTCCTCGTTCCCTCTCGCTGTGAGGATCCAGTTCTTTTGGAATCTCAGACCGGCACCGACGGCCGCTGAGTGTTGTGAAAAAATGTGCGCGCGATCGCCGGCGTCACCTGCGCGCTCGGGGCTAAGGTAAGCCAAAGGTGGGGGGTGTGGCCGTGGTCAGGAAGGAAGTACATGATGCTAAATAAATGCTAAATGTGAAAATGAGTCTGTTCGAATCGCAATCTAATCGAAAATGCAATTTGTGTCGGAGCAAGTATCAACTGCAGCGTTTAGATTTCCTCTGCAAAGTACAAAATATCTTGTGTTATTACTGTCAAATCTTGCTGTAACAGTAGTTTAACTCTGCATTAGAATCTTACTTTTTAAACAAGCAGCTCTAATTCTAATGGATTCAATCTAAATTACAGTTAAATTATGTCAAAAAAGTAAACCTTTATGACTTGTTTTGGTCGTAGATTAAATGTGTTTCACTGTTTGCACAAAAGAAGGCTCAGAAAGTTCCCTTGAGAGGCATTAACTGTCCATTATTGTTTTTTTATGTGATGTGTAAAGAAATTACATCGAGCTGGCAATTATAACCCGGGCGAGGCTGAATAATTGTAACAGATCCAATGTAAGAGGTTCATATACATGTGTTTAAATCTCATTTCTTATATTAAAAGGTGCAAAACTGTTCATTGTGCAGAAGTAACTTTACCAGTATCTAAATGTTTTCAAATATACAGGGGTTAACTCTAAATCAAGTGCATTTAAAAGTGTTGAAAAATGCAGGTTCTGAGCCATTACATTACGTACGTGCGGTGTAGATTTACATATCGTTTTTTGGTGATTATTGCATTGTCCAATTTTTTACAAAACTTCCAAACGATATCCAGGAAGTGAAAATAACCTCACATAAATACAAGTTTTTAAACTACTACAGCTGAAAATAACAGTTTGGAGCCGAGATTTAAACAATGTCAAAGTGGACAATAGCGGTGGATATTGGGAAAACTGCTGGAGTTGATGTCAAAAGTTAAAATTGTACCTTCCAGAACGTTTTTCGAATGATCTTTGTGAGAACTCATCTAAGACAAAGTAAAGAAGAGTAGTAGGTCCAGGCAAAATGATCATTAACGACGAGACATGACTCAGCTGCAATTAAAATGTGATTAATTGCCCAGCCCTAAAGAATACTGTAAAAGAAAGTACTGTTAAGTGCCATGGGGGAAGTACTGATTGTTGGAGAAACTGTGGTTGCAAAGTGGCTTTCAGTGTGTTTGGGGATCGTCTTATGGTTCCCTCTGGATTTCACTGTGTACTATGTTTATGGGCCTCAAAACTCCTGCTACGGACACAAGATATGGATACTTTTGGAGCATACTTTTTGGCAGCATTACACAAAAAAAATACAAACTGACCCGACAATTAAGGATTTGAAAATGGAAAAATGTGACAGATTTTGGACTAAATGGGACAAACATGCCGGACGTTGTGCTATTTGTGTTTTTTTTATTCACTTTTCATGTTCTATATACAAGTTAAAGAATTAAATATAAAATAAAACAATGAAAAAAAACTATTACCAAATTCCCGGTTGTTTAAAAAAAGAGCATATTTTTTTGTATTGAAGTTTGAATTGGCAAAAGTATCGAAAAGCAGATACTAAATCGATTCTAAAACTAGTATCGAAACTAGATACTCATTTGAGCAAGTATCGACGCTAAAAAGTATCATAAACAGAACCAAATTTGGCCTTTTTTTAGAACAGTTTTCGAATGCTCTTGAGCTTTAACACAACAAGAACACAAAGTAGTTTTGTATGGAAAGTGTTTTGAACTTTGACCTACAGTAAAGGAGTATTTCCCTTGTATCGGGCGAGTACTTTCTAATTCGCCCTAAACAAGCAGACATATAGTATTCTGCTTATTACATGCAGAAAATCCCTTCTAAAACAACATTACTCGTACTTATCCTGCATTACGTGCCATTCTTTTTCTTTTCCGTCTCCGTGGTCGTTGGTGGGAAAGGTCTCGCTCTGAAGCCGCTGTGACAAAGTGTGAGTGAACGAAACCACATGTGAAGCCCCCGGACCGTGTGAAGACGGGGGTCCGGGGGCCGATCCCTGAGCATATCTGTGTGTGTGTGTGTGTGTGTGTGTGTGTGTGTGTGTGTGTAAGGGTCACATTTTTCCAGCGCTGGAACGTTTCTTTCGGCTCCGATCTGAACTGAAAGGGTTTTTTTTTTGTTTTTTTGTTGGGACGTCCGGTCGGTCTCTGGACACTGACCCTCTCTATGTTCTCCTCCTCCACTTCCTGCTCTTCATCTGCTCATGTCGACGGCGTTAAACCCCGTAACCCCCACTTATTCTCACACGCACAGGACGCGCCTTCGAGGCTCCTCTCACACGCACACAACCGTAATGTTCAAACCAAGTCTCCTTCAACGCAAGATTTTAAGCCGTTTCTTTGGCTTTTCCTAGTTTATTTTCTTAGGTGGGTGAAATATGTTGAAATTGAGATAATATTGTAACTGTTGTTTGGAGGATATGAAAACTTTGACTATAGAGTGTATTGTTTAGAATGAAAAATGCGACAAAAAGAGGTGATTAAACATAAAAAGTTTGAACTTTATTCAAGCACTTTTTTGATTAATTTTACAGACTTTTCACTCTGATAATTAAACCTAAAAAAGGTATTCTTTTGTACAACTCTGTTGGATTGACACAAAATCGTCTGAATATTGTTTTCCAGAAACTTAAAATAAGAAATAATTTGTTGCTAATACCGCCCGCCCGTACTACTTTTTATTGACAAAACTAACTGATATTTAACTGATATTTAACATTTAACGTAAGCCGTCTTGTTACACATTGGGCTGGATCGCAGTAACATCAAAGTCCTCGATCCAACTCAAATTTACTCTTTTAAAATGTTTAAAAAGGCTGATTTTGTTTAAATTAACAGTCTTACAATTAGCCTTGATTTAATCTTGGTTTTGCCTCTGTTAAGCTTTTATTTTGACATAGTTTGACTTAAACATTAATACACGCTTGTTTTAAAATCATTTTTTGTTTAGAAGGTTATATTTAGTAGAGTTTGTTCGCTTCTCATGACCTTAAATGTTTGTCCTTTTTACATGTAAATAACTACTTCCTAAAAGATGTAAATATTTAGCATGTTGTGAAGCCTTGTTTACCGCTAGTTGTGTTTATGCTATTATTACGTACGATTTGGTTTGGAAGCTGTCAGGTCGTTATAATCAATTTGATCAAAGCGACGCCGTTATTCAGTCGTTCTCCAGTCAATACTTAAAGCTTCTTCTGTGGCCACAGCTGCCCTGGGGCAAACTGGTATCGCTGTGGCCTCCAGTCTCCACAGTCATACGTCACAGCCAAAGACAAAGGAAGTTTTGCTTGTTTCTTTATTCCAGATAAAGTGAAACATCTCCACAAAGACGAGCAAGTAAAGTAACGTAGTGTGACTTTAATGGAGATGAGGGTTATGTAAGATTATGTGTAGATTACTATTGTTAAGGTTTGGGCTGCAACTAACCAGTATTTTAATAGTACATTGAGGCTTTAAAACACATTATTGACCAATTAAAGGATGAACTATGGGGACTGAAGACTTCTAGATGGAGGATATTTACTCATAAAGTGTATTATGGTTGAAAATCTGAAATGTTTTGTTCTTTTTTTGACATTTTGATTTATTAATACCTCTGTCTTTGCTATAAAATGGTCTTTTCGTGTGTGTTTTAGAGTCTGTACAGCCCAAATAACAGTTACGATGATCCAAATACAACTATGATTATTTTTTACATAGTTAACTAGTCACAATTAGTTAATTATTTGTTGCTGCCCATTAATTAACGTCCATATTGTGTTCAAATATAGCAAGGGCCAAGTCACGAGTCTAATTATGATGTTAAATATGCTGCTTTCCCTCCCATTTCCCTCCACACATCACAGATTCTAGTAATAAACTGTAGTAAACCCTTGACGCTCGTCTCTGTGTTCCAGGAGTTTCAAAATGCAGAGGGCGACGAGTACCAGGCCGACCTGTGCATGGCGTCGCCGTCCCAGGGCAGCCCCGACGTCTACATCCTGCCCCTCACCGAGGTGTCGCTGCCCGTCGCCAAGCAACCGGCACGATCAGGTGGGACCAATGCTACTGTAGGACAGATCAGTCCAAGAAACCTACTGTTTATTGATGAAAATCACCTTCATTACAACCGCGTGCTTTTGTATTAGCATGTCGGGGCAAGCTAGCTTTTGTTTGCTTCCCCGTGGTAATTCCCTCTGCCGCCAGTCAATTTAGTTCTAACACAAATCCTGATTGGGGAACGCCTCACCGCACGTTTTCAGTAGATACATTATTTTAAGTTCTAAAACATGAGATGCAAACGTAAAATTACAAAAGAGCATGTTTAAATACAAATAAAGCATAATACGTCATAAGAATTGTGATAAATGTTGTATTATTCTTGATTTTTTTTTGCATTTTTCAATTTCAAGTTAAAGGTTAAAGTACGTGTGCGACCACTTCCAATACCACGCTTACTTTGACTTTAAGCGTTTAAGTATTCCGCCGTACTGCACATATTAAAGTATTCAATGAGTATTCAGCCTGTACTCGCTGCCCCCTTCACATCGCCACAGTACTGAGGGCGTGACCGCGAGTCCAGTACACGGTGACTCAACGGGGCTCCCAGGGGCGCTCTCCTCCCTGCTGCTGGACCGCGCTCGGCCCCAACTCCGCCTTAATATCCCACAATCCCTCTGTACAGCCCGGGCCGTGAAACATCTGGCTCTTGTGTAACGACGTCCAGGCTCCAGGAATGCCAGAAATGTGAAGGGAAACGGCCATCTGCGCCTCTACAGTCACCGAGGAATGACGAGAGCAACCTGAAATATAAATCTGTCAGGTTGTGTTTGGCATCAGAGCCGTCATGTTACGAGAAATGAGACGTTATGACAGTTTCGATGCCACAGGGGTGATCAAAACGCTCCTTTTTTTCGCACAAAAGAATGCAATTTCAGCAAAAACAGTCAGCATTTCTATGATAAAAGACATATGGACTTACAGTAGTCCTAAAAGTGTTGTAGTAGTTCTAGTTCTGGTTTAATCCTAGTCTTGTTCCAGGTTTAGTCCCAGTTTAACCCCAATTATGATGATTGTGTAAATTTAAGGGCATCATTTCAAAGCACATTTGGCTTTTAACTAAACTAAAACCCAAAAGAATGCAATTTCGGCAAAAACAGTCAGCATTTCTATAATAAAAGACACAGGGATTTACAGTAGATCTAAAAATCAAAAGGGTTAACTTTGTCTAGTTTTGGTTTAATCCTGGTTTTGTTCCAGTTTAATCCCAATTATGATGAGTGTGTCAATTTGAAGACATCATTTTGTGTTTTTAACTAAACTAAAACCCATGAACACTGAGCAGTTTTGATTTTTCATTTTATTTTTAGGTAATGTATTTAAGAACTACAGTATGGAGTGTGAGATACTTCCTGTTTGTGTCTATTATTGACAAAAAGCTTAAACCAAGCACTAGTGTAGGTCTGCGCACATTTTTCAATTCATATTCAATAATGAAATCCATTCTAATAACAACAGATTAGTCAAATATTTTAGTTTTTTGTAAAATCAGACCAAACATTGTGCATTTTCTTTCCAAATCCTGTGGAAAAACCCTTATTGTCAACCGTAATTGTCGAAAACCATCGAATCATGTCTCTTTTCTTGTAGATCTGCAGTAAATTTAACACATGTGAGAAACTAAACAGATTAAATCAACATGTTATGGTTCGCATTGTGAGAGTGTGTTAAGGGACCGCTCAGATGTGCAGTTTTTCATCCGCCCGGAGTATTTTGGCTCCGCCCTGGACCCTGAAGCCCCCGCCCCGCCCTGACACAGCTGCTTAATACTGCAGAGACCCCACACCCACCTCCAGATGTAACACATACTTTACCATCCACGCACTCGATCGGACGCACATGTAATACTGTTGTACTGTCGTTATAATGAACGCAGTAGAAGTATTTGCAGGGTGGAAAGCAGGGCTGTCAGATTAATGTTCTGAAAATACGTGGGATTCTTTGAGTAGTTTGCCAAGTTTATACTTTAGTCTTTTTGTCAATCCTCCTGAACTTAAATAATCCTCATATTAACGCATAAATCACAGTAGTAGTAGTAGTAGTAGTAGTATTGAGTAGTAGTAGTAGTAGAATAGTAGTATTGAGTAGTAGTAGTAGTTGTAGTATAGTAGTATTGAGTAGTAGTAGTAGCAGTAGTAGTGTTGTAATAGTAGTAGTGTTGTAATAGTAGTAGTAGTAGTAGTAGTAGTAGTCGTGTTGTAGTAGCAGTAGTAGTGTTGTAGTAGTAGTAGTGTTGTTGTAGTAGTAGTAGTAGTCGTGTTGTAGCAGTAGTGTTGTAGTAGCAGTAGTAGTAGTAGTAGTAGTAGTAGTAGTAGTCGTGTTGTTGTTGTAGTAGTAGTAGTAGTAGTAGTAGTCGTCGTTTTGTAGTAGTAGTGTTGTAGTAGCAGTAGTCGTGTTGAAGTAGTAGTGTTGTAGTACAGTAGTGTTGTAGTAGCAGTAGTCGTGTTGAAGTAGTAGCAGTAGTAGTAGTGTTGTAGTAGTTGTAGTGTTGTAATAGCAGTAGTAGTAGTAGTAGTAGTCGTGTTGTAGTTGTAATAGTAGTAGTAGTAGTTGTCGTTTTGTAGTAGTAGTGTTGTAGTAGCAGTAGTGTTGTAGTAGCAGTAGTCGTGTTGAAGTAGTAGCAGTAGTAGTAGTGTTGTAGTAGTTGTCGTTTTGTAGTAGTAGTGTTGTAGTAGCAGTAGTGTTGTAGTAGCAGTAGTCGTGTTGAAGTAGTAGCAGTAGTAGTAGTGTTGTAGTAGTAGCAGTAGCAGTAGTGTTGTAGTTGCAGTAGTAGTAGTAGTAGTAGCGTTGTTGTTCTTGTAGTAATAGTAGTAGCGTTGTTGTAGTAGTAGCAGTAGTAGTAGAAGATTCGAAGATGATTAGTACTTTAGTAGTAGTCAGGGTTGTTGTTTAGTCACCATATTTCAAGCTTTATTTGGTCGATAATACATTTAAAAGCATCTAGAAGATAAAACCCCTGACTAATATACTCAAATACTCAAATTCTAAAAAAGTTGGGTCCAGCCCTGCTACAAAAGCCACTATTTTGGATGGCAACATTTCAACAATATTGCGCCCGTGACATTTCGCAGACGTCTTCGGTCGTCATCAGCGCATTCTTCTGGTTTGCGTACAATCGCGTTCCGATGCAAACGCGGCGCGGGGGCAGCAGAACGCCGTCGGGCCTCATAATGGGCCTCATAATGGGCCCTGTGTTCGGCTTTAGTGGGCCTTGAATGGTGCCACACGGTCACGGCCGCCGAGTGGGAGACGGGCAACGACAAAGATCCCGTCCCAACAGAGAATGGACTGTCCGCGGGCACAAAGGCACAACTGTCCCGGGTCCAGCGGGTCCAGCGGAGACGGTTAGGGACCGGGTCAAACGAGGAGCGGACGGCGCCACGAGACGTAGCTGGAGTAGACGCTTGTGGTCCGTTTTTTAGATTTGGAGAATAATAATATAATAATGGGGAGTTCTTGTTTGGAAATTGAGGATATGAAGTCAGTCAAGGTACGTCAATAGGGGGAAAAGAAGCAAAGATTTCATTGATTTTATTCATTTTTTAAGTCAAATTTATAATAGGTTTGCAAAAAAATGCATATCCTGATAATAATATTCAGATGATATTATGTAAATCAAAGTGAAATGTGTTAATGCATGTCTTTAAAATGTATTAGTTCAAGTTCAATTATCAGACAAACATAACTTTAAAAAAAAAAAATGTAATCAGGTCTTTTTTGTAGATTTTTTTTCATGTATTTTATTATTTTTCACTGTAAACAATATGCTTGATATTAAAAATGTTGTGTATCTTTCAAACAACTTTCCCAATATTATTTACATTTTGATATCTTGCCCGCCTTTAATATAAAACGTGTCAAAATTAAAGTAAGTTTTTTTTTGTACGATCACGAACTATTATACATCTGTCTCTTTTTAAATAAAAAAATAAAAGGACAACTACACTACCACAATATCTAATAATATTTTCATAACTTTAGATAAATATAATTAATGAATGAATACATGTCAATCAACAGTCTACATTCTATACAAAATCTACAACATAATTTATTCTAAAACATTATCATAGAATTATGAGATTATTGTCTGAGTAAAGGATTCGGGAAATATCTTACTTATAAAGAGATGATTTAAAAGCAGAATAGTTTTTTGACTTTTTGGGCCGAGGTCAGAGCTGTAGGGTCATAAGATAAGAAAATGAGACAAAAAACTCAATTTGGTCAAAAAAATGCTTTGCCATGAGGCCAGCGAATTTTTTTAACCAAAATTCTCTTCTCTTTGCACTTTCTTTCTTCCAACAGTATCCTTTCCAGATGACGCAGCGTAATCACTCACTAGATTATCTTTTGGTAGATTAATAAAGCTCGTCAGTACATAATTCATTGGCAAAGTGACGATGACAAAATAATCTCATGTAAATCCGATTCTCTCCTCAGTCCAACTCCTGAAGTCGTCGGACCTGAGCCGCCACAGCCTGCTGTACCTGAAGGAGATCGGACATGGCTGGTTTGGGAAGGTATGTCCCTGAACGCATCGCACGTGACAGGACTGTTGCATATGTGCAGTCTGTGTAGGCACAACTTAGACCTGTTTGATCCTGGTTTAGCCCTAATGCTACTTTTAACCCTGGTTTTATCTTGATTTTATTCATTGTTTTAAAGTACACTATAAGTAACTTGTGGTGGAGAGTCTGCCACCAGCTTGATGTTACTTATGTCCCACAGCATGGCATTAAACGTATCAAAAGCAAAGGAGAAGTTGGTCACATCTGCTTACAATACGTTTTTCAAGCTGTTTTATTTTTCAATGCAAGATAAAACTCTGAAATATCTGCACCTTTAATGCCCTACTGTGGAACATTTCAGGCTAAGACATAACATTCATTGGAAAAGTTACATATTGCACCTTTAATACTGGCAAGGCAAGGCAAGTTTATTTGTAGAGCACATTTCATACACAAGGCGATTCAAAGTGCTTCACACGACAGGAAATAAATGCATTCAAATCACAAAGAAATTACAGATATCACAAAACAGTTTAAGACATAAAAGAGGAGAGTGCAAAAAAAAAAATCCTTTCCTTACTGCTGCATTTGTCTCAGTTTAGAGCTGATTTGTTGTAGTTTATCATTGGTTGAGACTATTTTCAATTTGTGTTTATTGCTGCTGGTTTTAGTGGGAATTTGTTTTTAATTTAGCCCTAGATTTGGTGAAATTTTCTGTCACGTCGTAATGATAATTAGTTTATTTAAGTCGTAAGTGCACATAAATCTCTCAAAACACTGTCATATTCCTTTGTAGAACGTATAAAGCAACTTTTTTCTTCGTACATCACTAAAGCTGGGGTACCTAACTAAAAAAAGAAAAAAAAAAAAAGAGTACATTTTGTGTTTGTCATCTTGTCAATGTAACACAAAAAGGTCAAAAATGAGACTACTGTGCACTGTCTGCATGTAGCAAATGCAGTACTTTATGTCCCACCAACTGGGAAATGAAATCTGAAAACAGCGCTCTGATTGGCTGTGCTTGGGCGGTCCACCCCAGTTTCACAACAACGTTTGAATAAAGCTGTTCTAAAGCTGCGCAATTGTGCCCGAAAATGAACGCTCGTGAATATTAATGATGTACCAAAGGGTTTAGGACAAGTTACAATTCCATCAGGTAAAAAAAATGTGAAAATCAGGTACCACAGCTTTATTAAAGACATTTATAGACGCTAATATTCTGTGTGTATTTAATGAATCGTGAATGAACTTGTGTAACTGACTGGTCTGCTCATGTTTACAATAACCTCGTGTCTCTCTCTTGTTCGTCCCATCTCATGAATGGTCTTTTCATCCGCGACTGGTACGTCCATCCCTGTGTCCTTACTGTGTGTCTCATATATATGTGTGTGTGTGTTTGTGTGTCGTTTTTGTGTACTTTCGCTATCGTCCCGTCCGTCTGCGTGTCCCATCGTCTCCATGCGTCTCCGTGCCTCTCTTCAGGTTTTACTGGGGGAGGTGCACGCCGGACTGAAAACGACTCAGGTGGTGATAAAGGAACTCAAGTCCAGCGCCGGGGTTCATGACCAGATGCACTTCCTGGACGAGGCTCAGGCATTTCGGTAAAGACAAATAAATGAATACATATATAAAGATGTTGTATTATATAGGTGATGTCTTGGCGATGTCTTTTTGGAGTATTTAACGGTTTATTTTCCACAATTTGATTAAAAGATTACCTAAAGCTTAAACTTCCATCTTATAACTAGGGATATTAAAATGAGCGTGTAGAGGAAAATACTCTTTAATTATTATTCACAATCATGAGACCTTAACTAAACCGTGAAATCTTTCATTTTCTTTTGTTCCTATGGTCTATGTTACGTATTCCTCGTGTTTCTGACCAGCGTTTACAAAATCTACATTTCTGAAACAATTTTATTTATTTTCATTAGATGGGATTTTTTGGACTATAACATTTATTAAATATACTTAATTTTGCTTCTAAAAAGTGTTGATTATATTATATTTTACTTAATTTTGCTTCTAAAAAGTGTTGATTATATTTTAGTTCTTACGATTATATTGTGACCTTAGTAGCAATTTTACTTAGATTATTTTTATGTTTTGTTTGATGTCATTTGACTTCAACCTCTTACTTAATTGACTGTGAAATCAATGAAATAGATTGTGAATATTATTCTATTTCTTTTAATATAAAAAAAAAAAAAAAAATTCTATGTACTGTATTCATTTTAAAAAGGCATACAACTTTTTAATCAAAAATAAATTCAAACAAAAGCTTTAATTGTTTATTTTTATTGCACTATAAATGTATGAAAACGGTGTACTTAATCTGAGCGGGCTTGCATCTCCACAAACCTGACTCATACTACTGCTTGTTTACATGAAAATGATGTTCCTTTGGCTATAATATTCCACAGTATGGCATAAAACACATCTATCTGCATGAAGAATGTTCAGAAGAATGGCTTTAACTTTCTATTTCCATGGGATTATGCTGTAACTTTCTACCTCCAGAAAGTTACATACTGTATCTTTAATTAACTTTGCCTTTGAGCCCAGGTTAGTTCTGGTCTGTTCCAGGTTGACTTTTGGGGAGCAGTTCATGTTACAGAGATAGTAGCAGCAGTAGTGGCGTTTCTTCACATATATTTTCATGTGTACTGTTTGTGTCTGTGTCCTCAGGTCCCTGCAGCACCCGGCTCTGCTGCATTGTCTGGCCCAGTGCACGGAGGTCACGCCCTACCTCCTGGTCATGGAGTTCTGCCCTCTGGTGAGACACGGTCACTTAACACTATGTATAGACATATTATATAAACATATAAACTATTTTATACTGTATTAATAAACACTACTTACACGTGCATAAGCATGTATATTGTGGCCATACTTCAAAGCCCGATCTCATCAGATCTGGGACACTAAGCGAGTGGAGCCTGGGTTAGTTTCCTCTGGAACACCCGATGCCACAGACTGTAGCTGTAGCACAAACTACCATTATGTCCTTGACACTTCACCACTTTGTCTAGTGTGACTCTGGTGAGTGTGTGAGTGTTGGTGGTGGTCAGAGGGGCCATATATATATATATATATATATATATATATATATATATATATAGATTATATATATATATAGATATATATATATAGATTAATATATATATATATATATATATATATATATATATATATATATATATATATATATATATATATATAGATTTATATATATATATATATATATTATATATATATATATATATCTATATATGGGCCGCTGGTGCAGATTGGCAGCCTCACCTCCATCAGCCTGCCCTCGGGCAGCTACAGCTATATAGAAGTATGTATAGTGTATGGAGTGAATGAATGATAATATGTGAAGCGTATTTGAGTGTCCAAAAAGCACTATATAAATCAAATCCATTAATTATTGTTAAGACATTTAAAAAGCATTTATCACTTGGTTATTGAAAATTGTTTCATAAGCAGGTTATTAATGCTATTACAGTCATTGTGTACCTGGTTTATTTTCACACATGTGTTTTTTTAATGGCTATTAACATTTAAAATATGTATATGCCACCTTTTTTAAAAACATAACTAATAACTTGTGCTTATTAATGCATTATTAATACCGTAGCGTTACCAAACACAACATTGCTTTTCTACTCAGTACATTGCCTTTGCTTAACCAGAGTGGTCTCGGTCAGACACAACCTGCAACTAGAAAGTCCGTGTGCTTGAAATATGAGAGCAATAGGATAGTGATATAATAAAAGTGTGTGAAATGAATTAGATTATTCTGCCCTCTGGTGGTGTGTCCATGTATGACTTGTCTGTGTTGTTGCCAGGGCGATGTAAAGGGTTACCTGCGCAGCTGCCGAGGGTCAGAGGTCATGACCCCTGAGCCCCTCATGCTCCAGAGAATGGCCTGCGACATCGCCTCAGGACTGATGCACATGCACAAACACAACTTCACTCACGGGTACGGCGTCAATATTTTACAGTCGGTGTAGAAACCATAAACTATTCTGTTAGAGGGTGAACTGCTGAATCTGATAATGGGCTTTGAACAGAATTGGTCATTTCCTGTAACAATATCCTGGTGCTGCCTGAGTGCTGCTCCAAACTCCAGCATCAGTGATTTTGTTGCAGGCGATGACTTCTGACTCCAAGACCAGTCAAGAAACTAGAATAATAATGCATTTCATCTTAAATAAATTGAAGAATATTTTTCAAAACAGCATCTTTCTTTCTGGTAACAGTGATCTGGCTTTGAGGAACTGTCTGCTGACCGCTGATGTTTCAGTGAAAATTGGAGATTATGGACTGTCCCAGGCAAAGTACAAGGTATTTATTATTTGTAATTAATAATAATCTGAAGTAACTCAAATAGAAGGTCCCATGGTTCAATTTCCTGACCATGTTGGTTGTGTGGAGTTTGCATGTTCTCATCCAGGTATTCTAGGTTTCTTTATACCAACTGGTTCAAAATTCAAGATGTGGCTACTGCTTTTTTTTTTTTTTTTTTTAAATGGTTTATGGTTGTTGTTGTTTTTTGCATGTTTATGGTGACATTTTGCCTACATTTTTAGAGTCCAAAGTCCTGGCTTTGAGTAAACAAAATTAAGCTTTATGTATTATATCAATTACCAGGAAAATTGCTTCTGATAACCAATAATCACAACAAAATTATGTGATACTTTACTTGTGCTCCTGCATCTGCACTTTTACTTAAAATTGAGTATTTCTTCCACAAATTGTATGTACCGGTGCTAATTATACAAAATTATTTCAAACGATATAAATAATTATTCCATAGCGAATCATGCAATAAAAAACTATAATAGTAAAACATTGTAAAATTCCTGAATGAATAGCGGCAACAGCAGTGGTACTATTCAAGTCTTGACATTTCTGACTCGAAAAAGTCTTTAGTAACTGGGACTTTCCTCCAAAACACAGAACAAATCCCCAAATTTGGACCACACCACTCTTTATGCACATAATAATTTGCATATCTTTGTTTAGGACGATTACTACCTTACCTCAGATCAGATGTACGTCCCGTTACGATGGATCGCTCCTGAACTTATCGACGAGGTGCACGGAAACCTGCTTGTGGCCGACCAGACCCTACAGAGCAACATATGGTAAACTCATGATAATAATACTAGAAAAAAGGCTGGATTCTGGAGTCGGTGTTATGAAACCAGTTGATGGGTAGATCACAATGCTTTCCCAATCATATGGAAAACAATTGGGTTTAGATAATATTGGCAGGGGGGCAGTAAAGAAGAAAATTATCTATTGTATCTGTCGTGTACAACTGGGCGATAGATACTAACCAATACTAAAACTAGTATTGAAAGATACACATTTGTCCAGGAATCAATATTGAACAATTTAAATGAATAAAGAACTATATATAAAAGACCTTTCTTTGACTCCATAGTGATATTAAAGAAACAAAACAGTTTTCATGCTAATTGTAGTATCAAAATCTGTATTGAGCCTCTTCACTTGTGTTGAAATTTAGTCGGAATTTTAAGTATTGTGACTCTAAACTAAATTGAGCAAACTCAATTAAATCTTCAAAAATGTGTCTTCTGAAAACACTCGTATTGTTCTAACTTTGCAGGACTCTGGGCGTTACGATCTGGGAGCTGTTTGAATTGGCGAATCAGCCGTACAGACACTACTCGGACCGACAGGTGCTGACCTACACCGTGAGGGAACAGCAGCTGAGACTGCCCCGTCCGCTGCTCAAAGTTCCACTGTCCGACCGCTGGTAAGTTCTTTTAAAGGGTTTATACTGTATACTGTGCAAAATCAACTGTAATGACCTTATTACAACGGTGTTTCCTCGTCATTAGTTTACTCAAAGTTGTATTCATAGCCTTAATTCTGATCCGTTTGTCTTCAGGTTTGAGGTTATGCAGTTCTGTTGGCTGCAGCCTGACCAGCGCCCGACAGCTGAGGAGGTCCACCTGCTGCTCAGTTATCTTTGTGCAAAAGGAGCAAGCGAAGCCGAGGAAGACTTTGAACGCCGCTGGAACTCACTACGCCCTAACAACACCCATAGCGCTTTCTGTCGCTCCACTCGGGAGCAACACGCCCCTTCGTCCTCCTCCTCCTTCCCTCTGCTTGAAAACTTCACCTCCGGAGAAGGCTACCACTCCGAATCAGGAGACGACATTTTGACCGTGACAGAAACCAGCCACGGTCTAAACTTTGAGTACAAATGGGAACAAGCCAGAGCGGCCGAGTCGATAAACCAAGTCGACCATCATTGTCCAGACACATTTTATCCACCAGGGGGCATCGTTGGAAGCTGCCCATCTGACATGAGCCACGGTGTTTCTCCATCCACTTACTACCAAGCAAAACACCTTCACGCTCCAAGTGTACTTCCTGTCCTGAGTGCCCACAGTCCATCGCTTGCTAGCGAATATTACATACGGATTGAAGAACCAGTTGACTGCAATATGGATCCTGATTATACAATGTGCTCCTATAGTCCTGAATACCAAGGCAGCAGTGGCAGCTTTTTGACTGGCAGTGGAGAATCAGGCGAGTGCATCGTTTGTCCCTCACAAAAAAACATGGCTCCTTACTGGTCGGCAAATAAATCTGACATTTACGATTCAAATGATTCAAGTCCTGCAATATCTTTGACGATGGAACCGCTTATGGGGCAAATGTCCGATGCTAGTCCAATACAGCCGTGGCAGTCAAGTCACTATGTTTCCTATAAGGACCAAGATGGTGGTTATTACTACGAGCAATCGCCCCCAGATCTATATTTGATTGGAAGGGAGCATCATCAAGAAAGTTGGGGGTCGCGAAATTTGCGTCAAGCTTTGGGCGATTTCGAAAGTCCCTTGCGCATTTCTCCAACAGCGAGCACGCCACCTCAACAAGCTTTTAGAGACACATACCTAGATACAAATATAACTGGTGGCTACTATGACATGATGGGTTCTTTAAGAAAAACAATGCCAGCCCATACAAAACACAACTCTATCAGTATAAATATGGAAACAGAGGGAGCGCTGTACATTGGACACCAAGACAGCGAAACCGAAGATGAAGAGGATATATTTATAGAGAGGCACACTTGCAATACATGGCCTTCAAAACATCGCCACAGCAGCCACCACAACAGACGAGCTAGCCATAGTTGTCGACAAGATGCTTATGTCGATTTCCACTATACAATGCCAACCACCGACATTGAAGATTCTTGGCCAGAAGACCATGATATCCAAGCTTACCACTCCTTGCCAAAACAGGTGGAGTACCTCGAACCACGTCTGGGGAAAGACAACAGCGCTTGCCTTAATTTAAGCAAGCACCACCCGATAGTGCCCCAAGAGAATAATGCCTACGTCTACTTGTGCCATCAAAGCGATAATCCGTCTGAATGCTGCCACTCACATTTCGTCGACCCGCTTACTGGCCTGCTCGTCCAAAATAACACATTCATCCACAGTTATACTCCTCACAATAGCTACACACAAGACAAAGCCATTGATGTCCAATGTACCGATGAGATGATCAATTTATCTCCAGCGCCAGGAGGTCCAGTTGTGCCCAAACTTGCCCATACCAAGATGGTGGACGCCGAGGAGCAATACGTTGAGCTTTCTTGTGACAATACACCTTTGAAAGAGAGGAAGGAGGAGGTTGTCAAGGAGGTTGCGCATAAACAAGTGGAGGCCAATATAGAAGATATAACTCGAGCCCAACTGTCGCCACCTCCTGCCGATAACATGCACGTAATGGTTTCGGATTCACAATCGGAGCAGAGTCCAAATATTGACAGCGGCATGGAGGGTGGTAGATCGAGCGTTAGTCTTGCTGATATTTTGGATTGCAGTGATGAAGATGATGAAGACACCACAGATGATATTACGGACATAACTTCTGGCATTTTCGTTGACGAATCTAGTGAAATGACCGTGTCTCCAGCGTTCAAATCTCTTCAAAAGCAAGTTGGGACGCCTGATTCTATGGATTCTATGGACTTGCCCTCCGCAGCCGGATCTAGTGAAGGATTAAGTCCTTCTTCCTCTCACCCGTCAAGTTCTCCCAAGGCTATGGATAGTGGATACGATACGGAAAACAACGAAAGTCCAGAATTTGTCCCTAA
The DNA here is from genome assembly GCF_026437365.1 of Eucyclogobius newberryi. NCBI lineage: Eukaryota > Metazoa > Chordata > Actinopteri > Gobiiformes > Gobiidae > Eucyclogobius > Eucyclogobius newberryi. Next base: position 9,365,080 of record NW_027315835.1, on the reverse strand, counting down.
AGAACCTCACGAAACTCGAGACCAAGCGATGAATAATTTGAACGCAAGTCTTGAGGAAGCTGAGGCTGTTGTCAAGGATTTTGAAATTGAAATTGATACAGAGGAAGAAATAAAATTAGATCAAGATTTGGTCTTGGAAACCCCTGAAAAAGGTGAAGAAACTTTGCAACCACTAAGTGAGAGCATGCCATATCGAGATTCTGCATATTTTTCAGATTACGAGTCCGAGCGACACTCTTTACAAGGAAGCAGGGATGAGGAAGCTGAAGAACGGAAAAGTCCAGAAGGAGAGGAATTTCTGGATGCTGAGGACAATAAAGACCTAAACGTTGACCAAGACAATGATGGGAACTCATTGGAGCTGGATTCAGTAGAGGGGGCATTAGACGAATGGCCATCCCAAGAAGATGGTTCAAATTTTGGGGACTGGGCTGCAGAAGTGGTAGGCGCCATGGAAGAAGCAATTGGAGCTCTCAGTGTGGATTCGGGTTCACATATTACAGACGATGTTGAAGAAAAGAGCAAGGATGAAACAGTAGAAGTAAAGTCAACAAAACATCCAAATAATCCAGCGAGTGAAATGATGCATGTTTTGCCCAAAGACGAAGTGGCTTTACAGAAAAACGCACACATTCGCCGTTTGTCATCGTCATCGTCCTCGTCTTCTTCTCCCTCGACGCCAACTCCGCCCCAAACTGCGACAGACAAATACAACTACGAAGAAGAGACGGACAGCGATGATTCGGAGGAGGAAGACGTCCGGACCTTTAACGAACAAAGCGGGGGAGAGGATAGTGAAGATGAGTGCCACCCCGTTCCTGTTATAATCAGCGATGACACTGACGCCCAGAATCTCAAGAGCCTCCTGAAGATGCCCACGCTGCTAACAACGGAGAGCCTCCAGGAAGTATTTGACCGCAAGATGAAAACGGTGTCCTTCTTTGATGATGTCACAGTCTACTTGTTTGATCAGGTTGGTACAGAGAAGCGCTATTGTAATATCACGGTTTATCATTATATTTAAAAAGGACACATATAATGCAACATTGACTTCTTTGAGCTTTTAATCATGTTATAACCATGTTCCCTCAAAACCATACCTGGAGGTGTATTTAGCTACGTTATTGCTTGTTTGGTTGATTCTGTTGAGTAAGAACTCTCCATCAGAGCCTCAGAAAACACTCATAATCCCCCGTTTTGTAATGTAATAGGTAGAGAAATCCAAGGTCTTCTGAGCAGTTCTTTAAGTCCATAAATCATCACCAGACTCATTGTGAGCATTTCTGCCGTCATATCATATTAATTACATCAATAATGCAACAAAATAAAAAATAATAATGCAAAATGTGGGTATTTTATAAAGGTGCATAATACAACTTTTCTTATCTTGGATTGTCAAAATAAAGTAAACTTATCTATTCGAAAATAATGCATTCTTACTGTGAGGTAGGCACAGCGATCATATCTCCAAGGAAACAATAAAGAGCCTGAAAAGTTACCTAGTGCGCCTTTAACCATTAATCAATGTGGTCAATCTGCAAAGGTGACAGAATATAATGGAAAAGTGATGGTTGAGTTATTTTCTCAAACCACTAGCATATACACTTTTAAAAAATGAAAATAATGCCACATCACCTTCATATTATACACTAGTTACATTTGCAGATTTCTAATAGCTCATCTTCAAAACATTGTATGCTTAAAATGTGCTATTAAGTTATTTCAAAAGCTTTGTGTTGTCTTTAGGAGAGTCCCACTAAAGAGTTGGCGGTCCACGGATTTGCCCTCCCTTCAGAAGGTCAAAGTTCACGCGCTAACGCTTCGGACGACTCTTCGGATGGAAACGTCTCCGAGGAGAGTGAGTATAATCACCACGCAGATAAACTGAGCTCAAATGCAACGCGAAGAATGAGCTCAATGTAAATCCTCGTTAAGTTCAACAGAAAGTGACAGAGAAGGCAGGTAAATAACTCGGGTAAATATTTCTTTATTGACACAACTTAAATATGATAAAAATGGGAAACTCTCCAAACATAACGTCAGACTGGAAACAAACAGGGTGTAATGCAGAATCAGACTTGAAAAATACAAGGGCAGAAGATCGCTCTAGCAAAAACTGAATGAACAGAAGGAGTATATGTAAGTTACCCTGGGATGATTAGGGAATGAGAGGCAGCCGGGGAGAGCAGGAAAACCAAGGAGGTAAGCAAAAGATGGACCGGATTGGGCTGAAAAATGGACTGAGGATAAACCTATTTAAAAGACATAACTGTGACAATGATAAGCATCCAGCCTCTTCCACCACCATTTAAACATCCCCTTAATCACAGTGTAAAGTTGTGAGGTTGGAATTATAGGGTTCCAGCTGCGTTCTGGGTTGGTCTGAAGCATTGAGGTTTGAATTTAAGACCATCCATAAAGCACAATGGAATGGAGAAATTTGTTTTTGGTCAAATAAACCTAAAGAAATACAAAATCTTCCAAAATGAAAATTATAAAGTTTACAGAATGTATTTAGAAACAAAGATATATGAGTGACGCCGGATGTAGTCTCAATACGGAGCGAGTTAAATTCATTAAATTGATACAAACCCAGAGTCACTCAAATTTGACAAAAACGTTAGATAGAACTCCATATTTTGAAGGTAGATGAAATACTGTCATGGACCTTTTACGATTGAAAATATATTTATCACTTGAAACCCATAAGTATTAGTGACAAGGTCCATTCATCTCCTATATTTCTCCATGACCTTCCTTACCTTAATGTATATATTTATTTGAAAAAACCAAAAAACGTGCTTATGATTAACATATGGATGGATGGAATAAGGGAACATATTTTAGAACAGGACTGACCCTATAATGTTGTGATCTCATCTGAAACGCAGCAATATTCATAATTGTTATTTATTGCATGTGTTTTTGTGGTTTCGTCAGGTGCAGGATACGAATGGGACGATGACTTCTCGCTGCTCCCACTGCCCACCTCTTCAAGCACACCGGACTCTCCCCCACCCATTCCACCAAGATCTGTGTCAAGACCCGAGACCAGACCCGAGACCAGACCAGAGATCACACCCGAGACCAGACCTGAGACCAGACCCGAGACCAGACCCGAGACCAGACCAGAGATCACACCCGAGACCAGACCCGAGACCAGACCAGAGATCACACCCGAGACCAGACCTGAGACCAGACCTGAGACCAGACCCGAGACCAGACCTGAGACCAGACCAGAGATCACACCCAAGACCAGACCTGAAATCACACCCGAGACCAGACCAGAGGTCACACCCGAGACCAGACCTGAAATCACACCTGAGACCAGACCCGAGGTCACACCCGAGACCAGACCTGAAATCACACCTGAGACCAGACCCGAGACCAGACCCGAGACCAGACCCGAGACCAGACCTGAAATCACACCTGAGACCAGACCCGAGACCAGACCAGAGACCAGACCCGAGACCAGACCAGAGACCAGACCAGCTGCCAAACCCATCATGTCCAGATTTACTGTGTCTCCAACCCCTGTCTCACGTTTCTCCATCACTCACATCTCCGACTCAGATGTGGACTCAATTGGAGGTACAGTTTTTAATCTGTATAATATAATATATATATCTTAGCAAAAATATTGGCCACAATTCATGAGGGATGTAATAATGACAGAAATATTGTCATATCGTATCGTCTCAGAATACAAAGAATTACAAGTTCCTTTGAGTTAGTAACTTTGAGCCACAACATGAAGAAAAAACTGTTATTTAGCACTTTCATGTCTTAATTTTTTTCAATATTTGTACCAAAAAGTAGCAGTTCTGCAATTTTCTTAGCATTTCGTGTCGCGAATTGAATATTGTGACAATATTGTACCATGAATCCGTGATATTTTCATCTTGTTACATCCCTGCAATACAATCATCTATCGCAGGGCTATTCTACGTCATTTTCCAAAGGACCAGATATTTTGGAGGGCCAAGTGCACAACACACCTCTACTGTAACAACATTTTGGGTCGCACAAAATATCCCTAACACTGTTTCAATAAACTGAGTTAATACAAAAAATTATAAATAATCACTGATAGAAAATAACATACAAAATGCTTCACTAACATGGCCCATCCAGCTCTGAAGCAGAATTATACTAGGACTAGACTAGGACCAACCAGGTCTGAACCAGGACTAACCCAGAATCAAACAAGGACTAAACCCAAGACCAAACCAGGTCTAAAGCAGTGCTAACCCACAATTAAACCAGAAAAAAAGATTATTATTATAATTTTTTTTATTTAGAAGATGTGTTGTGGGCTGGATTAAATCACCTGACGGACGTGATTTGGCCCCCGGGCCTCATGTTGAATAGCCCTGATTTACAGTAATATTTGTACGGACAGAATCCCTTTATAAGACAGATACAACTATATGCTTAGTCTGTTAAATCACAATTTCATAAGTAACGCCGTTTTGGTTTCTTGTTTTTCAGGCAGCAGTGACGATGGAGACAAAGAGTGACCAGCCTTTGAAACAAAAGAACCCCTAAAAAACAAAACATCGCATGACTTTTCTCACTTTACCCTAACGTCAGGTTTTAGAAATACAAGACAGTGCCTCCTTCATCTGTGGACACTTTAAAACCAACAATAATCAAAAGAAAAGATTTAATATATAGAGTAAGAGAAAATAATATATTCAAAGATGTAAAGCGTGAACGAGGATGGGACCTATCTTTAACTATTGTCTATTTTTCGGAGCGAGAAACAACAGGGAAAGAGTTATAGAAGATTTATGAATATATAGGAACAAATGGGATGTCAACTTGGCAATGGATTTTTCGCACTTTGAACACCATTGTACAGATTCATAGACTTTTATAGAAGTTCATCTTTAACCGTATCATTAAAAATATATCATAAGTGGATAACGAAATCGCCATTTAGAGTTTTTTTTTTTTGGGGGGGGGACAATGAGCAGGTGCAAGCAAAGCAAAACTCTGTTAAAACGAATGCAAAATCAAGGTAAATATTGGTCTTTTTTTTACATTCTTTCGACTTTTTTTGTGCATTATGAGTTGCCAATTCGATTCTTCTGCCCCCTAGTGTGCAATGATTGACTTGTTTCACGGAAAGCCGCCCTAGTCTGCATATTGATCGATCATTTCCTACATCAGATGCCCTCCCTCAACCAATAATCTCTGTTTATCCAGGCTTGGAAAGGGTACATTGAACAATTTTGGCGCAATTGTTTTACTATGTATCATCAAATAATTACAAGTCACTTTACGGGGAACAAGAATACATATACGTAATTGACTGATTACTCATTTATGTATACTTTTATACATCAGATGCCCTCCCTAAAGCAACCATTTCTATTTACCAAGGCATGAAAGCACCTCAAACATCATCAAATAATTACTAGCCATGACAAAAAAGATTGAAATCAAACGCTTACTAATTTTTCAAAATATAGCCATGCATGATTTTGAAGACAAGAACAAGGTAAGAATAAGGAACTGCGTTTAATGGCAAGCTAAACACGTACATTGTACCTTCACCTTTTATAGACGAGCTCATTTGAAACTAGAACGAGTATTTACCGCCATTTTCTATATTTGAGAGAACTGACTGTACTGTACTGTTACTGTCATCCGCTGTAAATTGGCTCAACAATCATGAACTTAAGTGTCGCTTTCCCCGTGTTTCGTGGCAAGCCGAGTCGAAGTGTAGATCGAGTGTCGTCTAAGTGTTAAGCCGCCGTCGAGTCCCTCTCCGCTCGCCACAAGAACGACGGTATTTCCAGCAAAACGTTGCCTTTTCCTGTAATAATCTATGTGTAAAACTAGAACAAACCTAGTCGTTTCAGTCCCTTACTACTTCTAGTTTTGTTTGCCTTAAAAGTTGAAGGGTTTAAAGCCACATTATGAAACGTTTTACACTATAACGCCTGTATTCCATTAGCCCGGTACCAGGCTACGAGTTAGCGCTAACGTTAGCGTTAGCCTCCAAACGTCGAAAATATGTAAATTCACGGTCGTTTTTGGCGACTGACGACCGCTCGACCACACGAGTAACACCGTGAGGCACTTTTTTGTGTACACTGTAGATCAAAAAATATATATTCCGTTGCTATCGAATAATGTATTTGAAAACACGTATACATGCATTCGCACATCCGGGAGCTTGTGCAGTGGCAACCGAGTCCGCCATTTTGAAAGGGGCACAACAGCACGTCTACTACATACGAAATCCAGGAAATGTGAGGCCAAAATGCCAAAAACCTGCTTAATCTGTCAGGACATTGCTCTGTTGTCAGAACAAGGAATGATAGCTTTGTCGTGCACCTTAGTTTGCCGTTATCGTCTAAAGAATCAAAGTATTCGTAGCTCATTATGCTGTAGAAAAGGATGCAGTCGTGTTGGTTTTTATATATCGCGTGCCCCTTTTAAAATGGCCGCTATGGGGAAGTCCCGGCGGTATGACGTCACCGCGAACGCATGTATTCGGATAAAATGAGCAACTTGCATAAAGTGAAGCGACGGCATTTGGAGGTCAATGTTCAGATTACGTGTCCAGATGGTAACAAAGTATTGTTCAGATGAAGTTTGGTGAAAAAAAATATTCATAATGTGTAAATTAGCTTGGTTAATAAGGTAAACATGTAATTAGTCTGGAATCTATACGCTGTTGCCACTAGAGGGCGCCAGTTAAGGGGAGTAAATGCCATATGAACACTTATCCAACGTTTTGGAAGCTGCTCAGAGTATTGCAAAGCCTTATTTTGGTTTCAGACTTGTGCAAAGTGGAGAGGGACTTGGCCCGGCTGTAAAATATCGACAGCTGTTGCTAATATTTTTGTATCCAATTCAGGAGCGATGATTTCTCTGCATAGATCATGAAGTATTTTAGATTTGCAGATGTGGTAATTTTACTGGAAAATCTTATGTTTTTTGCCAAAGAATATTGTATGTCAAAGGTACTGCAGATGATTGATGAAGTACATTTGAATGAAGGGATGAAGAAGCTGGTTCTTTGGACAAATCATTATGTTCTGTACCTTCTATAAATATGAATAAAGTCTGTTTTACACATCTGGATACGGTCTTGTGCTTTTGAAGAGGGGAAATGGTGACGATTATCTATATTTTTTGATTCAACACACGTTACACTGAAAATGGGTGGAACATTTTTTATTTGTTTTCATTTCATAATCACAGAAGATAAAGACGTTTGTTCTCGGCGCTTTCACTGACTGATTGTATTTATTTATTTTTGCTTGTATTATTTATATATTTTATTGATGTACACATATTTTTAACAGTATTTAACGTTTGTAATTTCCAAACGTTGCATATAACGACAGAGATCAGCATGAATAGATGAACGTGTAAAGTGCAAGTTAACGTTTAAAACTAAAGGGTTTAATCAATACTAACGTGGACTAGCACTAGGGGGCGCTGCAGCAACAACATGATGGATCCGGAAAACAATAAGCAAGTATACGCATTATTCACCAAAGCTATATTACAATTCAAAGTAGCAGATAATTTCGGTGATAAAAAATGGGGTGTTAAATCATTAAGTGTACATTTGCATAATTCAAATATTCGAAAATTTGTTCTAAAGTGATTATTTTGTATAAAGTGTGATTTGCTCTTGAATGTGCAGTGTGCAAAACAGAAATGGTGTCAAATTTAATTTAATGAATTATACTTTCCACAAGACATATGGATATTTAAACGATGCTCAACTTTTAATTCCAACGTTAAATTTGCTATGTAAAAGTACGTTAATTTCATAATCATTTATAATAGTTTCTCATTTACTGCCTTAAAACATGACACTTCTACAGATGCGTGTGCTACATAAGGCGAGACACTACAGGCTCTTAACAACATGGTTCCATTTGTAGTATAATGTTTTATTTACTTGGATCAATAGATTTATAAGGAACTTTTTTCTCACATTCCAGCCCTTAAAGTAGCTCAAATTCACACCAAACTTTACATTCTTGGACTTTAGATTTTGACTTTAAAAGTTTGTGGGATTGTAGGATTTATTGATGCAATTCAATTTATTTTTTACACCAATTTTGCTGTAAGATCTAGTATAGTCCAATATGATATTTGATCAAAATTCCCTTTGTTTTTTGTATCAAATAAATTAACAAAATGAAGGAAGACCATTTTGTCCACATTTTTGTCATTATGTGACATTTTGGGCCTTTTTATCTGTATGTGATGTGTGTTCTCATCATCTAATGCTTTGATACAAAAATAAGGCATTTGCTTTACTTATATATTAAAACATTACATGATGAAAACGTAGTGCATTTTTACTTTCCCCTGTTCTCCTGCAGTGTCTCACCTCAAACATCAGAATTTTAAAGTTAATTTCAGGGCAACTTTCATAAACTACTCACTTAAAGTCGTGCTGATGTTCAATCTTTGCTTATTTCCAATCAAATAGAGATTTATCACCATAATTCTACCCAAACACAAAACATTTTTCGCGTTTCCTGTGCATTCAGTATTCTTCAGCAGCCGCAGTGGAAGACATCTCCACGTCGTCGTACCAACGTCGTCCAACGTCGACGGCTCCACCGTGCCATCGCCGTCATCGGAAAGAGGCGGGTTGGGCGGGGCTTCCACGCCTGGCAGGGTGGGCGGAGTCAGGCTGAGAAAACGCAAGCAAACAACCAATCGGTGAAAAAAAAATTGCGTCGTGAAATTGTAACCGAATGTGGTGAAATGAAGCGACGTGAATAATAAGCACAACGTGGATTTTTAAACATCACAGCGGATTTACTAGAACCGCCGTAGTAGAAAAGGGCAAAACAACAGAGCTTCACGCATACAATTATAGCCACAAGACCGCGGGAGGGGACTAAGTGGGAATTTAACGACAAAACATAGAAAATGAACCAAACTAGGAAGACATGCCAAGGGAAAGCCACCACACACAAACTGGCAGAAAGATGTGATCCACTTACTCTGACGATGTCCTTTACAAACGAGCACAATCCAGACTCGGACTGAAACCACAGGCCAAACACACAGTAACCAACCCGAGTCTGCACACGGCGCTATCTACAATGCACATCTTAAAGCAGAACTGAGTAACGTCAGCGACAGAGCTCCCCCTGCAGCTCCATTGTGAGAATACACTGTCAGAGAACAGACCAACACGTGTAAAAAAAAAAAAAGAGCCAGGGTTTCACAGGGTTAGTTTGGTGCATAGGGTGGATGTCGGCCATGTTGAGAAGCTGGTTTTCTGCAAAGAGACAGCAGGGGGAGACGATGGACGCTTCACACGCCCCGAAAATACATATTTAAACATCACAAGGACTTACAAAGACATTTAATGAGGTAAAATGTTGCTTAGTTCTCCTTTAATAACAAAGAACATATTATTAGCACTGCAAATCACATCACATGGGAGGAAAGGAGCCAGTTTTCCTCCATTTCCTGTATTTCCTTCTCACTTCTTCACTTCACTTTAGCTCCAAAGATTGAATATAATGAACATAATTATCAGTGACTGGGTTCATAAAGAGTAAGAACCACTGATGGTGAGTCTAGAGGCACTGAGCTGTGTAAGATGGTGTCATGATATATAATGGTACAATCATGATACTGTATTTAATGTGGTTCATAGAGGAAAAGGTTTAAAATGTAGGACGCTGTGGAAGAATCTTACACTTCTTTTCAATCTGGAGATTTTTTTTTAAATGATTGAAAATGACGTGCAGAAGATTAACGTTTGCATTGAATTTGAAAATGGACAAATGGGACAGAGAAAACAGGAGACAAACGTATGCCAGACCGACTTTCTATAGGATACTTTGAGTTTTTGTCTTGTCTCAGTTGTATCTTGGTTTGTATTCGTACATAATAAAAAATAAAATAAAACCAAAATAAAATAAAATGTCTTTGTTTAACAGTGTCCAGATGACTCCGATGAAGCCTTTACTACCACTACATTTCATCAAAGTTTAAATGGAAACCAATCTATCTTATATTTAGGTCAAATAACAATAAAACACTCAAATACACTGTCCAAAAAAAAAAGTCGCCACAGGAAAAAAAGGGGCACACGCTTCAATATTCTCCAGCTCGTCCCAAACACTCTCACTGGGATTCAGATCTGTAGTAGATTAGTTTCTGCTTCTCCTTTAGATGTTTTCTCTGCTCGATGCCACTGATTTGACACTTCTCGAACACACTGACGTCTCCATGACCGCGGGATTCGTCTTCCCACGTGGTTGTTTCAGTCTGATTCAGTCGAGTTTAAATACCGTGCTGCAGCTGAAAGATCATCACCTGCAGCAGTTCTCCAGCAGGGGGAGAAGACCTGCTGTATTTCAGTTGAATCCATGGGCGACTTTTCTTTTTGGACGGACAGCGTAAAAACTGAAGGTATTACTAGACATTTTTACGTTGTTTCTGAACCTCTGCTGTATTTATTCAACCAACCACACCTCAAATCACCAAAACATTAAGCCTTATTGTTTAATACATATTTAAGTTACGTAAAAACAGGGATAATAGCACTAGCTTATGCGTGGAAAGCAGCAGTGGCCATGGAAACGAGGCGTGATAATGGCATGGAACAGTATTGATAAACAAAATATACAAAAATACAACAATAGTTCAGAGGAAACTGCTCTAAAATGTATTCGGTTTTAATGTGAATGTTTAAATGTTAAATGCTAATGTTTCTACGATCCATGGGTTTCAGAATGAGGGGAAATTAGGGCGATAAACAATGTAAAAACAAATTTATTATATAATCTGAAAAGGTCATCAAAAGTATAAGAAGAAGCTGAAACCCATTAATAATACTACTATTTATACTACTACTACTACTGCTGCTACTTCTTTTGCTACTACTACTACTGATATTACTTCTACTGCAACTACTACTACTGCTGCTGCTATTACTACTACTACTGCTATTACTTCTACTGCTGCTGCTATTACTACTACTGCTATTACTTCTACTGCAACTACTACTACTGCTGCTGCTATTACTACTACTGCTGCTACTTCTACTGCAACTACTACTGCTACTACTTCTACTGCTGCTGCTATTACTACTACTGCTATTACTTCTACTGCAACTACTACTACTGCTGCTGCTATTACTACTACTGCTGCTACTTCTACTGCAACTACTACTGCTACTGCTATTACTTCTACTGCTGCTGCTATTACTACTACTGCTATTACTTCTACTGCAACTACTACTACTGCTGCTGCTATTACTACTACTGCTGCTACTTCTACTGCAACTACTACTGCTATTACTTCTACTGCTGCTGCTATTACTACTACTCCTATTACTTCTACTGCAACTACTACTACTGCTGCTGCTGCTGCTGCTATTACTACTACTGCTACTTCTATTACTTCTACTGCAACTACTACTGCTGCCATTACTTCTACTGCTACCGCTACCACTTCTACTGCTGCTACCTCTACTGCAACTACAACTACTACTACTACTGCTACTACTACTACACTATGAATGTTTGTGCTGCTATCAGTATTTTATAACAATATAACTGTTTTCTGACTTTCTCCTAAAATCCAAAGCATTTATGGGTCAAATGTAGATGAAAAACACACAACAGCAACAACAAAAACTACAGTATAATAACATATTTATATAGAAACTACTCAGACAATCAGTAATACATATTTATTTAACAGTTTAAAGTAAAATCTCATTGCACATTTGAGGTTTCATCGTTCCAGTTTCATTCATGCAGAAGCACAAAAATGTCTCCTTCCCTTTCAAAATAAAAGCACAGTGAAAGAAACGTGTTTGGCTACAGACAAAGTGCTCTTTGTACAGTTAAAATGTTACTTTGTGAACTTTTGAATGTAATTGTATTAAAATAAATTAGGTCTAACAAAAAAAAAAAAAAAAAAAAGAACATTTAATTTAAATGCAGAGAAAGCTATATTTGCAAATGTATACAATTAGCAAATATTGTATAAACTATTAAAAATACATTGTTATTTTATATTTAATTTGCCACTGCTGCTTCATAGTTAAGGTTATAATTCTACATTTAATCCAGTTTATAATATGGCTGTCTATGTTGCAAAAAAATATAACAGTAAATAATGTATTACTGTACAGTATATTGCTCTATACATCTCCCACATTTCATTATTTTCCATATGAATGCAGTTTTTAATCACTGAACCATATAATTATTCTTATTTATTTATGTGTTCAAGTCCAAAAGAGCATTGTGCGAAATATTTTTGTGACAAAAATAAGGATAAATAT
>NW_027315835.1:9295273-9347773 GCF_026437365.1 Eucyclogobius newberryi | reverse complement strand
TATTTAAACATTTAGTCTGGTCTTGGTAGGTTTTTAGAATTTGATCGAATAAAAGGTAGGACTGAACTTGAACTGTGAATCTTTCTAAATATCACGTGGAATTAATATTATTATCATTATAAGTAGAAATCAAGTGGTTCTTACCTTGTTGGGAAACGTGGCTCATATTCTTCCGCTCCCTGCTGGAGATGAAAAAAACAACAACGACAACAAAATTAATCATTTTTAAAATACATTTCGGCTTCAGTAAATGTTTCCAGTATGGACAATTGTGTGTTTTACCAAAAGTATTTATTGTGTTGGGATTTTACGTTAGAAATGTGCAGTAACAAATCAAGCCGCCAGGTGGCAGCAGAGATGCATGCAATGATATAGTACTGCCTGAGATCAAAGACAAACACAGTAGAAAAAATAATATAATAACTCAAGACTCAACTTGAAAATAGACAAAATTACAAAACAATAGACGAAATGGGACAATTATTCTGACCTTAATATTTGCTCTAATTCTTCCTTTTTTTCATACCACTCCATTATTTTCTACTTTTACTCCTTTACTTATACTTATGTTCTCCCAGGTCCAGCTCGTTCTTTGTGCTTTTTTAATAAATTTTGTTTTTCAGATTTATTTTTCAGTTTTTGTTGTGTTGTTTTTATTGCTCTGTGTTCAAAAATTAATTAAACAGAATAGCAGATATAGTACAGCCTCAGCCGAGAACAACAAAATTGGTCAACTTTACTTAAATATATATAGTTTAGACAATATTTAGACGGCAATGATAGAGTGGTTACATTAAAGGGGACACAACGTTACGCAAAATCAACGTTCATGCGTTTTCATCCTCGTTACAACCGTTATTAGTGTTCTCAAAGTTGCACTTTAATTGTTGCATGTATGTTTGAGTAACGCTGTATTGTCCTGTTTTCACCTACCCCCTATCCCCGCCCACAACTCTGCATTTAATTGTGATTATTTGACAGGAAAAAAGCCGATACAAAACGCCATGTACTCGCGTTTCAACAACAGTAAATGACAATGAAGAGCAGTGAAGAGCTTTAGCAAGTGCCTTTAAAATAAATAAAAGACAAAATAACTTTAATTTACTCTTTTTGGTTCATGTATTTTTTCGGGATTGGAGCCGCTAGCGTGTCCCATCTGTGCGGTGGAGAGGAAATGTGTTTAAATGTCAGAGCTGGAATCACAGTAACGAGAGCGTCGCCCACCGCTCGAGTCCAGGTGAGACGTGGGACGCCCGGACGTTGTGTAAGAATATTATGTGCGAATATTAACCGCACGAAAGCCACAGCAGCAGACGCCACTTATGAAACGGAGCCTTCAATCAGGACTAATGCAGAAACGAGGGTTGAACTTTCTGTTTCCTGAAGGTCGCGAGCAAACAGAGGCGACAATGGGCTATTGTAGTCAAGATCACATGTACTATACGGAAGCAGAACACTCAAAATACTCAAAATATACTTATTTTATTTAACATGGATTTTAAGAACTGGTAAAGTGTTAAAATTGAGCAGTTTTGATAAAGATTAATGCTGAAGTTTGTTGAACAGAAGCGACGGAATTGGTTTTGTTCATGTTTCTAGTCATTTTGATCCCGTGCAGTACAGTACAAGTACAAAAGTAAAAGTACTGTACTCAATTTAAATCATATACATTTAGTTTACACATTTTCCCTGTCATTTTCTGGCTCAATTTGAGTCATAAAACTTCTTTTCTCAGCTCCTGACATGTTCTGTAACTTGTGTAAAGCAGTTAACGAATATTTGAGTAATACATTAGTTTAAATAATAAATTAGTTGTTGCAGTCAAACTGGGGAAAAATAGGCAAAACATTAGTAAAAACTTAAATATAGTCATGTTCATTACGTTATGATAAAATGTTTAGTCAGGCACCGCGGAGTTGTTTAGAAGTGACACAGAGGAAGAAGAATTCAATGGATTTAGTGATTTGGGGTAAAACTGATGCTTTGGTAAACTTGTTAGCATGTTCTTTATGCTATAGTTATCTGAATAACTGTTCATATGTTACGTTTACATACCAGACACTTACCACAGTTCTGTCTGTGCATCATGTAGCTGAAGGTGTTAGCGTTAGCATACGTACACGTATTCATATGAAATGTCTGTCCTTGGTCTTGGATTTTATCAAATACATTTCCCCCAAAAAATGCGACTTATGCTCCGGTGCGACTTATACTCCAGTGCGACTTATATATGTTTTTTTTCTTCTCTATTATGCATTTTTTGGCTGGTGCGACTTATTGTCCGGATAATACAGTAAGTGTGCCGCGCCTCCTCTTTAGCCCCGCCTCTTCACCTGCGTGAAGCCCTGCCCTGCCACGCTGTAGGGCCTGTGTCTGTGCAGCGTTTGGGAGGACATCCGCAGCCCGTAGTCGGGAGCCGGGAGCGCCACGTCGTCCCGCTCCAGGAGGTTCCCGGTGCTGCTGCTCTTCCCGTGGTGCAGACTGGAACCCAAGACCACAGGTGGGTGAACAACCAATGAGAACGTTTGTCTGTACTAGAGAAAAATCTGTTGTGCTTATGCTTCAAACTCAAGCACATTTTCTCCAAAACAAGAACGATGTAGTTATTTCTATTGTACATTGAGACTTTTAGAATACATCTTTAACCAAATAAACTGTGAAATATTCTAACGCTTCTACATAAAAAAATCATTTTATTTTGTATTTTTTGGACATTTTTCAAATTGTATTATTCTTTATTTAAATCGTGTGTTATTTACTTTAACATAAATTAACATCACAATCGAAAAGCAGCAGAGCGAAGAAAAAAATCTCATAAATATCTGCCCCTTTTGATTCAATAACGCTGCCGTCTTTGTGATAAAATCTCGTTCCGTATGTGTGTTTTAGAGTCCGTGATACTTTTATTTAGTCGTAGTACCGTGTACCGAGTTCATATTATGTCAGAATACGCACTTGTGAACTCTGAGATGCCTCATGGTGTCGGCCTCGGCGTCAGAAATCACTCGGGTGTAGGAGAACGGGAACCAGCCGCGCCTGAAGATGACGAAACACGTTTTAAGCAACAGCTAATTGTCTCCCTCACTCACAACATTCAAATCCCGCCTAAACATACCTCTTCACCCAAGCCTATGACCTCCCCTACCCCTAGCCTCCTCTACCCCATTGCCTACTCTTCTACCCCCTGTTACATCCCCATCTTTTTCTCTCTACTTCTTCTGTCTTGTTCATTTTATCTGTATATTAATGTGTATTGTACGTGCTGTCCCCCCTGTCTGTAAATACCCCCCCTTTTTTATATATGTTCAGCGACTTTGGGTCACTGAAAAGCGCTATATAAATAAAAGTTATTATTATTATTATTATATCATATTAACATAGATATAAATAAACATAAGTTGGTTTCTCAATGTATTTGGGGCTATCCATCTTAACTAGGGGTTAATAGCAATCAATAAGTAAGAGTGTTGTTGTTCTTTCTCATTATTCATTCAATTTTTACCACCAAGCTCAGATTTGTGGGACATAATTGTGATTATATGACATATCTGTTTATACATTGTACAGCTCTCCATGACAAGAAACAAGATGAAGCATAATAATGGTTGAATTTCCGTCTTTGTCCGTTCTGAGTAAGAAACCGTGACCTGACCGACTCCAGACGTGTGGCGTCGCTCGACTCACATGCGCGTCTTCTCACTCTCCCCGTAGTGCCAGCCGTCCCGCGCCTCGGGCACCAGGAGGGTGATGACGTCGCCCTCGGAGAAGCTCAGGAGGGTGCCGTTGTCCCCGGCCGCGTGGGAGAACACCGCCTGCACCCGGGTCCGGCCGTTCTTCTCCAGACCGGCCGCCATCGAGCTGGAGCGAGGCAGCGTGCGCGTCTCCACTGGAAATGTGTCAATAAAGTGATTCGTGTTCACCTCCGAGCAAATCAAAACTAAACACACCATCTACTGACCGGAGATGGTATTACCGTGACAAAAAACAAAAACTAGCCATTAAGCAACGTGTCCCGATATGCTATTTGAAGCATGCAGCGTAATGAATGCAATTTGAGGGCAGAAATGCTCAGAACGAGTCTGGGTTTGATGGACTTAAAAACTGCTCTAGAGAACTTTAATGTCACAAACCACAGAAAATTAAAACGCTGTGTTTTCTAAGTGCTCTGAAATTAGACCGAATTCATTAAACAAGCGTGAATAAAGCTAAATACACATTCAAGCATGTTTTTGATGAAAAAGCAGTATTATAAACATGGTTAAAAACTGAAAAATGTCAACTTTGCATAATATGTGTCCTATAATTTTTGTTATTGACCTTTAGGCCTTAATTATTTTATTACTTTGTTTACGGATCCGCCGCACTTAGATTATTGATTTCTACAATATAAATAAAATAAATTATTATCATGTTTTTTTTTTGTAAAGTACCGCCGTCAACGCAAAATAGCGTTAAAGGCGGTATGGACGATTTTTCTGCGATTTGAGAACGCAGGCGGAAGTGCGCATGCGCACTCCCCCATGTGGACTGATACAACACACACGTGCGTTTGTTTATTAGCACAACGGAGCGCATCGCATCGCTCGTCTCCCGTAGATTTCTGTCCACTTCTGCGTCAGCTCGAACTGTCTTTCTCCGTCTTCATTTTGCCCTGTACACTGAGGGAACTATATTATGATAGATCCATGCGCTTAGGCACGCGGAAACGTGGGGACGAGCCTGACGCAGCTGCAGGTGAGCGATAGGTGCGTTTTATGATTGATACGTGGCAGGACAAATGATTTATCCACGCCACGAGGAAATATGCTAAAAAATTTGCTGAAAAAAAATCATCCATACCACCTTTTAATGAAATATAAAAAGCGGTATTAAGATAAGAGCGCGTGAAGCAATTTTTACACGCTCCTGCGCCTCGCGTCTTCCCTCCCTCCTCCCGTGGTGCGTTTTGGGTAAACAAGGTAGAAAAAATCTTTTGAAATTGAAATTATATTTCTATTTCGCCTGCCTGTTCAATATATTTCATTTAAAAATCTGTAAACCAAGTAATAAAATAACTGCGGCCTTATTTAACCAGAAAAGTCCCACTGAGATTAAGAATCTGGTCGGGGAAACCGTAGCACCCGAAGGAAACGTACGCAGCATTATGGGGAGAACATGCAAACTCCACACAGAAAGGCTCCTTGGTGCTAACCGCTGCACCTCAGACTGCTACAGGGTGTCTATGTTTTTGTATCTGTCCATATTCAAACTAAATAAAACGATTAAAAGAAGAGTTACTTTAGACATTATGCTGAATGTTATATTGTGTACTTATATATCTGTGAATTAGATCATAATAAAATCGTACTTTGAGCAGTCTTGTTCTTTTGAGGCGCGGCTTTTCTGACGGGCAGCGTGTTGGAGTACACCTCGTGTCTGTGAGTTTGGGGCGACACTTTGGCCTGGGACACTTTGGCCTCCATCCACTGCTGGTAGTCTTCAGCAGCGTGAGCCCCATTCATGACTGGCATCTGCGAAACAAAGAGTGTACACTAAACAATATGAAAACATGCAATAAAAAGATGATATCAATCCTGATGAGGACTCCGTTTAGTCCCGATGCAGACTCCGTTTAGTCCCGATGCAGACTCCGTTTAGTCCCGATGCAGACTCCGTTTAGTCCCGATGCAGACTCCGTTTAGTCCCGATGCAGACTCCGTTTAGTCCCGATGCAGACTCCGTTTAGTCCCGATGCAGACTCCGTTTAGTCCCGATGCGATGCAGACTCCGTTTAGTCCCGATGCAGACTCCGTTTAGTCCCGATGCAGACTCCGTTTAGTCCCGATGCAGACGCCGTTTAGTCCCGATGCAGACTCCGTTTAGTCCCGATGCGATGCAGACTCCGTTTAGTCCCGATGCAGACTCCGTTTAGTCCCGATGCAGACTCCGTTTAGTCCCGATGCAGACTCCGTTTAGTCCCGATGCAGACTCCGTTTAGTCCCGATGCAGACTCCGTTTAGTCCCGATGCAGACTCCGTTTAGTCCCGATGCAGACTCCGTTTAGTCCCGATGCAGACTCCGTTTAGTCTTGATATTTCACTTTTAAGTTTGGTCCCAGTTCAGATCTAATTTGGATGTGTTGTGACCATTGAGTTTTGAAGTTAATTATGCATTAGCTGCCAATTAATGGGTTGGAAATCTCTGCTTTCACGGCTGTTGCATAACACTCTGCATCGCCACGGTAACCAGGTCGAAACAGGAAGTGGGTCAGGAGAAGATGATTAATTGAAAGTCTATGTTTAGATTAAACAGGAACAAACAAAACCTCTGGGACAGCGAGGGAGACGTGTGAATCTAACGACATCGTGGAAACAAACAAATTAGCATGTTCTTGTCACAGAAGCCATTTGGTGGAATTTTAATGATTAAAAAGATAGAATATTTTGTTTAGAATTGTTTTTCCTC
Source organism: Eucyclogobius newberryi (assembly GCF_026437365.1). Taxonomy (NCBI): domain Eukaryota; kingdom Metazoa; phylum Chordata; class Actinopteri; order Gobiiformes; family Gobiidae; genus Eucyclogobius; species Eucyclogobius newberryi. The sequence goes on along the minus strand of NW_027315835.1, from coordinate 9,341,329 downwards.
ACTTTGACACCTAAGTATACCATGTTAATTTATCAAAGTGTAATATGGTTGGAATGATGTGTGCTTTTGCCAAGTGTAGTGGTGTTGGCTCAAAGACAATTATTATATTATACAGAACTTTAATGTGATTTCAATTGTATCCAAAGGTCTTGACTCTTCTCATACGCTTTATTTTGATTCATTTCAAACTTTATCCTCACAAAGAACAAACTGTTAAAGTGTAAATGACTTGAAGTTCAGAACTTAATAAACAACTTTAGATTGTATTAATGTATTTATTCTTTATTAGAGGCGTAAAAAATACATTAAAAATTACCCATGAAAGAAGACATTTTCCCACATTAAACCAGCAAATTTTCCAAAAGTTTTTAGTGTATGTAGTAGAGGTGAATAAGAGATCAAACTGTAGATAATATTGTGATATAAAACATTTGAATGTGGAGTATATGGTTTATAGTAAACATGTTTAGAAAAAGAGCTGATTAAAACCAAAAAAATCAAAAAAGTGACGTTTTAAATAAGGATATGAGATGATATTTCTGCACTTTTGTGATTCATTTTACAGACATTTCACATTTGTCTGATAATTAATACTCCAAATAATGATCAGGATATACATTTTTGTCAATATACTATGTCATTTAGTATTACCGACATAAAAACACCTCTACTGTCTATAATATGGGTACAGTACTGACCTGTTGGCTCATGGCTCCTCCGGCTCTGAAGGTTGCCAGCTCAGGAGGCATTGGCAGCGGTTTGGCCCCGGGCAGAGGCTCCGAGATGGGCACGCCTCCGCTCATCTGCTGGGCCAGGAACATGGCGCGGTCCGGCAGCTTGTTGGGCTCGGCACAGGCCTGCTGCCACACAGGGAGCTTCTGCGCCAACAGCTCTTTGCCCTGGACAAGACACGGAGGGCAGAAGGGTCAATCGGGGCAGTGTACCATGTAAAGGTATCATTTCTGTGAAAAAACTTTACATATTTTTATTTTTATTTTTTTTATTAAATGGACAGGAATTTCACAGGATTGGGATTAACAATGATAATAATAATAATACCAAATAAAAATAAAAAATACATTATTTTTTTATTTTTTTTTAAAGACGAGGAAGAAAAAAAGAACCTACAGGACGAATAAGGTCTAAGGTAATATTTTTAATTAATTTTACGTACGTTTGAAGACATGTTAACGCATTACCAAAACGTTTCCATTTTGAATGTGTTGCAATGATATACATTTTTTCTATTTATCCCACCTCAAATTGTAATTGTTTTGGAGCTATTCAAAAGTGTTTTATCTATAATAACATGTTTTATCTATAACTAAAAATATTATAAATTACGAGCCAGAAATGTTTAGTGTAATCTCCTTAAAAAGGGTATAAAGTCATATTTCTGCCCTTTTGTGGTTAATTTTATGGTACAGTCATGTTTTGTGCTTGACTTGAACTTCAATTAAGACATTTACTGGCTCGTTTTAGCAATATCTTGACGCAGTTTTGTGAGTATTGTTATTGAAAAGTAAAACTACTAAAACTACTACCGCTAATGCTATTTGTACTTCTTTTACTACACGTAATTAATTGTGCATCCATTACTAAAACTACTTTACCACAGAAGAAAAACTGAATGAAAGGTTTTTAGTAGGGTTTTACTTTTAACAAATTAACTAAAAAAAAATACTGCAAACTTCTAAGGATCATACCAAAGTAAATGAGAGTTATTATTTAAAAACACTGAGTTGAGCTTCAGTAGCTCAACTTCCAGCTTCATTAGTAAAACTGGGTCAGAACAGGTTGTGCAATTATGCAGAAAGTATGATTATCTTATGATGAATGTCAATGAGGGAAATTAGGAAAATGAAAAATCATAAGCAATTAAAAATGACATTTCCTTAATATCAGTGGAAATGCAGTCAATATCTTTTAAAGTATAGTTTCTGTGAGTAAACAACTAAGCACACATGTTACTGCATCTATAGGATATTAAATGTTGTTATTGCTGAAGTACTTTATAGTTTAGGGATGTATTTTTGAGCCAATACTGATCTCTTGCTACTTGCTACTGTGGCTCATAACAGATATTTGCCAATACTCGGGGTGTGTATTGCCTCGCGATATAGGGCCAGGGGTATCGCGATATGGGCAAGAGTCCGGGTAGCAACATCAAATATCACGACAACGGCAGGTGTATCGCGATGTGGCCCACGGGATACTATAGTGTTTCGAATTTTTGTGCCGCTATTCCATATCACTATCACGACTCCAAGAACATGATACTGGGAACATCGCGATAATGGAGTGCTGAAATCGGTGCCACGAGCATTGCGATTATATAATTGGAAGGCATCCGGCAGACATCATGATATCGGTTAGCTTTGGGCGTAGTTGTATGAAATATTGCGATATCTGAGTATCGATATCTATGTATCAATATCAGTATCGCGCTATTGGTGTCAGGATATTGATGTCAGTATCACAATATGTAGGTGAATCCCATACACTCTAACCAATACTGATGTTAAGATTGTTTAATCCATAGCAAGGGCCAAAAAATGTATTTAAAGTTATAGTAAAGTTCGCACTCTAAGATTACTTTTGGGACAGAGCAAGTACGCTCAATGTACCACCATTAAAAGTAGAACTGACTGTCACTGTATAATACATATCTTATTAAAAAAAGAAAGAAAAGAAAGTGGAAAGTAGGCCAGAATACCTTAAGAGCCATCATTTGTCAGTATGTATTTTGGAAAACATAATCGTGCAGTGCATACTATCCACAACGGAAACCCCTTTATATCTATTACTGAATCGGCCCGCAGAGGGGAAAAAATGAATTAGTAACAGCCGTGAAAGCAGGACAGCTGAGTGATGGTGCGGCTGTATTGTATAACTTCTTGCTGTTAGCATGTTTTAGCGGCGGGTGCTGTCTGTCAGTCGAGCTTCAGACACTTTCACTCCCACTCGCTCCATCTGAACTCCCTGTTCCTGCAGAAGTAGGTCATCTCGCCCCCTCCCCGCACCGCCACCACGTCGACTGTCAGCTTTTCAATCAATGGAGTCCAGCGAGGGACAAAAATCAAGGTAATGCAATCAGGCTAAAAGCAAATGATCGCAAAATACCTTCAAGGACACGCGCTCTTATTATTGAACTTTAAACGTGCTTTTGAGTAACTCTGCTCATTTTTTAGAACTTAGAATAATGTATCTACTGAAGGCACACTTTCATTTATATCTGTGAAGTGTTCCCTTGTCAGGACTTGTGTTAGAGCACATTCTACTGGCAGCAGAGGGAATTACAAAGGGGTTAAACAAAAGCTAGCTTGCACCAATGGACACAACTAGACGGCAGAAATGCTCAGAACGAGTCTGGATGTGATTTATGGCCTTAAAATCAGCACAAGAGATTTCCACCTATGATGTCACACATCTGGGAAATTTGGAGACAAGTGTTTTGTGAGGCTCGGTGAGGAGAAGACTTGTGTTGGACATAGGACACCACTTTACCACCTGAGCCAGAGTCGCCCCAAGTGACACGAGGAGTCTCATTTATAAAACTTCACTTTGAACATGATTATATTAAAGAATTTACGAAGCATTTTACCTATTTGCCCACAGTTTGACAAAAAAAAGGTTGAATGTTACTTCCTGGTTGGACATGAGCAGCAAATATGGTAACTCTACAACAGTTACCTAGCAACTATACTGTTAACATGGACCAGAATCCATATCATTTACACAATAGTTATGATTTGAGAATAAATATCACCCAATGACATCTTTATTTTGTTGTTGAATGATCGTTTAAACTGAAAACTGTGTCAGTTGTGCGCTAATTGTCTGTGTTTTTGATGGCAGGTCGCCCTTTGATGACATCACAGAGGGATTCTGTTTTAGAACTCCGCACTACTGCCTGTAATAAAGTTTTATTTTTCAAAATTTCTTCACAAACTGCAACTTCATGGATGTAAAAGTATGATTAAAATTTAGTTTGATGTTCTATACCATCAAACTAAGTGATGATTAGAAAAACCGGAGAACCTTCATTTGCACTTTAACATTAGGGCGGCGCAATACATCACAATTGAATCAAAATCACAGTTAGAGATCTTGAAATCGCAGGGTAATACATTACACATTTCCATTGTAAACAACAAAACATCCTGTTATTAGAAAAAAAAAGTTTTTTTTGGACTTTTAGAAGATAATTTCCAGTCTTTCTTACATGTTGCGTTAAATACATACATCACAAATCCAACCACAATTGAAATATAGGTATTTTTCTTAAAAGTTATGCAGCCCTAATGTGCGCAATATTTATGCACATAGTCACGCTGTATGATTAAGACCCCATGTGCCCTCCTCACACTCCCTTCTGGCTTCATGCAGGTTAGGAATGGGAATAGTGTGGACAATTGAACATTTCTTTAACTGGTGTAGTTGTGGTTCAATGTCTAGCAGTTTGACAACAAGTGAAGTATTTTGTTTGCTTTGCTACAGTAACGTGGGTGGATTTGAAGACAGGTTATTTTTAGAAGTGTACATCAATGCGTACATCAGATCTGGTCAGAGTGAGATGATTTGGGAAGAGGGAAAAGGATGCTTGGATGAGACGATTCACTGAAAAGAGCGACTTAAATGACAACGTTACTGTCGGATCTTACCTTGCCGTGATAGCTGCTGCCGTTTTTGGCCACGGCACATTGACGGTCGACCAGGAAGCAGTAACGGCGGCGCTCCTCGGACAAGGCGTTCTTGTAGCCCTCGGCGATGTAGTTGTCCAGCTCGCTCTGCTTGTTACTGATGGCTTCGACGTACTGTAGGCAGAAAAGAAATGGGAAAATATAATGTTTGCTTCTTCTACTCAACTGTCTTCCATAACAAATTACAATGTAAAAGAGTTTCGGGTAGTGTTGTCATGAAATTAGAGGAATATACCGTATTTTCCGGAGTATAAGTCAGCCAAAAAATGCATAATAGAGAAGAAAAAAACATATATAAGTCGCACTGGAGAATGAAATGCGGTGGCAAGTGTGAAAATAACAAATAATATCACGTATAAGTCGCACCCCGGCCAAAACTATGAAAAAAGGAAAATACGGTACTTGATTCTTGATACTTATTTTGATACCACACAAATAACTAAAATGCTCTTTTTAGTTCCATCTTTTAGACAATAAACTGACATTCTCAACACAAATTAATAATTAACTTTATTTATTAAACACGGTGGTCTTATTCTAGATTTGATTAAGCTAAAAACTCTTCTAAAACTGTTCATGAAAGGTCACATTTTGTCTCGTTAATATGAGTCTATTTAGTATTGATACTTGTTCAAATACTAGTATCAGTATTTGATTTTTGATACTTCTGACAACCCGGGCTAGGTGAAGAATTGTTTAATAAATTGCTAAACTTTGTGTAATGCTGTGAAAAGAGTGAAATACTAACACATTTTAATTAATAGACATTTCTTCACTTAAATTATGACTTTACACTTAATTAGGAATAAATAATTAACTCAATAGCTACTTAAATACTACTTGGTGGTAGTACTATGGGTTAAACCGTAAAATTTTCTTATATCCAAGTTTCTTTTTTAACAACCTAACTATAAAGCTTAACCTAAATGGATGGATACACTGTGGAAAAAGTGTTGACACGCTTCAGATTGAGGTGTAAAAGTGGTTGTAAAAAGTGTCACCTTTCTGGCACAGTGAATGATTTGTTGATACTTCCTTGTCATTTCGTCAGCTCCTGTCTCAATGTGGCACCTACAGTGTTATGTAACGGGGCAATCTGCTCATTAAACACTCAGTTATGCAGCCACCTCTTCCTCCCGCATTGTTGACTTTGTTCTTTAAGAAAAAAATATGCAACGATGTGGTCTGCAACACCGACTAGAACACTTAAGAGCACTTAAAATGATTCGAATTTGGAATAGAAGACACAATGTTCAAGACAAGGACCAAGAAATTAAAAGAAATGAAGGGTCCAAATTGAATCCAAACTAAGATTAAACCTGAACAAGAACAAAGCTTAACAAGGACTAGAACAGGACCGAACCAAGATGAAAATAAGATCAATTTAGGACATTTAAAAAAGTATGAACTCCACTTAAAATAATCCAGTTTGATTGAGAGCTCCACAGATTTAGATTAGTTTGTTTGGTTGGCCATTGTTTTTTATTGATCAATTTTGTTTGTTGATCTTTAATTGAGCGCAGAATATTGGGTTGCGAGCGTGGAGCGGCATTTGGCAAATTAATAGATTGAATTTGCACTAAAGAGAATTACCAGACTCCACCCCTGAGCTGCGATGTAGAGTGACATCTCTGTTAAACTGGAGACTGGATGTCACGATTTAAAACGTTAATGTCACGATTATTGTGAGAAAAAAACAAGACAGTATCAATGATTATTCACACTTACTGAGTCCAGAACAGTGACATCTTTCATTTTCTTTCATTCCATTGACTATTCCTCAAGTTTGTAACCCCCTTTTTTAAATGCAACTTTCTGAATGACATGATACATTTATGGTGACAAAAACAGATGGATAAAAACTTACTTTACATGACATTTTTCGACTATAGATTGAAAATACAAGGTTGTTGCTCTCTCTCTCTTTCTCTCTGTTTTTTCTCTTTTACAGTATAACATAAAACACATACTTTGAAGACGTACAACTACAGTATTATGGTTTCCGTTGATCTCCTGTCCACACTCAGTCAAGTAGGTGGCGGTAAATGCACCTTTTCAGTTGGCTGTTGACGTTTTGCTTCCAAAATGGTAACAATTGTTATTTTTTAGTTCACATGACTATATTGTGACCTGAATAATCACACTGTGGATTAACCAAATCATTTCATATCCCTACTAGAGTAATATTTAAATGCAGATTAGAGATACACTTGTTAATCTATAGTATAACGTTTGTCAAAGTCCAAAAATTGCTGCAACAAAATGCTTGAAATCCTGCTGTTACTCCTGCTTACCCTACATTTTTCTACACTGTCCTTGCGAATTTAAATATTGGCACCAAAACTAAACCCCTTTTTCTCTCCTTCTTTCCCTTACGTTTCCTTCTCCCCTACTTTTTAGATTCAATTTTGCTCCGCCTCGCATTACCGGCTCCACCGCTGGACTCCTCTCAGTCGCTTGAATGGCCGGCTTTAGAATTGCCTCTGGTTTTCTTGAATATGGCATTTGAGGGGGTCGTAATAAGCCAATCAAGGCGCATTGTGCGGCTCCGACGGAAAGCTGCTGACGCCTATAGCGCATTTAAGGAGGGCGTTTGCTCCAGCGGCAATAGATCCACTCTTGATATGATGTGCTGCAGAGAGGAGGGAAAGCAGTGTATTCAATTAAATGAAGCTATAATGGGAGTTTTATAATGGAAAAGCTCAACAGTACGGCTGCTCCACCAGAAATGTTACAACGTGCACATTTAAAGTTAAGGTATTCTTTATTGATCTTCTTTAAATGAGGAGGTTGCGGTTTTGGATTGTCGGTTTCCCATTAAAAGGAAAGTGGGACCCATCTCCAGCTCTTCCGTTTGGACCGGACTACCAGGCCGGAGGGTTTTCTTATGAAATGATCCTGAAAATGTCATTTATTTAATTTTGGAAGTAACATTTTCCCCCAAAGGACACATACTATGCATTATTTGTATAGTTATTGGCCATTAATCATGAGTACTAAAAGGCTAACGTAATGAAAGATTTTTTGGCCCAAATCTGAGTCTTATTTCCTCGTGGCGTGGACTGCCAATAAGTCCTGCCACGTATCAATCATAGAATGCACCTACTGCTCACCTGCAGCCGTGTGCGGCTCGTCCCCATGAGAGCAGCACGTTTCCCTGTGTCTAAGCTCATGGATCTATCATAATATAGTTCCCTCAGTGTACGGGACAAAATTAAGACAGAGAAAGACGGTTCGAGCTCAGAAGAGACGGAAATCTACGGAGACGAGAGATGCGATGCGATCTGTCGCGCTGATAAACAAACGGACTTCTAGCCGCGAGGCTTTTCTTTGCTTCCGCACGGGGGGAGTGGCATGCGCACTTCCACTTGAGTTCTCAAATCGGCGAAAAATCCTCCAATATTCCTTTAAAATACTGCATCTACTGAAAGATGCATTACTTTATATCTATGAGGTGTTCCTTCAACCGTATTTATGTTAGGACTCTATCTACTGGCAGCAGAGGGAATTACAAAGGGGAGATAAACAAAAGCTAGCTTGCCCCTGACATGTTGATGTAAGCACGCAATTGTAATGAATGCGATTTGAAACTTGCCACCATGCTCGCTCTGAGCAAAAATGCTCAGAGCGAGCATGGTGGCAAGTTATGGACTTCAAAACAGCACAGAAGATCTCGGAGCTCTACTTATGAGGTCACAAAACGGGAACATTCAAAACAGAGTATTTTGTGAGGCTCAGAGTCGAGAGGACTTCCTAAACAGGATTCGTCAAAGAAATGTTACTGAAGCTAAACACAAATGCAGGTACCGTATTTATAAGTTGCACCTTTTTTCATAATTTTGGCCGGGGTACTTATATACTTATACTTTTACATATACTACGGAGCGACTTATGTGATATTATTTGTTATTTTCACACTGGCAACTGCATTTCATACTCCAGTGCGACTTATATGTTTTTTTCTTCTCTATTTTGCCTTTTTGGGCTGGTGCGACTTATACTCCGGTGCGACTTATAGTCCGGAAAATACGGTATGTTTCTGATGAGGGAACAATGTTATGACATGGTTAAAAGCTTGAAAAAGTCAATTTAATGTGTTCTTTATAAAACTAGTGAACCAATGCAAAATATATACATGGATATAACCCTGGATTTTAATTAAAGGTTGCAGATATTAGCAGTATTTGGAGTATTTGCGGATACGTGTGTTATTGGGGATACGCGTGTTACGATATGATTTGTGTTTCAAATTGATAGAAATCCTGATCATCAGTGTGTTTTCAGTATATAATATGCAAATGGTACACCCCTCTCATAATGGTTCGGCCCCTTTCTCACGTGACAGTGTTTTTGTCCCGACTAAAAAAAGAGCAAAAACAAAACAACAGATTTTCACAGTTGACAATTTTTCTCCCCCCCCCCATCCCAACGAACACTAAATCTTCATTATTAAACCAAGTGTCTGTGGACTCTTGTTGGTTACAATCCAACATTTGGCAAGCTGTTGAAGAACTCCGGAGCAGATTGAGTGTATAACGTTTGGAGACAGAAGATTTCAAGCTGCGCCTTTTTCAAAATACAATATGGCGTCTACATGTGGGTTATGCCTTCATATGACTCACCCTATGTGTGTACAAGCTTCAGATACAACACTATGCAAAAGAAATGAGAATAAAATACACCTATAACATTAGCAACTTTCTTTTTCACAATCCCCATTTATAGGGGGAAATGAAAAGAAAGTACTGTAGGGCTCAAAATATTAAAGGGTCTAAATGTAAGCCTTAATCCTGTATATTGTATGCTAGTTTTGTAATTTTTTGTAGCTTATTAAACAGACCCTTCCATTGTTTGAACATATCAGCTGCATTCAAAAGGCTGGTAGGCTTTATGAGTTTACGCATTTTCAATAGGGGAGTTAGTGTGTTTAGCTTAGTTTATTTGCAATCTGCACCAAAATGAGCATAAATGCATTAAAGCATTAAAGATTTCTTGCAATTTGTCCAGTACAATGTTAAATGTAACAAAGGTTTGTTTTGTTGCACTGTTTAAACTTAAGAAAATAGAACTCAACGTTAGATATTGACAAATGTAATGAACATGAGCAGCAAAAGAAACAACAACTAAATAACAATAGTTCTTTATAGTAATTATAAAGAACTATTGTTATTTAGTTGTTGTTTTTTTTGCTGCCCTATTAAAATGTAGTGCCACATCATTCAAAACACTGCTGGAAGGTTATGGTTTAAGCAGATGCACACACTAATAGCTCATTGTAGCAAAAACATAAGGATAATTCATCACTTGTCATGTTAGGTTGATACTAGGGATGTCACTGTTATACATTTTTGTGTTATGATTATTGTGAGAAAAAAATATCATGATTAATTCTCAATGACTGACAGTAAAATCTTTCATTTTCTTCCATTCCCATTGTCTAAACATTCTTCAACTTTGTGTCCAGCGTTCTTAATGACCAAATAAAGGTAATGTGACCAAAACAGCATGATAAAAAAACATTACATTAACATTTGGATTTATTTTTTGGACAATACAATGAATACTAATACATTTAATACAACATTTTGCTTCTAAAAGGGTCACAATTATCATTTTCTAGGTCCATTATATTGTAAAATTATTAATGAACCCAATAATCTTGACAGCCCTATTTATTATTATTTGAAAGCTGGAATGACTGGCCGATAGGAAACATAATCTTCCTGGTAGAACTGTTTCTGTCATATATTCATACAACACATTGGAGATGGCTATTGTTGCTGTTGTTGTTGTTGTTGTTGTTGTTGTTGTTGTTGTTGACCCCACCCACCTACAACGCCTCCACATGGGTGCCTAAAGTTCCTATTCACCTGGAAGAACCATTGGCCTGCGCATCTCATCCAGTCCAACACACAACGCACGCTGCGGTTATTGCTTAACCCGCCAACTTTTTCGCATCAAGTCCTCCCACCGGTTTGTTTGTGAGTCAGACTTGGAGATCATAACACCATTTCAGTGTCCTGGATTTGATGAGAAATGTTGGCGGCGTGAAAATACCAAAACAGACCATGGAATTTGCAGATCTACTCGATTTTCTGGGTGTAAAGTTTCCACGGCCGACAGCAAGTTGTGGCAGTTTGTTTTCCATGATTCATCCTCCTTATCTATCACGTTTCTTTATCTGATTTGAGTATAAGTAGTTGTTGGAATATAACTTATCACCTAAAGTTCTGCTTCTTATTTAATTGGATGATTCATATCCCATAGAAGTCAAAACAAAATGACCCTTTTTCCACTTTATTTTGGCACAAATCTTATTTATACGGAAATATTCAGAAATACCTTGGCTTAAAAAGGGATCAATGAGTACCCTGAACTTACAAAACTAAACTTTCTGACTGAAAAAGATTAAGTTAATGTGAAGAAAAAAGTTATTTGTATTTAGATTTTAGATTTAGACTAAATTTTTACTTCTAAAATTGTCACGTTTATCATTTTGTTTTAGTTCTTACTATTATTCATATTCAACCAAATACCGTATTCTCTTTTTTCATAGTTTTGGCCAGGGTGTGACTTATACTTACATCTATACTTATAAACTTATACTCCGGAGCGACTTATGTGATATTATTTGTTATTTTCACACTTGCAACCGCATTTTCATACTCCAGTGCGACTTATATATGTTTTTATCTTCTTTATTATGCATTTTTTGGCTGGTGCGACTTATAGTCCGGAAAATACGGTAATCTTGCCAATCCTATTTGTAACATATGCCTATTGTGTGTTTATGTGGTTGTTTTCCTTGTTTTACTGGCATGTACTGCTGACTGTACTGAGAACCATTCCAATTTTAACCTTGTACTTTTTTCCCACGGCAACTTTGTCCCTTGTCCTCGCCCGTTGTCCCTCCATCCGGCCTCAGTGGCAGGGCTTCTGTCCCAAATAAACGCTCCCAGCGGGAGCCCCGCCCGCTCCACACCTGACACTGACCTGCATCTCCTTGTCTCCGTACTTGGACGGGTGCTTGCTGCCCTGGCTCTTCCGGCGCAGCTTCTTCAGTTCGGCCTGGCACTTCTCCAAGCTCTCGCCTTTGCCCTTGTGCTCCGTCTGGTACTTCTTCAGGGCGGCCTGACGGAGACGGGACAGAGGCAGTGAGGTGAATAAATCTGACCCAGCGCACTTTTTCCACCATGAGCGTGGTCTTCAAACATACCACAGCCGTATTTGCAAAGTATTCTTAATTCTAAGTTGTGGTGCTTGTTGTTTAAACCCTTTCAGACTTTGTAAACATTAGCCCGGTAGCATTCCTGGAGTTAGCGCCAACGCATTTTCAATTTGAGAGTTAGCGTTAGCTTCCAAACACCGCCAACTTTGAAAAACCAGGGCCGTTTTAGCGACTGACAACCACACCTTATAAGAAAACATTTACTACATGTAGAAGTGTTTTGAGTTGATTGTTACAGGTAGCAATTAGCGCCAAAATTAGCATACATGCTAACAACCACAAATCCTACAGTGAACTTTAGAAACTAGAGGTTAAATAGTTATATATTGATAGTTATTACTCGTTGGCAAATGTGATGAACATATAAACACCAACTAACATTACATTTTTTTTTTTTTATTAATCTATTCAAATGAATGTGACAGAATGTTCAGGTGAGTACCAGGCTGTGTGCATATCTAATCTTAACACATTACTCCTGGAAGGGTTTATTTAAACATTTTAATAATATCTAGTGTTTAAGGCAGGATTATTTAGGAAAAAAAAACACATATTTTTCCTCATAATTGATTGATCTCTATTTTCACTTATAACAACAAATAAAATTGGCTTGTATTATTAATTCACTAAAAATAAAACAGTATAGACGTTGCATTTGACACAACAACTAGTACAATTTCTTCCTCAAAAAGTCTGAACTCTGCTCCTAAAATGTCATTACTGTTAATGCTCGTTTGTTTTAATTTTAATATCAGCACTGATTTAATATCCTGTAATAAATTTATAGTTAAATTAGTCAGACTTTGTTATAAATTTGAACACTGGTAGTGACTTTGAACATGTTACATCTGCACATGGATTTCATCAAAATTCTGCAAAATATGTATAATTGTATGCGGGAAACAGTAATAAAGAATTAACTCAAAATGTAAATAATGTGACGACAACAACAACCATCCACACTGTATATTCAATAGATGGCAGTAGAGCTGGGTTGAAATAATCGATTTTCCGATTTTTTAATCAATTCGCATATTAATGACCGATTATCGATTCGTACGTCCAAAGATCGATTTTTTTTTTTTTAATTAAAATTCTTTTCTACATTTCCCTCAGTGAACTTCAATCTACCTTCAAGAAAGATAATTCAGGACTCCTGGATTATCTTTCTTGAAGTTAGTTCCAGCCATCAGTAACTACCAATACTTGTAAGATTTGCTGTTTAATATTGATATAATACTAGTTTTAATATGTTGCTTCTCTACACAGTCACGAAGTGAAGGAAACGGTTCAAATACATTTTTCATTTTTAATAACATTAACCCCCGAATCGAATCGAAATCGGATCGAATCGGAAATCAGATCGAAATCAGATCGAAATTGGAGCGAATCGGATCAGATCTGAGAAATCGGAAAAAAAATCGATTTTGAAACGTAAAAATCGGAATCGAATCGATTCTTGAAATTTGAATCGAAACCCAGCTCTAGATGGCAGCATTTATACAATGTTCATTCATGTTTCTATGTACAGTAGCCTTTGGAAATATGTTCTTAAACGTGAACTTACTTATCCACCTGCTATTGAAACATTTGTCCCATAAGCAGGTGAAAAAGTAGTACGTTTTGGCTAATATACAAAGAGTGTTGTATAAATGTCTTACATTGAGGTAACGTGCGTCCAACTCCACTTTCTTTTCCAGCTCCGTCAGAAGCTCATTATGAAACGACTTGAGCTGAAAACACAAACGTTGCAAATCACTGGAGGTCACCAAAGAGTTGACCGGTGGATTTGAACGGATCTGTGCGGTGTTGAAAAGCACGGATGTTTTGTTGCGATATGAGAACGGGTTAGCAAAGGGTCAGAGATGAAGCTGTAATGCAACGCTGAGAAGACAACCGAGAGACGGACTAAAAGGATTCATCTATTCATAGTACTTTACGTTTGACATTATGTTTTTAGGCTAAGAATACTTGGTTTGTCTAAGCCTGTAATCCATGGTAGAGGATGGATTTTTTTTTTTGGTATGTATTAAAATGTGTATAATATTGTGTTTAATATGTTCTATATGAAAACGAGGTTCTTAATGAAGCGGTGGACATTGGAAATAGCTTAAAAGTTTAGCTGCTGATTAGCAAAAGGGGCTTGAGTTTCAGCAATCTCCTCTTCAGCAAACGTATTACACATAGTTCTGTTCGTTATAGCTTTTAAATCTTGTGGTGTTATGAAAAAATACATTATAAATGAATAAACGACAGCTTTTTCAACAATTATGTTCAGTCTAGTTGATGTTTTTGTGCAACGAGAATGCTAACATCACACTTATTATCACACTTATAACTTAATTATAATTTATATATAATGCCGTGGCGGTGTGTGTTATCTATGAAGCCAACATCTTGTATTATGCACCGTTTTAAATTGACAAAAATCTGTGGTTCTCAAAGTATGGTATGCGTACATCCTGGTGGTGCACAAGCTCACGCTAGTTGTACGTGGATTCCTCTGCGGTTCTAGTTTAATTGAGAATAGATTTGATTACAAATTACACATTTTTGTCTTCCTTTGGGTTTGTCCTAGAAGTACAGATTTATTTATTTAATTATTTATTTGATCTTAAATGATCTTTGAACATGAGTCAGAAAGTGCCGACCATAGACATGAGGAGAAATGTATAAAATATGTAATCTTATGATCTTCTAAGCGCAAAGGCAAACGTGCTAACAAAACTAGCGCACCTAGCACCCACTGTATCCTGTATAAAAAAAACTACTCGCTTTGAGACTCTTTTTCTTTGAGTTTTTATTATATCGTGAAATATTGATCAGAAAAAAAAATATTCCACAGAAAGCTGGCGATGGAAACACCGATCCTCGCAGCGTAAACACTGTGCACGCGAGTAACTACTCTCAAACTGGATTCAGATGTTTTGTAGAATTGGGTGTCACGAATTAGCAGCGAAATGGATGAGAACGCAACAGTTTAACTTCATACCTTTACGAGATGTGAGTAATAAAGCATTTCCCCTGTTTGTATGTGTGATTGCGTCATTCCCTCTGCCCCCGACGCTCTGTTTCATTGGCTGTCGCAGTAGAGGTGAAGTTTTACGGTAACGATGTGTCAGAGCCGTTCAGTTTTGTCGTTTTAAATGAGAAATAAGTATGTTCCGGGCTTTAGTCCTAGTTTACTTGACGTAAAAGCTCGAGGACCACTGCTCTAAAGAATTTCTTGCACAATCAACAAAGCCATCGCGAATACTTTTAATCCCTGTGCCGTCATGTGACTGAACGATCGCGATCCAGTCTCACACTCACCATTTCTTCCAGTTGGATTTGGATCTGCCGGTGAACCTCGGCCATCTGGAACAGTACCTCCCCTGCAACACGACACAACCGAGAGAGGAATCGTTACCAATGTCACCATCACATCGCGACTATCGAGCGGAAGTGCATGTCGTCAGCGCTGTAGAATGTCGAGCGTTGGCGAAGGGGCGTGCAGGACAGACCATGCAGCCACACAGACCGGATGAAACACAAAGAAACTGGAGACACGGCGGGATGAGGAGATTATAAAAGAGAAAATCATACTGAAGAATTAAGTGTCGAACATTTGTATACATTAAACAACTACTAAACAACTACACATTTAGTTTATTTTAACATGTCAGAGGAGTAGTTTCACACAGGCGCTCGATCACGGTGAATAGGACATTAAGTGTGGAATGGACTATAATGGTTATAATTTTCAGTTTTTTTGGGGGGGTTTCTTCAAATTTGTTGTTTAGATGAGTGTAATAATTCACAATGTCAACTTTTGAAGAAGAAAGAGTGCAACTTAACTTTTGTCACGGATGTCGACGCTATGAAAACAGTACTTTTTTGTTGCATTGTGGGACAAATAAAAATAAATATGTATGCCTTAAATTACTGGTCAAACATTAAAAAAAAGCAATAAAAAGAATATCACAGAGACTAAACCAAAACTAAATTTAGACTTTATTAGGAGACAGAATTTGACTATAATATGCCTTTTTCTACTTTATAGTTTCTAAACATTCTTTCTTTGTGAACTTTGTGTTGTTGCAATATATGTAGCCTTTTGCAATATTGATTATTTAGATTTTCTTTGCATTTTATTGTCTGCAGTCTATTTGTATACAATAGGCGCCTGAAAAAGATAAGATAAGATATTCCTATATTGTCCACACATGGGGAAATGTCATTGTTGCAACGCAGGTAGATACAGAGGAAAAGGACAGATAACTTATAGTATAATAAACAAAACTCTTATAATTGTTCTGGTTAAATAAAGTTAAATAAAGCCAGCAAGTAACACGTACAAAGTTTGTGCATCAATCTTTAGTCTGCAAACAACATATCACGATTTGGAGCGCTAAAAACACATTTTTAATTGTTCAACGGCATCGGACAAACGAGTATTGATCCACAGCCTGAGGAGCCTTTGTGAAACCATCCGAAACATGAGGAGAATCCAGAAAAGTCATCAGAAAAAGCAAAGTGAACCGAGAGGGGAGGAGGAGGTATGAGTCATGCAGAGTTTGGTGACCAGATACCTACATGCTGCCTCTTCTGAAAGTGCAGAGTGAAAAGGAGCAGAAAAGAGCTGGTTTGAGCAAAGAGAGAGGCACACACAGAAAGAACTGGGGAAACTGAAGGAATTTAGTTTGTTTTTTACAAGTAATAGACATTGCAAGGCCAAATTTGAGCGATATAATTATAACTGTTTAATCTTGTAAGCATGTTATATTCAGTGTGTTACTTTTTATACATTCACATCATCATTATTTTGTTTGTGTGTGTTTCAAGGTGCAGAATCCGCCACCCGCTTGTCGCCATGGAGATGTTATCGCTTTGCTTTGAATGTTCCCGGTTATAAGCGACGTGATGTATTATTTTAGAAAGCCCGTAACTGAATAAATGCAAGATACATATGCTTCAGGCTGTACCGTGGAACATTAAAAGGCAAAGCAATGAGATCTCCATGGAGACGAGCAGGAAAGTTTAATAATGCATCTTTAATTACAAAAAAACTGACAAAGAAATGTACTTTAGTTACTTTTACATTTACTTTAATTATGTCGTAAGTGCTAGTTAGCAGTAGCATTTCTGGAAAAAGAATACATTCTCTAAAGTCACATATTTGCTGGGTACATGAAAACAAGCAATACAATTTTAATAAAACAGTATAAAATGTTCGAACAGAAAAAGCTTTCCATTGGACAATACCACCAGAAAAATATGTCACATTTAAATATGGAAGAAAAAACGCAAGACATAAGCAAATTTTCGAACCAAACATAGGCAAAGGAGGTGTGTCTGCCCCGAGGCTCACCTTCCATACCTCACACATAAATTAATCTGTGCTAATCTGATTTATGAGCACCGACAAGGCACAACAACAACTACAGCAGCAGCTACTGAAGCAAAGAGAACCTGTAGGGCTGCATATGCAATTAATCACATTTTAAAGAGATCGTCTTAGTCGTTTATAATCGTCGTTTATAATTGTCGATGACCAGGTTCGGTCTTTTTAATCAAGAGATCAACCAATCCTCTTTTAGTAAAAGCTTGTGGTTTGGAGCAGCGTTCAGATTCAAAGAAGAAATGAGAGTATTTTTTAGTGTTCAATGGCAATAAATAAAAATCTGTATCGTTTATATTCAGGAAATTAATATTGAAAGCGATTTAATGCGTTTTTATGCGACAATGCAAAGTTTAAATTGTGATAAATCAATATGAGTGATGGTTCAGCTCTAGCTACAGCCTCATTTAGGAAAATAAATGGTCAGAATGTAAATAACTGAAGGCAAATCTCACTGAATGACTGTGTATGCGACTCACAACAGACCAAAAAACATAAATCTGCTTTAAATATTTTATACTGTTTTGAAAAGTTAGGCAAGCGCATTGTAATTTGATTGCACCAACTGCACATCTCAAACAAGAGGATAAAAATATGACATTTATTTTTGTTTATCTGACATTGGTTGTAAAATAATTAAATAAAACTCATTGTAAAGACTGTTGGTTTTCTGAGGCTAATTATTGACATTGGCCTTTTGCAATGAGATATAATCAGATCGAGTACCTGTTTTCATACGTTTTTTTATACTTTTAAAACTACTATTTGAGCAATACGGGGGAAACATTGCTCCCCCCATCTGAGCGTACATCCGGCGTTCCCACACCAAAATGCCAAGAATCCGCATTTTTAGCATCAACTTTACAGTCAAACAATCCCCAATTACCCTTCAAACCTCCGACTGCACCCTCTTGTGTGTTGCGAGCCCCTGGACCCTTCCCAAACTGATGGATGTTCTCATTTCATTACCCTAAACTCTAATCCTGAAAACTCTGGAGCTTGTGAAACGCTGGACGTCTCCGCGGCGCGTTTAAGCGGCTTAGCGGTAATGCGGTCGGATCCCACACCTAAAGCTCGCGCAGCCCCAGAGCCCATTGTCCGCGTCCAACACTGCACCCTTTGTTCGCACCCTCGTTCGTCTCATGTTAGGCCGCTGTATCCCGGAACCCGACGAACCATCGTGACGCGGTACGACAAATCGAACTAGCTACGCGCAAGACCGAGAGATCGTTGAACCAGTGCGGACGCGCGACGACCCGCGAGCAGTTTTGGAGGCGCCATGTTTACGAAACACCTGTAATCAGGGGCGTTTCCAGGGATTGGCCGGGGGTGGCACAGGCCGGTGATTGGCCACGCATATTTAACGTAAATAACCATTTTTGTTTAAATTGTTTTCGACCAATAATACAGTTGATTTGCAAATATATAATCTATCTAGAAGCCTTCAGTTACCATATTTCAATAATGATTTGGTTGATAATGCATTTAAAAATCCCAGTTCACTGACTAGTTGACTACATAGATACATATTTATATCTACATTTCATGATTTTTATTTAAAAGAAATAGGAACATTTGGTGCTGCCCGGTGGTCGAGTGGTTAAGGCACAGCACATATGCCAGGCTCCAAGTGCAACCAGCCACAGTGTTGTGAGTTCGATTCCCAACGCTGACATTTTACTGCATGTCCTCCATTCGCCCCCATTTTACCCTGTACTTTTCTGTCAATAAAGCCTAAAAAAAAAAAAAAAAAAAAAATCAAAAAAAAAAAAAAATCAAAAAAATTATATTATATTAAATTAAATTATATACATAGAGCTGACGTGTGTGCCCCCCTTGGGCCACCCCAGTTTAAAAACATCTGTGCACGCCCCTGTCTGTAGTTGAACGAATGGAAGATGGAAAAGTTGAATGCCATAGTGTGGAACATTCCCGGGAGAGCAATACAATCGCCCTGGAGTTCAGCATGTAGCATCTGAACAAGTTATTCCAATGGAGAAAATCTGGGCTCTCTCTTTTCCGTTGTTGTCATGGTGATGGTCCCGAGTCCATCTTGGCCACTAAAGTGTTCAAGTCTGAAAAAACAGCACTTCAACAATTATGAGACATTTTATTGGCATGTGGAAGTAATGGTTGTGAATGGGAGTTGTTTTTTTAGCAGTTTGCCTTTAAATACTTCTGCTGACGTGGGGGAAAAGGAGAATTACGGCCGTGTTTCTTGGACCATAACCGGCGCTTTATGACTTCATGCTCTGCGCTTTACCGTTTTGCTGAGCGGTGCGTTCACCTCTGAAAGCAGCCAATCCGACCCCAGCTGACCCAAAACAAAATAAGAATGAATTTGGAAGAAACTCAAGGGACATCTTGAAACTGCCAGCTACGAAGAATAGAACCAGACACACAGCACCTATTGAAATAAGAAAATGCTTATTCTGCTAAGATTGAAAAGTATTGAAGATGTATTTTTGCTTTTTATATGTTTTATTATGGGTCATAGGGCATGCATTGTATTTCGATTCCCTTATGCATAAGGTTCTGCATTTGCCCTGTCCTTACTCTTTGAGAAAGTAACCGACATGTTTTGTCATTTTGCATAAACGCTTCAGAAAATTGGTTGCTTGCTACCGTGAAATTAAGCATATTATGTCTTTTTCAATTATATAAACTATAAACTGCAGTTTAATTAAAAGAGAACAATATTTGGAACAATAGAACAATATTAGGCAGTAATATAAAAGTTAGTCCAAAAGGTAAAATAATCCTTTTTTCCTTAATTAAAAAAATAACACTGATTTACATACGTTTACATACGTTTGAAATAATCATTTGACTAATTGTATAAATAATCGCTGACTATCTAGGGCTGAAACGATTAATCACGTACTATGCTAATGGTAATTGTCATCTGGATTATACAGACTAAAACATACGGAAATACCTAAAGATTGTAGCATTATTGTAATTTTAAAAAATATTTCAGATTTTCCTCAGAAATACACTTTTTGTAAATATTCTCTATCTAGAAGCCGATCAGTCGCCACATTTCAACATTTATTTGCTTGATCATGGGTTTTTTTAAGTCTCCATATACATTAGACAGATGGTTTCTTAGTTACATCCCTACGATCTCTTCCTCGCCCATTTCCCCTCTTCTATAACTTAATTTTGAGGACCAAATTCACGTCATCTCCTTCACCTGTCGCCACGTATTGCTCGATCCGTCTCTCCACATCCCCCTTCCCACAATTCCTCCTCCTTCCCTCCTCCACACAAACCCATCTCTCCACCACAGCGCGGGGAAAACACGCCGACTCGACGCTGACGGCTAAAAATAGACAAGACGGTGGTCCTCTCGGCGCTGGAGAGAAGAGAAACACAACGGCGCTCGACCTCCCAAAAATGGTGTGTGACGTCACGGCGTGTCTCTACTTCCTGCGACCAAATCTGGAGCGGTGGGGCCGAGAGGAAGCTCCCGCAGTTCCGGTTTTGACCAAATACAACACAAGCTCATTGGTATGGAGAGGGAGATGAAGGCGGAGGCGGAGGCGGAGGAGGAGGACGTTTCATAATGCCAGTGCGTGCAGCTATTCACACATAATTATATGGATTTCGAGGCAGTTTCTGACATCTATAGGATGGCTTTATCATATGGCAAGTGCAGAGGAGGACAATTACAGAGGGAAATGATGCAAGATGACAGACGCATAAATTGTACTGGATGAAATGTGGTTGAAGGGAAAAGGGTTCAAGTCACTTCAATATGAACGCCGTGACCAGTTAGGTAACATAAAAGGTATTTAATGTTAGCGATCAAAAACAAAAGGTGTAATTTGATGACTGTGTTGTTTTCCAAAGCCGGTTTCAAGCCCATATGAAGAGGCACAAGATGGGGATGGCATCTGGTGTAAAAGAAATAGAAAATAGAAGTCTAAATAAAGAAATGAGCAGTCATAATGTTTATACAACGTGTCTTGCACAATAAGAATGCTAAAAACAAGCATGGAGCAATAGTTTCTATATTCTATATTATAGAAACTGTTTTTGTTATTCAGCAAAGATCAGAAGGACAAAAATCTGATCGTTATCTGATTTTTGGAGTAATCAGATTATTGAAATGTCGTGTAAACGGTTAAATCTGATAAGAGAATCAGATTTTTTTCAGATTGTTGACAGTTTTGAAAAATGTGGGGGGAAAAATGAAAATTAAAAAAAAGGACAAATGTTAAATATTTGAAAGAGTAATTTCAAAACAAAGTGTACACGTATTCTAAATACTACAACACTTACTCATAAATAAAAAAAATCATTGATTATCCCACACATGTCACTAGGTGTTTTTGATGTGTTTTCAGATTTCTTATCAAACAGTGATGTGGAAAACTGTGTTGAACATCAAAAATCTGGTCATTATCTGATTTACGGAGTGATCACATTGTTGAAACGGCTCAAAAACTTTTATGTGACAGAGACAAAAAAATTATACATTAAACGTTAAATTTAAAAGAGTAATTTAAAATTGTGTACTCTAACAATCCACTGTCGCTTTGGAAGATCAGATCAGTCTTAAAAATATAATCTAATTGCTGGGTTATCCGATTACTGTAGCTGTACATTTTTTCCTGGCCATGTAATTGTGCCCAGTGTTGCATCACGGCAGAGGGGGGTCTTTATAAAGGAGACAAAGTAGATAATCGTTGCTCAATGTGGGACTAATTACTGCACCACGAGATCGCCATGACACCAACATCCTCAATTTAGCCGTCCCTGCGTTTCTGAATGCATGCAGACAATGACTGCACTAATTAAACAACATTATATTTAGCAATATATTTAAAAGTTTAAAAAAAAAAGTACATCTATTGTTTGGGGAGTTTTGTAATGAATGGCTGTTTTTATTATAGAAAAGGCCAGTTATAAATCCTAAAGAGTGAGAAATAATGGTTTGCATTTTAAGTGTGTTTAATTTATTTAAGACTGAATACAAAACATTATTTTTACATGCGGAAATGACTACTTTGTACTTAAATGCTGTTTGCAAAATTCTATAAAATCAACTAAGACAAACAAAAACGGGACAAAATTTGACTTTTCCAATGCAGTTTCCGAATGCTCTTAAACTTTATCAGAACTGGTACTAAGACCGAAATGTTTAATAAAGAAAGCACCCTAAATGTGTGTTGAAAATTTAGTACAAAATCAGGTTTGAAATTGTAGTTAGGTTTTAGTCCCGCTACACAGAAGTCAATTGTTTTAATATGTATACTACAGTAGACACTTCTTCATTATATTGTCCAACTACATCATCTTGAATACATTTATAATTTGATAACAGTATAAGTTCTTTAAACTCCTGTCATTCAAAAGCATCGCTCTTACTGCCCAGTGGCCGAGGGGTTTAAGCAGCAGCACATATGCCAGTCAGCCTCTGCGTGGTGAGATCAATTCCCAGCACTGACATTTGACCGAATGTCGTCGCCGCTCTCCTCTCCCATTTCAAACTGCATCGTCCCATCTAAAAAAGCCTACGGGCCTTGAAAAAACCTTTAAACGCATAAAAGTATTGCCCCATCCATCATACTGTACACAAACGCCCACATCGAGACCATAGTCCAAATTCTTTCTTTCCCACTTTCCGCTCTTTTCCGCTGAACAAGCACATTTTAATGCCATTAGTGAAGTGCCTCCTGTTAATCTCTCACTCAATCCTTTAAGTGAAGGAATTAAAGACTGTTAAAGTCCAGTCCATTCAGAGAAAACAAAACCCCAATTATTTCTGTCAGGACTAAACCTTCAAACTTCACATGCTCTGTGTTGCCACGCAAAACAAACACATAATGTATGAATATTAGTATTTATTGTTACTGTTAAAATGTGATATCACACTTTTTTTTTAAATGATCTTTCAATTATAAAAAGTATTGTATTCTAAAATCTGTATGATTGTATTGCAGATTAAAAGGTGCACTATGTAACTTCTCTGTGGTAGGTCAGCCATATGTTCGTTTCCATGGAGATACTATTGCTTTGCTTGGATCGCTCCACAGAACGACATTGAACTTACCTATCTGGCATGTATCAAATTACAGGCGTTTTTATTGCTCAAAAAGTACGTTGCCGCGTTATCACCTGCTCGTCTCTATGGGGATGGATGAGTTTAATGACCTACTGTGGTACATTCCAGCCAAAGCAATAATATCTTCATGATGAAAACATAACATTTGGACAACTGTCAGGTGACGATCTTCTTTATTTCAAACAAAAGTAGGGACATCTCCTCGGGCTGTGTAAATGAAAATAATGTGAAGCGATGTCCACATAAATAATAGATAGTGCGGCTCTAAAAGGTCCCTGCACTGAGCTGAGCGGAGTCATGTTGAGGTGAAGGCCCAGAGGAAGCGCTGATCTGAAGCTAATGCCATCGCTCACACCACTGAACATGTGACTCGACCGTTTCAGAGCAAAATACATGTGCGCCGCGTTCGCAAGTAAAGTTTATATTGGGGAATACAAACTAAAAAAATAAATAAAAAAAAAAATAAAAATTTAAAAAAAATAAAAAAAATAAAATAAAAAAAATAAAAAATAAAAAAATCGCAAAAAATTCAAAAGGCTGGACAATATGACAAAAAATAAATAAAAAATCGATCACAAAATTTGAAATAAATGTCACCGTTTGTTTTTTCCTTAAACAAGATTATAAACTTTTATCAGTCCAATTTATTTTTATTTTGTATTTTATTTATTAAGATTTTGTGGCTTTATTAGACAGGAAAGGACAGTGTGAAAAGGGGATGAGAGAGAAGTCCAATTTCCTCCTTCCACGTCTTAATTATGCTCCAAACCACATGTTTTGACTCACTCAGGTTTGACTCTCAATTAAAACAGTCCCAAGCTAATCATTGTCTGTTTGAAGATGAAGATTGTATTTCAAATCAATAAAACTTTTGATTAATTGCACACATAAAAGAAAAGAAAAAGAAAGTCATTAAGAAATGGTCAAGTGCAAAGACAGTTGTGTCCTGTTCTCCAAACTATAGGGTCTCTCTTATTCCCCCAAACTTAAGAGACATGTTTTGCATAATTGACTTATGAATTTTATTGTGACAAAACGGTTTCCCCTCATCATTACGTTTGAGTACTCCTGTGTTGTCCTGCATTCGGGGTTTGGGAGCCCAGGAAGTTTTCGTTATCACCTACTCTCCATCTCTGCACCCTGCTTTGCATAAAGTTGCAATTATTTTAAAAATGTAGGGTTCAAAAATGTCACGGGCAATTTTCAACAATAAAAACAAATTCAATAAAAACAAATTCAAATTCAAATGGAATGAAGGCAGTGTTTCTCAGTGTTGCCGTTTTGAAAATAAAGGTGTATGATTAGAATATATATTACTCAAGTCAATGGGCCACAAGTCCAAGTCAAGTCTCAAGTCAATGGGCCACAAGTCCAAGTCAAGTCTCAAGTCAATGGGCCACAAGTCCAAGTCAAGTCTCAAGTCATCAAAATAGTGACTCAAGTCTGACTCGAGTCCAAGTCACAACTTGTAAGTCCATACTTCTGGGATAAATAGTCGTTCTACCCAAAAAATGCACAAATAGGAAAGCACCACAACAGCTATAGTTACTCCTGATGCATCTGCAGCCCAAAGATCTGGAGACGAGAGCCTGAGAATTGCACTGAGGGATGGGCGCAATGCAGAGGACATACTATTTTCTTGCTGGAACAATAGTGTATCCTTAAACCTTAGAAGTCAGCCAACGAAGTCAACGAATCATGAACTGTCCGAGGATACAAGCTAGGTCACAATCTACAGTAAAAAAGACCCATCTAATCCAGCCTTCCACAGAACAGCACCAATTTATTTACAAAACATGTTAAAAGAAATAATGCTATTGCCAAACCACCACCAACTATCTCATTCGTCCGATAAAAGCTAATACGCTAACCCCTGAAGACCATTGTAGACCACTCCAAACACTAGTTAAGGTGCTCCAAGACTCATATTCCTAGACCAATCACAAACTCACTACAAAAGCCAGCTACAATCTACAGTCTATGCTATGAAGACTCACCAAGATCCTTAGATCCTTGGCTTTCGCTGGCCATCTCGCCCATCCGCACCAAAGCGTTGAAGTAGCCCTTTGCAGCGAAAGTGACACCTGGAAACATGAAGCAGTGGCCGTCAGTGGGCTCAAGCATGGCACCCAACGCCTACGGGAGATAAGCACAAGCGAGAGAAGGAGAGAAAGAGAGAAAGAAAGAGGGAAAGAAAGAGTGGGAGGATAGAAAAAGAGAGAGGGATGAGAGAACGAGAGATCGAGAAAGAATGTGGGGAGAGGGAAAGAGATAAGGAGATAAGCACAAGCGAGATAGAAAGAGAGAGAAGAACTTAAAAAGAGTTTGATAGAGAAAGATGGGAACATGGGAAAGTTTAAGAGGAGGAGATAGAGAAAGGAAGAGAGAGAGTGCGTGGAGAGACCTCAAGTCTTTGGAAGATAAGCACAAAAGAGAGAGGGAGAGAGAGGGAGAGAGAGAGATAGAAAATGGAAGACCTCACACCTGAGGAAAATCAGCACAAGCAAGAGAAAGAGAAAGAGCTAGGAAAAAAGTAGAGCAAGAGAGAAGATGAGAGTGGGGTTAGAGAGAGAAAACAAAGAAGAGCATGAAAGAGAGAAACCTCATGCCAATGGGAAATAAGCACAGAGAGAGAGAGAGAAGATGAAACATGAAAGGAAAGAGAAAAAAGGGATAGAGAGAGAAGGAGAAAAGAGGGAGAGACCTCACGCCAATGGGAAATAAGCAAAAGCAAGTGAGAGAGGCCAGAGAGAGAAAAGAGGGGTACAAGAAAGAAAGAGAGGAAGTAAATGAGGAAAAAGGGTGCGCGAGAGAGAGAGATAAGAGCGGAAGAGTGAGGACAGAGAGGATAGAGAAGAGAGGTAGGAGACCAAGAAATTCAGAGAAAGAGAGGAAGCAAATAGGAAAAAAGCAGAGAGAGAAAGAAGAGGAAACTTGGGAGGAAAGAGAAAAAAGGGATAGAGAGAGAAGGAGAAAAGCGGGAGTGACCTCACGCCAATGGGCGATAAGAACAAGCGAGAGAGAGAAGAGGAAAGGAAAGAAGAGAGAGACCTCACGCTGATTTGGAAATACATTAGGCACAAGTGAGAGAGAGAGAGAGAGAGAGAGAGAGAGAGAGAGAGAGAGATGAGGGAAGCCAATTAAGAGGAAGAAAGCAGCTCTACAGCGAAGACTAGAGAAGCCGCCAGCGTTATGGAAGTACTGCCAAGTTCAGAGACAATATACTGGGAAACTATCAGGAAACTGAGATGTCAAGAGCAGG
Organism: Eucyclogobius newberryi; assembly: GCF_026437365.1. NCBI lineage: Eukaryota > Metazoa > Chordata > Actinopteri > Gobiiformes > Gobiidae > Eucyclogobius > Eucyclogobius newberryi. The sequence continues at coordinate 9,314,683 of NW_027315835.1, read as the reverse complement.
AAAATCACCAGCAACAACATACAAACGTTTTAAAAGTCGTAAATATTGCAGATACATGTATTACAATTTCAACAATCACTCCAACACAACTGACAGTATAAAACATTACTAAACACATGTAACAATAGTGATGTTATGCACCGATTCACCCCGACTCATGTACTGAAGAGTCAAAACATGTTCACGTACCAAAGCATAATTATAGCTTTTATTATTGCATTATATGTTGCATATATGGGGAAAAGGAGGACCTAGGACAAGATGGGGAAAAGGAGGACCTAGGACAAGATGGGGAAAAGGAGGACCTAGGACAAGATGGGGAAAAGGAGGAACTAGGACCAAATGGGGAAAAGGAGGAACTAGGACCAAATGGGGAAAAGGAGGAACTAGGACCAAATGGGGAAAAGGAGGAACTAGGACCAGATGGGGAAAAGGGAGGAACTAGGACCAGATGGGGAAAAGGGAGGACCTAGGACCAGATGGGGAAAAGGGAGGACCTAGGACCAAATGGGGAAAAGTGAGGACCTAGGACCAGATGGGGAAAAGGAAGGCCTAGGACCAGATGGGGAAAAGGGAGGACCTAGGACCAGATGGGGAAAAGGGAGGACCTTGGACCAGATGGGGAAAAGGGAGGACCTAGGACCAGATGGGGAAAAGGGAGGACCTAAGACCAGATGGGGAAAAGGGAGGACCTAAGACCAGATGGGGAAAAGGGAGGACCTAGGACTAGATGGAAAAAAGGGAGGACCTAGGACCAGATGGGGAAAAGGGAGGCCTAGGGCCAGATGGGGAAAAGGAAGGCCTAGGACCAGATGGGGAAAAGGGAGGACCTAGGACCAGATGGGGAAAAGGAAGGCCTAGGACCAGATGGGGAAAAGGGAGGACCTAGGACCAGATGGGGAAAAGGAAGGCCTAGGACCAGATGGGGAAAAGGGAGGACCTGGGACCAGATGGGGAAAAGGAAGGCCCAGGACCAGATGGGGAAAAGGGAGGACCTAGGACCAGATGGGGAAAAGGGAGGACCTAGGACCAGATGGGGAAAAGGGAGGACCTAGGACCAGATGGGGAAAAGGGAGGACCTAGGACCAGATGGGGAAAAGGGAGGACCTAGGACCAGATGGGGAAATGGAGAACCTAGGACCAGATGGGGAAATGGAGGACCTAGGACCAGCTGGGGAAATGGAGGACCTAGGACCAGATGGGGAAATGGAGGACCTAGGACCAGATGGGGAAATGGAGGACCTAGGACCACATCTGAAAGGATTTTTTCTTTGCACTCTTCTCTTTTATGTCTTAAATTGTTTTGTGATTTCATTAGTTTTGGCCAATCAGTTGGACTGATTTAAAAAGGGAGTTGGACTTAATTTCATTGTGTTCTGTTTTGAAGATGTGTTCTGTTTCTGTAATTTCTTTGTGATTTTAATGCATATTCCTGTTGTGTGAAGCACTTTGAATTACCTTGTGTATGAAATGTGCTCTACAAATAAACTTGCCTAAACCAGGGCTGAACTTGACCAACAACACAAAAGCACAAAGTTACACCTACAAGAACGAAACCATTCACACTTGACATTATTTGGTGCTAAATTGAGACACTTTTAGTCGTGATATGGATTTGGTTTGATCCTGTACTCAGTAAGTCATGATCTATTCTAGGTTTAGTTTTGGGTTTAGTCCCAGTTTTGATGTGGTGAATTTGCAAGTGTGAACGCACCTTAAGTCAAACAGGACTAGGGTTAAAAGTATCAAAAATCAGATACTAATCAATACTAAAACTAGTATTAAAGCTTATTTGAGCAAGAATTGATACTAAAAATATCACGGTAACCAGACCTTTCTTGAACAGTTTTAAGATGATCTTGAGCTTTACAAGATTCTAGTTTACGAAAGTATATTTAAAACATTTTTGTGTTGAAAAGTTCACCAAAACCTTGTTTTTATCATTGTGGTATAAAATTGATATTGAGAATTGAGTACATTCCTCAGTTTTTGAAATAGAGTATGAAACGTTAGCATCGTGACAACACTAAAACCGGACAAAGCAAGCCCTCTACCCGTACTACTATTACACAACCGTCTGTCTTTCGTTACCAACACATTTTTCTCTTCATCTTGCGCGGCTCTTCTTTCTCTTGTGTGTTAAACGCCCGTATTCCCCTCAGTCTGGACCACAGTCACTGGCCCACTTCCAGCCCGAGCTCAATGCCCAGGGCTGAGAGTCTGAGGCTGGCATTGATGAAGTGTGATCCCCTCTCCGGGAGTCGCAGGGATATTTTTAGCCTTATCTATGGGTTCTTTCTGTGGCCTGGGGGAACTGCAGTGTGAATACAAAGGGAGGAAGGCACCAGCAGGGGAAACCAAACCCCAAGAAACTCCCAACTCCTGCTTTGGTTAAAAATAGTATGGTAGAAACAGCATAAGAAGCTCGACATACATGGTTCATTTGACCACGAAGACATAGAAAAGGTAATAATAATGTAGCTAATATATTGTATTGGTAATGTTGTTTTAAAATATATATAACATTTAAACTTGGGGTATGTTAAATATTTAAAAAAAAAACTCAAAATGTTTCAAAAAGAGCTGATATGAAATGAAAATTAAACAGAGTAATGGGTATAAAGGGATATTTCTGCACTACAATCTGTTCATTTTTGTCTGATACTTAAATCTGAAACTTTGTAACTTTATAAGCTCAAAAAGTATTGCGATAATTATTCTTTTGTGTTTTCCAAATGACCAAAATTGCTTTAAAGTATCACATTGTATTAACTTTTCACTTTGCCAAACAACACAGATGCCGTGGGGTAGAATCACTGAAACAAAAAAAATACTCTGGTTTCAAAATATTTTCAAGTCGTCCCCATCGGCGCTTTGGCCAAATGCGGCAGGCTTCACCTTCCAGTGTCCTTCGTGGCTCATTTAGAAACTTAATATACGGTAATTAACTGCTGCTGAGTCATTTTAATCATGGCACATTCAACTGCAGAGCCTGAGATATGAGTTTGCCAAAAGTCGACGCTGCCTTCGTTTCACTGGACCACAGGAAGTGACAGAAAGACAGGAAGTGCAATTTTTTCATGCCATTTTCGAGTTTTAAAACAAGCCATAATTGTGTAACTAACTATTTGTACCTGCCTCGTGTTACTCTCGCCGTGCGCCTTTAATGCCTTTATTTTTGGGAGTAATTGGACTTTTTTGAGTAGATTTTTAAAACATACTTTGTAACCCCCGCTCCTGTCTAACAACGGACCATCGTTGTACCTTTTGCACGGGGAAAGGTCCTCACAAAATCACAAAAATGTCTTCAAAGTAACAGCACTGCATCGCTTGTTCTGATTGGCCAGAGCTCAGAATACACAGATGACGGTTTCGATTAGCTTGCATCAAAGACAAAAAATATCTATCGCCATTGTCGGGTCAGAAAATATAAAGAAATAAAAACAAGATCTAAACTCAGATCTCAATTGACACTTAAGTTGGTACCAAAATTTGTGAAAAAATAGGGCAAATTTGGACCCCAGAACTACATTAGAATGAGCACAATATGATAATAATAAAGAAGCGACTATTATTTTGTTATTGACCTTAAATCCGCCACGCCCACTTTTTCTTCTGGTCCAGCGGGAATTCCGTTGGTTTAAACGAGGGAAAAGTCTTGGCGCTAAAATATCCAATAAAGTAGATTGATTTGTGTAAAATAGCCAACGTTCACTTGACCAACAATTCAATAATGCACCGATTCCGTGGGCGGTACAAAAACGGATTTTTAGAACTTATTTTCTCTGGAGGTCGGCAGCCCTATGTTCAGGACAGTACACAGTATCAAGTATCTTATCGGTATCTAACCCTTTTCCTCAGTATTGACATTTTAGTACCATGACAACACAAGTACGTAGAGCTGTACAACATTAGCTGTTAAGTCCATTAATCGCTCAATGGAATCTCTTTTGTATTAGTCTAAATGTAATTATTGAATTGGGATTATAAAAGAAGGATTTGGACCACGACAGAAAGGAGAAGAGTAAGTCTACCTTAACTTAACCCCTTTCCTCCCCGGAGGACCTAGGATCAGATGGGGAAAAGGAGGACCTAGGACCAGATGGGGAAAAGGGAGGACCTAGGACCAGATGGGGAAAAGGGAGGACCTAGGACCAGATGGGGAAAAGGAGGAACTAGGACCAGGTGGGGGAAAAGGAGGAACTAGTACCAGATGGGGAAAAGGAGGAACTAGTACCAGGTGGGGGAAAAGGAGGAACTAGTACCAGATGGGGAAAAGGAGGAACTAGTACCAGGTGGGGGAAAAGGGAAGACCTAGGACCAGATGGGGAAAAGGGAGGACCTAGGACCAGATGGGGAAAAGGGTGGACCTAGGACCAGGTGGGGAAAAGGGAGGACCTAGGACCAGGTGGGGAAAAGGGAGGACGTAGGACCAGATGAGGAAAATGGAGGACCTAGGACCAGATGGGGAAAAGAGAGGACCTAGGACCAGAGGGGGAAAAGGGAGGACCTAGGACCAGATGGGGAAAAGGGAGGACCTAGGACCAGATGGGGAAAAGGGAGGACCTAGGACCAGATGGGGAAAAGGGAGGACCTAGGACCAAATGGGGAAAAGGGAGGACCTAGGACCAAATGGGGAAAGGGAGGACGTAGGACCAAATGGGGAAAGGGAGGACGTAGGACCAGATGGGGAAAAGGGAGGACCTAGGACCAGATGGGGAAAAGTGAGGACCTAGGACCAGATGGGGAAAAGTGAGGACCTAGGACCAGATGGGGAAAAGTGAGGACCTAGGACCAGATGGGGAAAAGTGAGGACCTAGGACCAGATGGGGAAATGGAGACCTAGGACCACATCTGAAAGTACCTGTGCTTTGTGTCTCGTCTCGGTTACAGACGTGGCTCTGTTCCCGTTCTTTGCCCCGTGGGGATCTCGTTATTTTACCGCCTCCTCCCGTCCCACTTCCCATTGGCTCCTGCTCCACTTTGCCGCCCCGCACACACACACACACACACAACACATTCGCGTCTGGACCGTCACCGAACCCTCGGACCAGTTCACTTCAGAGCACTTTGTAAATGGTTCTTTTCAATAGTGGAATGTGTTTGTCAAGGTCCTGGCACTATGTAAGCAGCTGACCTCACCAAAAACAAAAGTCTTAACAATTCGCAAAAAGATGCTCAGTAATTCCAAGTTTGTGGCGTTGTGAGACTTTTTCAAAGATAGCGCTGCACGATTTTGGAAAAATATTGTAAAACTCTTGACGCGAGTGCTGTGCGTCGATAAACATGGAACTGATGCCATCGTGCGCTAGCTTCGTTTTGCTAAGTTTGTCAGCTCAACATATGAGTTACTATTTACTGGGACTGCGGCGGTACATCGGGAGATCATGATGAGGTGTTATTATTTGCCTTTTACGGTCTAGTTTTCTCCCGTTTCTGTGTTCTCTCTCGTCCGATCATCTTGTACAAAAGAGTTCCAGGAGCCAAAAGTGAGCCAGGCCGCTTTGGAAGCTGCTCCCCCCCCCCAGGGTCCGCTTTAGATTAACTAAATGGGCCGGTACAGACCACTTTCGGACCCCCCAAATCCACTCCAACGTGAACCAGTCGAAACAAGGCTTTTGTGTGTCAAGAGTTGTTTTCACTACAATATATATATATATATATATATATATATATATATATATATATATATATATATATATAGCAAGTTATTATTTTAATATACTTCTTGTAGAAGTAGTGCTTGTAGTAGCCATATTCCTAGCAATAGTAAAATAATATTCAAGTATTTGGAATCTATTTGCAGTAGTTAGTAGTAGTTAGTAGTAGTAAGTAGTAAGTAGTAGTAGTAGTTAGTAGTAGTAAGTAGTAGTAGTAGTTAGTAGTAGTAAGTAGTAGTAGTAGTAGTAGGTGTAGTAGTAGTAGTAGTAGTAGTAGTAGTAAGTAATAGTAGCAGTAGTAATAGTGGTAGTAATAGTGGTAGTAATAGTGGTAGAGGTAATAGTAATAGTAGTAGTAGTAGTAGTAGTAGTAGTAGTAGAAGCAATTCCAACTGACAAAACCAAACCAAGACCTTGTGGAGTTTGTTCTTCTAGTTTTTGGAAAGTTTAACAGAAAAAATGTAAACATTCCAAACCTTTCACCAAATGTGAAAATATGTCACAAGAGGAACGTGTCAAAAGAATATTTCAAATGTTTTACTCCAGTCAACGTGGCATCTTTTGAACGGAACAGACAACGAGACCCACACAAACACGTCGACAAAAGCACTTTGTACAGCTGAAGAATGACTAGATGTCAAACTAGTGTCTGCGTAACTGCTGAGATGGAGTGAGTTCAGGCAGTGCCATGCAAAGTGTGGTGACGCCAACAGGCCCGGCGCCCACGTGGCCCGGGACACAGAGACCAACAACACACAGACGAGGCGGCGTACTCACTGGTCAGCGCCTTCTCGTAGCTCTTCCCCATCGCTATGAAGTTCCTCAGGCAGGGGTTGAACTGCTCCATGATGGACTATAGACGAGGACAGAAGAGCAGAAGAGCGATGCGGGCTCGTTTTAGTTCAATTTGAGCTCGCCGGAGTCGTTGCTTCGTAGCTGGCGACAAGATATATTGTCGCAATGGGCAAAGGTAGCACGAGTTCCTCTGCAAACAACGAAATATAGGGTCTTGGTGTGTACAAAACCTGCAAACCCTGTGAAATGTACGGGATTATTGTACAGTATAAGCACATCAGTTCATATTTCAGACTTCTTTAAAGTGTTAAAATGCTCCTGGATGTGTGTCAAAAAAAATGAAAAATGCGATGCTAGATTATTTACCAAAAAAAATCACTTAGCCTTACATTTCATCACATTATTATTTTAATAATTGACTACTAATAATTCATAGTAAAGGTGCAACTAACATCTAACCCTTTTAAAACAGTTAAAGAAATGAAAACTACACTTTAAATGAGTACGTTTATTAGCTTAAGAATATTTCATCTCGATACTTCATCTTCCTGTTCCTTTTGCCAATAAATGACAATGGCATATTTTGCTAGTTTTTGTTCGTCGTTTGCTTTTATTTTGATTTTCAGAATAAAATGAATTGGCGTAAATACAATTTGTGACGCTTAGACCTTTCAAATATGAAAAAAAAAAAAAAAAAAATGGCAATTGAACTGGTCATTATTAAGGACAGAAACAACAAAAATCAGAAGACTTTATAAAACAGCTTGTTTTTAATAGATTTTTTAATAAAAGTGGAAATGCTGTGACGCTAGAGAGGAAGTTCAATAACTTTCGAGACACGCAGTTGTTTTCTTTCACACCGCGTCGTTGTTTTTCAGAGGATATATATTGGACGAGGGACTGTGTGAAGTTTGAAAATAACAGTCGCAGCGGTTCACCTCAACACCACCACTGAGCCTCTAATTAGAATTGTACCTGCATCAGCAACACGTTGGAGATCGCACAAAATGACCACACGTTTTATAATTATCTGGGATTACATTGTATTATTTATTTGGCAGCGGGTCGAGCGTTTGCCCTTCGACCACGCCTGAGCGGTTCAGTCGTTGTGTTAAATGTGTGTTTCTGGGCAGGTCTGACTCACTGTATCGACGCTGGAGATGTCACAATAATCACATTTTAGTGTTACGATTATTGTGAGGAAAAACACCACGATTTAACGATTATTTGTGATTATTGAGACAAAAAATCTGTGAAATCTTTAATTTTCACGGTACTATTCCTCAAGTTTGCGACTGGCTTTACGCAATTGTACTTTCTGGAAAACAAAATAAAGTCAAACGTGATGAATACAGACAGATTTAGGTCTATTTTTGGGGCCGTATAAATTGAACCAAAAAAATACTTAATTTTGCTTCTAAAGTTGTCACGATTATTATTATTTTTTGGTTCTTTTATTTTGACCTGCAAAATCACAATTAATGATGAATCAATAATTTTAATATCCCTAATGGACAGTATGAAGCGGTCAGGTTGTGGGTTTGATTCTATCTACAAAGTGAACAAATACTGTGTGTTTTACCAAGGCATTACCAAATATGTGATGATTTCATTACATTTAATTTATCCAATCCGATGTACGGTATGTCTTCATCCAGTTTTGGTTTGAAAATGTAAAAGGCTGTAACGGCATGTCATTTGAAAACAGTGTGTACTTAGTATTTTAAATGAAGGCCTGTGACAGAACCAAAGGGAAGAGGTAGAGCTGAGAAAGATTATTAGGTTAATCGATAATCGTGATTGTTCAGGTCACATTAGAATCGTAATAACCAAAACATAACCCTTGTGACAATTTTAGAAACAAAATTGAGTCTTTATAGTTCAATCTAATGTCCAAAAAATAGACTTAAATGTTTGCTTTTTTAAAAATCTGTCTGTTTTTGTCACATTTAACTCTATTTTTGTGTTTCATAAAGCCAGAACAGTAACATATCAGACCACGGGAATGAAATAAAATTAAAGATTTTTGTCGTTTAGTCACAGCCACAATAATCGTGAATAATCGTTAAACCGTGACATTTCTGTGTGATATCGTGACATCTCCTGGAGGAGGCTGTTGCGTAATGAAGACCGACGCTGAGAGATCTCTGAAACGACGCTGCGTTTGTGTGACGAGTGGGAGCGTTACGCAAGGAGCTGGACTGGTTCGACTTCATGCATCTCATTCTTCGCATCCAGTCGCTCGGCGCATACTCCCGCACGCCTCGGGTTACTGCACGTGCACACGGGACGACAGCGAAGGACGCAGATCATCTCTTCCAAACGAGTCGTAGTCATTTAGACGCCGAGTCGTCTGAATCTGAGTCGACGTGTTTGAAAAGGGAGAAATTATAGTTCGATCCCAGCGCTGACTGGTGGGAAGGAGCTGTTGTGTTCTTGAACTTTGAATCTAGATCAATCATATACCGTATTTTCAGCACTATAAGGCGCAATTAAAAGCCGTCATTGTTCTCCAAAAACAACAGTGCGCTTTATAATCCAGTGCGCCTTGTATATGGATTCATTCTGGCTGTGCTTAATGACCTCGAAGCAATTTTGCGTGAAAATAGACCACTCATTGACAGTGCACCTTATAGTGTGGAAAATACGGTACATATAATGGGGCTTGGATGATAAAAAAAAGCATGTGAAAATATGACTTGAAACTACAATACTCTAACATTTAGAGACTCGTACAATTAGGGATTTGCATCTTTAGCTGTTCGGTCGATGGCGTTTTAAACCGATGCACGTCAAGATTTGTGAACGTCACACAAGACGTGGGGAATTTCAAAAGTCATGAGACGGAACACAACAACAGAACAAGTTTGTGAAGGGTGAGTTTGTAAAAATGTGTAGAAGAAAGGCAAGTGTGGAGAAGAGGTCCTGTTGTTTCGAGGAGGGCTCACTCTGCGGCCAAGATTACGAAACATCAAGACAGGTTTGATAGAAATAAATGCTCACGATATCGAATTTGAGAGTTATTATTATTTTGAGAAGAAACGGCACGATTTAACGATTATTCACGATTACCAAACAACAGTGAAATCACGTTACCGACTGTTCCTCCAGTTTGTGACAAGCTTTACAAAACTTGACTGAACTTGACTGAACAACATGGTGAATAGGTGTTCGTATGCTAACGCTAACGAACACATGACGCACAGACTGAACTGTGGTAAGTGTCTGGTATGTTAACGTAACATATTAACAGTTATTCAGATAACTATAGCATAAAGAACATGCTAACAAGTTTACCAAAGCTTCAGTTTTACCCCAAATCACTAAATACATTGAATTCTTCTTCCTCTGTGTCACTTCTAAACAACTCCACAAACTCCAGAGGAAGAGGAAGTGCCTAGAGCGCCCTCTTGCGGTTGTCAGTGTGAAAATAACGAATAATATCGCATATAAGTCGCTCCGGAGTATAAGTCGCACCCCGGCCAAAACTATATACTTATACTCCGGAAAATACGGTAATTAATGTTTGATTCCTTCACGTCAGCGGGAAGCCACAAGAACACACGGAGCACATGCGGAAAAATTTCATAGCACATTTTTTAGCGCCGTTTTCCTCCGCCGTATCCTGACAAAAGGGACTTTTAACGCACAACTTAATAAAGCGTGGATGATTTAATGGAGTGGTGAAGGCTCAGCGGCGTTTCTCGTCTTTTGTCTCAGTTTACTGCCGAGCTGTCGCAGTGATGTGCCTTGATGGAATCGCAAATTGCCAATTAAACTAAACCCAAATGGCTCCAAACAATACAAGCGCTGTGAAGGTTATCAGCGGGACGTGCGCGCTATCGAGGCCCACGATAACAGATGTAAGATACCGCATTTTACTCCGTTAATAATTCAATCAAAGGGACGTTGTTGTTTTTTTTGTTCATTTGCAAGATTTAAAAACACTCAAGGCAGTTTTAGAAAGCAATTTATTCATGTACAAAGTTGAAACCCCAAAAATAATCACAAACGGTACAAAATTTGACCTTTTCGGAATATTTTTGGATCTATATTACGACTAATGTAGGACCACGTGGAAATGTTAAAGAAGCTACAATATTTGTGTTTAAAATAACTTTCTTTTGACTAAAGTTTGAATCACCGTTGTGGTATCAAACCTTTTCTTTAGTATCGAAGGCAAGTGTGACATTTGAGTATTGTGACCAAATATTGTGACACAAATGATCTCAATTGTGTCCCGATAATGATATTCAGACAATATTATGCCAATCCAACAGAAATATGTGAAAACAATGATGTTAAATGATCCGATAAATGCGATCATTCAGTGTTAAATGCCATTGTTGTTCCCGATTGTTCGATTCTTTATTTATTTGCCAAGATTATTCCATAAAAGAACTCCCCTCTATGTCAAATCTATTTATTGGCCTTTTTTATTGCAAAGAAAATACATAATCTCTGTTTGGCTGCTGCTTTTCTCCACGGAGACCGCCGGGTTCCGTGCCATTTCGTGAAACATTCCAAGTAGAAAATGTACCCCGAGACAACTTGAGTAACTTTCCGCTGTCGGCTGCACACACAGAGCTAAATAAAGCGCCTCACCTGCTCCCGTAGCGCGCCCCGTCAGGTGTAAATGAATGTTTCTGTGCCGCTGCGCACGACCCACAACCGACCGACACCGGACGAGGATCCGGGCCAAAACGTGTAGCAAGAGTCACATCCTGCCCTCTGATGTAAGCATTTTCTTTACTTATTTGTTGGAACATTTTGGGTCTTTTCAACTTTTCCTTTTAAACATATCGCATTACACTAGTTTTAATTTCATTCTATATAAAGCGGAAAAAAGGAAAAACTGCCTTTCTCTCGGCACATTTCAAACCAGGTAAACCAGGTCTAACCCGGGCTAAACCAGGCATAAACGAGGCCTAAACCAGGCCTAAACCGGGACAAAACCAGGACTAACCCGGGACTAAACCGGGACTAAACCGGGACTAAACCGGGACTAAACCGGGACTAAACCAGGACTAAACCAGGACTTGAGGCTCAAAAGGTCTAAATCCAAATCATCTAAAACTAAACTGGATTTTAAACATTTCAACACATTTTAAAGATTTAAAGTTAGGTTCGTCTAATGTGTCAAAACATGTCTTGACGGTAGTTGAGGTGCATTTTTACAATTGTTTTTCCTGATCGTTTTAAACTTTGACCGACGATCGCTTCTTAAACTGACGTTTTATCATAAATGTTTTACCAAATATTTATAAAACCGTAAAGTCGTGTTTTAATATTGTATCTGCCTCGTTCTCCAATGAATCAAATATGATAAAAACACTGCTGTGCATTTGATTTCCTTGAGGTCACCTTGAGTGGCCACAGGGAGCCAAACCAAACAGGCTGTGCCCGTTTCTACGGCAACAACCCCTCAAAAATGACCTTTCTGTGAGCACAACGGGACTCACGTGTCATGAGCCTAAATGACGCCACATTGATAAATATGTGTGGATTTAGTGAACAACAAACCAAGGTGCTTTCTGAGGACTAAACAAGGTCCAAGCAGGGACTAAACCAGGACTAAAGAAGGTCTACGCCGGGACTAAACCAGGTCTAAACTGGGACTGAACCAGGTCGTTTTCAGAGGCCTAAACCAGGCATAAACCAGGCCTAAACCAAAACTAAAGAAGGTCTAAGCCGGGACTAAACCAGGACTAAACCAGGTCTAAACTGGGACTAAAGCAGGACGAAACAAGGTCCAAGCCAAGACTTAAGCAGGACTTAAGCAGGACTTAAGCAGGACTTAAGCAGGACTAAAGCAGGACTAAAGCAGGACTAAAGCAGGACTAAAGCAGGACTAAAGCAGGACTAAACCAGGCCTAAACCAGGCCTAAGCAAGGACAAAACCAGGTCTAAACCAGGCCTAAGCCAGGACTAAACCAGGCCTAAACTAGGTTGCATTCAGAGGATCAAAAGGTCTAAATCCAAATCATCTAAAACTAAACTGGATTTTAAACAGGAACATGTCAGACCTAAACTACATCTGAGTAGTACAAAGAGGAGGTCAGCCATTCAACCAACCAATTTCAGAACACACAAAAATAATAAACTGTCACAATTTATTATATTACCAAATCCTTGTACGCCTTTCACTAGCTTTGTATAAGGATGCACAAACATGAAAGCCGCACCGTCTCACACTGAAAGCCATTTTTCTTTCAAAAAGGTTACATAAAGCACTCTGTATAATCTGAAAAAAAAAAGTATTTTTTTCTACAATAGCCGAGAAAGAAAAACACTTCAAAATCTGGGGACAGTCGATTTGAGCTCTTATCGGAGGGACGCAGCCAGCAGCAAGACAAGGGGCACATCCTGTTTCTGTTCACTTGCCTCCTCAGCACCTTATACCTGCTCAATTCCTCATCTTTTAAATCCCGCCCACCGAGAAGAGCGCGCCAATAAAGGGACAACTCTCCATGTCCCTTCTCCGTGCGCAAGATACAGTACCGGGAAATTGTGGCAACTAAGCGAGCGGAAATGAGACGAGAGGGAAAAGACGGCCGGGCTGCACTTCCTGTTGCCAAATATGGTCGTGCAGGAATCCCCCCCGGTTACGAGGGATTTCGATTCGACACACGTTCGCGGGCGAGAGAAGAGTCGGAGCGAAGAGGAGAAGCGAGGGGAAGAGGGGGACGGCGTCAGAGAGCAGTGACGCATCGCACAAGCACGGGAAAAATAATAATCATTTACACGCAACAATTTGTCATTAATAATGCTTCATAGGGAAATGGTTGTTTAGCGGTAATAAAGCTGTTTTAATGAGCACAAGGCTGGATCTGGCGACACAAATTGTAGTAAAATGAGGATAATTTAGTGATTATAAAGTGTAACAAGCCCAGATGCGAAATCGATACTAAAACTAGTATCGAAACTGAGAAAATACTACGATACTTTCATGATTGTCTTGGTCTATACATGAAAATAATAAATATACATACCCGTATTTTCCGGACTATAAGTCTCACCTTTTTTCATAGTTTTGGCCGGGGTGAGACTTATACTCCAGAGCAACTAGTTATCTGAATAACTGTTAATATGTGACGTTAACATACGAGACACTTACCACAGTTCTGTCTGTGCGTCATGTAGCTGAAGGTGTTAGCGTTAGCATACGTCATGGAGCTGAAGGTGTTAGCGTTAGCATACGTCATGTAGCTAAAGGTGTTAGCGTTAGCATACGTACACCTATTCACTATGTTCTCTAATCTGTTATTATTTTGAATTGCATTTCAAGATGAAATGTCTGTTCTTGGTCTTGGATTTTATCAAATAAATTTCCCCAAAAACATACTCCAGTGCGACTTATAGTCCGGAAAGTACAGTATAATATGGCGATTCAACCAATTAAATTCTGTTACATCTTCTGAACGGGGAAAATGTCCTCAAAATGTTGAACAAAAAGCTGAAACCTGTGAATTTCAGACCACAGGGTGTAATATATTAAAGATGTGATTCATTTGTGTTTTTTTTTGTCATCATTGTGGGATCGACAATCAAGCCTTTTCCTTAATATGTCACCGGTGAGGCTAATCAATAATGCTTTTTAAAGTTATTGATGCACCAATAGAACATCTGACTATTATGTCTTCTACTAACACATTAAACAAATTCACAAAATGTCCACTTGTAGCTATAGATGTGAAGATTAAGCGGTTAATCCATAGATGTGATTATTAAAGTCACAATATGAACTAGAATATAATAACTGTGACCTTTTTAGACCTAAAGCAAAGTAAATGTAAAATACTTTGATATCTGGCTTGTTACGTTACCTTACATATACTCTTACAGGTGTATTAATAATGTATTAACTTGACTTTATCATTCAGAAAGTTTGATTTTATAAAGCTGGTCACATTCTAGAGGAATTGTGATATAATAGGAAATGTGAATGAGAGAAAATTTACCCTTTTACTGTTGTTGGGTTTCAATAATCATGAATAATCGTTAAATTGTGATGTTGTGAAATTGATATGACATTCTTACTTGTCGCTTAATAAACTGAAACTAACGTAGATCAGTTATTAGAGAATTGCGCACGTAGACCAACAAGCTCACGTAGACCAACAAGCTAACCTAGATGCAACAAGCTCACGTAGAAGCAACAAGCTCACGTAGAAGCAACAAGCTCACGTAGAAGCAACAAGCTCACGTAGCAGCAACAAGCTAACCTAGATGCAACACGCGCACATAGATGCAACAAGCTCACGTAGAAGCAACAAGCTCACGTAGCAGCAACAAGCTAACCTAGATGCAACACGCGCACATAGATGCAACAAGCTCACGTAGAAGCAACAAGCTCACGTAGCAGCAACAAGCTAACCTAGATGCAACACGCGCACATAGATGCAACAAGCTCACGTAGAAGCAACAAGCTCACGTAGCAGCAACAAGCTAACCTAGATGCAACACGCGCACATAGATGCAACAAGCTCACGTAGAAGCAACAAGCTCACGTAGATGCTCCAACCTTCTATCTAGATCTAAGAACTTTAGTTTTACCCAGAGCTCATCTCTCCACAGACAACAAACTCAGCAAACACACAGATTGTGTTTATTCAGCAGCAACAACAACAACAACAACAACAACAACAACAACAAGCCGCAAAAATGATCTTTTCCCACATTCACAGAGCAACTGAACGCACTGCAATGACCTAAGTTTGAAGAAAAAAAAAAGACTTTGAAGCAGCAAATATTGGAAATTGTCAAACAAATTCAGTTTTTAAACACTCAAATTACAACCTATGGAATATTTCTGATTTTACATTATAGTGTTATTACAGTGTATAAATATTGAAAAATGTCTGATATTAATGCCAATTATATGCTTTTAAAGGGCCAGTAGTGCTGATTTTATATATATATATATATATATTTTTTTTTTTTATTTATTTATTTAGCAGATGAACAATGATAACATTCAGGGTACATTTCTTAAATAAATACATAGCTACTGAAAAAAGAAAGAAAGAAGTAGTGCTGAGTTCTAATACAGAAAACCTCTGTGATGTCATCAAAAAGCGCCATGCAACTTACACCTTTTCATGACCGTTTAAACAATCATTTCACAAAACAAATGTGTTGTGGAGTGTAATTACGACAATGCAAACATTACGTATTTTAGGACCGCACAATATTCAAAATGATCGCGATATGTCGTCAAATACTGCGATATTTGAATATACTTTCGACCCAATCCTGTCAGTTATAGTACGACGAATATGTCCACGCCTTAATTTACAAATCAAACTCTGTCCAAATATAAAACAGTGACAAAACGACGGCTATTTTAGACTGAATAAGTAAAATCGCGAATAAACAGCCTTTTTTGACCAATTTAATTTCAAAAAACGTAATTCATATCTCACAATGTATTCGGTTTGTTGCAATATCGGTACTTTTGCGATATAATGTTCAGCCCAAGATGGTTATTTTACCTTTAATGACGCACCAATGCAATGGGAATCAAACCGCTGATGAACTTTTTAGAAAGCGATGACCACATTTTAATACAAAATACAAAAATCCTGCAGAACTTTTTGACCTCGTTCGCACTAAACAGGTGCAGGAGTTCAGGCGCTCAAAAATGCACCGCAAAATTGTCGCACGGTATTTAATGTCCCAAAAACGCAGACGGCTGGAGTTATTTCTCCTCGTTCGTCTTGAATATCAAGCCTTCTTCCATCTGCAGACAGCCATGAGTCACTCACAAACGCCCCCGGCAAAAACAAAAAACTTCACCTCATTCAAAAGTCTATAAATGTCACTTTGTAAAAAAATAATAATAATAATAATAATAAGGTGGAGAAATGAGTGGCAGCTTGTATAGAACTCATTGTGTTTAAGCCGGTTTTGTTTAATTTGGAGATAATTATCCATTCCTGATTTAGTTCACGATAAGTAGGCTATGGCCCGATTTAGTCCTGGTCCAGTTCTGTTCCGGTTTGGTCCTAAAATTAGAGCGCGTTCACACTTTTTCCTTATTATTTGGTTGTGAATTCAGTCCATTTTAAGCCCTGACATGATCTCGGTTTGGTCCTGTTCTAGTCCTAGTTTAGTCCAGTCCAGGAGGTTCAGTCCAGTCCAGGAGGTTCAGTCCAGTCCTGGAGGTTCAGTCCAGTCCAAGAGGTTCAGTCCAGTCCAAGAGGTTCAGTCCAGTCCAAGAGGTTCAGTCCAGTCCAGGAGGTTCAGTCCTGGAGGTTCAGTCCAGTCCTGGAGGTTCAGTCCAGTCCAGGAGGTTCAGTCCAGTCCAGGAGGTTCAGTCCAGTCCTGGAGGTTCAGTCCAGTCCAGGCGGTTCAGTCCAGTCCAGGCGGTTTAGTCCAGTCCAGGAAGTTCAGTCCAGTCCAGGCGGTTTAGTCCAGTCCAGGAGGTTCAGTCCAGGAGGTTCAGTCCAGTCCAGGCGGTTTAGTCCAGTCCAGGCGGTTTAGTCCAGTCCAGGAGGTTCAGTCCAGTCCAGGCGGTTTAGTCCAGTCCAGGAGGTTCAGTCCAGTCCAGGAGGTTCAGTCCAGTCCAGGAGGTTCAGTCCAGTCCAGGAGGTTCAGTCCAGTCCTGGAGGTTCAGTCCAGTCCAGGCGGTTCAGTCCAGTCCAGGCGGTTTAGTCCAGTCCAGGAAGTTCAGTCCAGTCCAGGCGGTTTAGTCCAGTCCAGGAGGTTCAGTCCAGGAGGTTCAGTCCAGTCCAGGCGGTTTAGTCCAGTCCAGGCGGTTTAGTCCAGTCCAGGCGGTTTAGTCCAGTCCAGGAGGTTCAGTCCAGTCCAGGCGGTTTAGTCCAGTCCAGGAGGTTCAGTCCAGTCCAGGAGGTTCAGTCCAGTCCAGGAGGTTCAGTCCAGTCCTGGAGGTTCAGTCCAGTCCAGGAGGTTCAGTCCAGTCCTGGAGGTTCAGTCCAGTCCAGGAGGTTCAGTCCAGTCCTGGAGGTTCAGTCCAGTCCTGGAGGTTCAGTCCAGTCCAGGAGGTTCAGTCCAGTCCAGGCGGTTTAGTCCCATTTATCGTTTATAATTTAGTCTAAATTTTGAGATAATGAATTGTAATGTGCAAATGTGACATGTCCTCAGACCTACACAGTCCTGGGTTTTGTTCTGGTTTTAAGCCTTGTAGATTTAGTCAATGTTTCACAGACTTTGACTAGTTCTGGTTGAGTTTTAAACGAGTCCTGGTCACGTGATTATAGCTCAAATTGAAATATAGCCCAAATTCTGGGTGAATTATTGCTCTTTTTTGTAATTTTTTGGTTCAGTCTGTATTTACTGCACGGTTCAACTATCTAACTCTGTCTTTTTTTCCCAAACGCTGGTCCAATAAAAGCCAGTGCTTTGTTTGTGCTTTTATTTCTCGTGGAATTCCTGCAGTGAAATAGTTGTGAGAATCAGCATCGCGCAACAACGAGACGAACACAAAAATCGATTAACACGTAAATCCGACTTCCTTCTGTAAGCCTGTCTTCGCGGGGCTTACCTTGTAGACATTCTCCGTTATACGGTGCACCTCGTCGGTCCGGGACATCCTCGCGTCAGTCACAACCATAGACGGGACTGGACGGAGGACGGGTCGGCGGAGTTTTGGTGATGGTCACGGCGTCGTTACGGTGCCTGGAAAGACTCGTGCCGTGAGTGGGATCCAGGCTTTTAAAGGAAAGTCCCCCCTCTGCGCCCACACACACGCGCGCGCGCCACGCACAAGGACGGGAGGATGAACGGGAGCGCGAGGGAGGCGAGGCTGGAGTCGGTGCGGCGCAGAGGCGGACTTTATACCGAGGCGCGTTCGGAGGCAATGGGAGAAAGGACGACGGTGCACCCGAGTAACCTCTTCCCAGCGGTTATGGACATGGATTTATTAGGTTATGGATGGCGAAGAGCAGATTTTTGTTGGTTTAGTTATTTTTAAGCCAGTCGTTGAGACACAAATGACAATGACAATGTTGTTCATAGACTGAATGTTGAGCATCTCTCAGGGCAGGCCAGCTCTGATCGCCTTAAAATGTACATGATTCTCTTTTTGTTCTTCTAATTATTGCTTTGTTTGGTGGGATAGTGCCTGGGGTAAAGCTGATAAATTAATAAAACATAATGGAGCCTCTGGGTGGAGCCTGCATGTCCTCCCGATGTTACTTTGGGTTTTCTCCGAGGTTCTCTCCGGGGTCTCCGGGTTCTCTCTGGGTTCTCTAGGTTCTCCCCGGGGTCTCCGGGTTCTCTCCGGGTTCTCCGGGTTCTCTCCGGGTTCTCTCTAGGTTCTCCCCGGGGTCTCCGGGTTCTCTCCGGGTTCTCTCTGGGTTCTCCCCGGGGTCTCCGGGTTCTCTCCGGGTTCTCTCCGGGGTCTCCGGGTTCTCTCCGGGGTCTCCGGGTTCTCTCTGGGTTCTCTCCGGGGTCTCCGGGTTCTCTCTGGGTTCTCCGGGTTCTCTCCGGGGTCTCCAGGTTCTCTCCGGGTTCTCTTTGGGTTCTCCGGGTTCTCTCCGGGTTCTCTATGGGTTCTCCGGGTTCTCTCTGGGTTCTCCGGGTTCTCTCCGGGGTCTCTGGGTTCTCTCTGGGTTCTCTCCGGGTTCTCTCTGGGTTCTCTCCGGGTTCTCTCCGAGGTCTCCGGGTTCTCTCTGGGTTCTCTCCGGGTTCTCTCCGAGGTCTCCGGGTTCTCTCTGGGTTCTCTCCGGGTTCTCTCCGGGGTCTCCTGGTTCCTCCCACCATGCATGTGTTTGGTCAATTGGCAACTGTAAATTGCCCCTAGTGAATGAATGTGAGAGGCCCCCGCCTAAAGCCCAAAGTCACTGGGATAGGCTCCTGTCACCTGCGAGTCCTAGGGGGAACAAGCAGCTGAAAATGAAGGAATATGTGTAAAGGCTAATTAGGTGTAATTAAAATCCTTGTAGCCAAAAGGTCAGCTTTATCATTCTAAAAAGAATAAATTATCATTACA
>NW_027315835.1:9142773-9290273 GCF_026437365.1 Eucyclogobius newberryi | reverse complement strand
AGTCCCTGGTTCAGTCCCTGGTTCAGTCCCCGTTTCAGTCCCAGGTCCAGTCCATGGTTTAGTCCCTGGTTCGGTCCCTGGTCCAGTCCCTAGTTCAGTCCCTGGTTCACTCCCTGGTTTTGCCCCTGGTTTTGCCCCGGGTTCAGTCCCTGATCTAGTACCTGGTCTATTCCCTGGTTCAGTCCCTGGTTCAGTCCCTGGTTCAGTCCCTGGTCCAGTCCCCGGTCCAGTCCCCGGTTCGTCCCAGCTACAGACTTGTCCTTGAGTGAAACAGAGCTGAAGTGAATGGCGCTGGTGCGGGGGACGTGGGAGGACTTAAATGCAGGTCCACGTTCACAATCCAAAGCTCCTCTTCACTTAAAGCCTGACTCATCCTCAGCCGCTTCCCACAGACATTCAATCAAAACAAGGCACATTTATGTCAAAAAGGAATCGAAATAAAACCAAAAACACATTCAATTACAGACAAAACATGTTATTAGGCTATTTATGAGTGTATTTGTTATTTATGTACTTTATTCATTCATTTTTATAATTTAAGTACCTTGAATCTTACAGTATCCCTGACTTTGATTAGATTTACAATTGATTTTACGCCTTTTAAAGTTTTTGTCATTTGCTAATTTGGACCAATCAAGCTGTAACTTTGATACAGTCACAACAATATTTTACATAATTTACATATTCCCTTAGTATTAATCTATTTTTATTTTCTGTCAGCTGCTTTTTTTGTCAGGGATTCCACATTAACACCTAAGGTCTCTGTGTCATACATGTTTCTCTCTGGTTTAGCCCTAATCACGTAATTTAATGTATTTTATTTATGTATTGTGTCGTTAACTTCCAATTATGAGAGTGCGTTGACGTATTTTGACTTAAAAATTTAAAAACTGAAACAATTTCCTTAAAATTATAATAAAAGTATGGCTATAGTGGGGAAAAAGATAACAAGATATCGTTTTTATAATATATGTATTTACTAGTGATGGAATTTAAAGGGAATTGTCAGTCATTTGCTGCCCTCTTGTGTACAAAACTGAGCATTGCATTTAAAATAAAAAGATGGAAGCGAGAGATTACAAAATATTTATTGCAAAAAAAGCATACAGATTTACACAATTTGGCTCATAATAACTTGTGTTTGGAAAAAAAATAAAGGCAAAATAGAGTTGATCAGATAACAGCATTGGCAGTTCAAGATTTGTCATGAGATTACTTGAACATGTTGGATTTTATGTCAGTTTTTAATGTTCTGCTTGATATAGAAATGATGACAAAACAATGCATAAACATATATTTATAAAACATTATTGGCACACGTGATTCCAACAAAACATGAAACTGCAACTTTTGTGATTTAAAGTGGTTTAGATTCAGACAAGAAACAAAGACATTAAATGCATGTTTTTCCAAGGGATTTCTCAGTATTAAAAATGTCAGTAATTGTTTGAATATAAGATTTATTAATGCCATAATCGTGGAACATTTCAGTCAAAAGCCGTAAAATATTAGTGGAAAAGCAAGTGTCTGAAAATGGGCAAATTGTCGTTATACTAAATGGAACTTGTATTTTTTGTGTGTCTTAATTTCTTTTCTTTTTTTTATAATTATTGTTCTGCCTCTTGGATAACAGGAACCAGTCAGATGAAGAAAAACGTGTTTCTTTAAGCTTGCTTGTCTGTGTTACCCAAGATGCATTGTGAGGAATAACAAGGCCTTCAAAATAAAATACAGGAAAACCAATCAGAGCAAATAATTATCTTAAACCCTTAACTGAAACACTTTTACTGAAGGCAGAACAATTATATTGACTTTGAATTTGTCCTCCTTGGTCTTGTCTTGATTTTTTATTTATTTTTTATGTTTTAATAGTAATAATAATAATAATAATAATATAATAATGATAATGATAATAATGATAATAATATGAAAACGCAGCTTTAAGATTAGGAACTGGTCTGGTTTGTTCCAGGTTTAGAACGTGTAAATGAACTAAGAACCTGGTTAAGACTCGGTTTAGTTCATCGAGAACCAAATCCCCAAAAAACAACACGATCAAAAAGAAATACTTTGAGAGGATAACTAAATTGTAAAATGGTAAAAGTAGATTTATTTCTGCAGTTAAATGATTCAAATTTCACCACCGATTTACATTTTCAGACTCGGTGGTGAGATTCAAAATAAGACAACAACAGCATATGTTCATTGAAGAGGTACATGATGTGTTATTATACAGTGATTAAAATGATAGGCACATTAAGTGAAGTCGTAATCAAAAAAATAAGCCTTTTCTTCCCCCCAAACTTATGAGTCCATTGGAAACTAGAACGACCACAAAGAGCTGTCGGAGCACACGTGGAAGCTTCAGTCTCTTAAGCAGCGAGCAGCTCACGCTCCGGCTTCTTTTTGGATTTTTCCCGTTCTAAAAACAGAATTAAAAAAGTGTTATTTACAGACATGAGTAGGATCTATTGCCAAACACGAAGAAAGCAAACAAAATGTGATAGAAAGTAAATAATAAATACAAAAGTACTCAA
Source organism: Eucyclogobius newberryi (assembly GCF_026437365.1). NCBI lineage: Eukaryota > Metazoa > Chordata > Actinopteri > Gobiiformes > Gobiidae > Eucyclogobius > Eucyclogobius newberryi. The sequence goes on along the minus strand of NW_027315835.1, from coordinate 9,287,736 downwards.
GCACACATGGATGAATAGAGCATAAATTCGAAGATGATTGTCATTAGTCCCCTATAAATAGCTTGTTTGTTCCATACAGTATTTTCCAGATATTATTTATTATTTTAATTTTTAGATATTATTTTATTTTTATTTTTATTGGTTTTCCCCCTCCATTCCTTATTAGGAAATGAGGTTTTATCTATAGGAGTTTATATTTATAAGAGTTTTTGTTTATAAGAGTGTGTTTTTAAACTTCCTATAAGTTATCTGTCCTTCTCCTCTGTATCTACCTGCGTTGCAACAATGAAATTTCCCCATGTGTGGACAATAAAGGAATATCTTATCTTATCTATCTATTCTTTCTTATACTATATGCTAGTCCCTTTGCCTGACTATATTTTCCTAATTTTACTTGCCAGATTTACTCGCCATTTTAACTATCCGTTGTAAGAGTGTGCCAAAATATTGATAAACCGTGATACTTAAATACGGTAACACAGTATCGATATCGTGGGCTGCTGTATCGATATATTGCCATTACAGGACATTTTTTGGTATAATGTCCAGAATTATTTTATAACTGCTCCACAATTTTGTTGCTTTTTTTAAAGAAAGGAAACTTGTTTACGGCAAAAACATGTGACATTTGGACGGTTTAACTGATTTAAAAAGGGTGCATTTCAGTTTGAGATAAAGCAGGTCGAGGTTTAACAAAAGAAAAATATTGTTAAAATGTACTGGGTTCTTAAAAAAAAAAAAAAAAATGGTGATTATATCGTCGAATATCATGAGCAATATATCGATTATGGCACGTATCGCAAAATGGTGATGTTATCGTATCGTATGGAATCGTGAGGGACCTTGTGATTCCCAGCCCTGGTCAGTTGTAGCCTTCATTCCCCAGTTTATTTGAGTAAAAGAAAAGCTTGTAAAAAGAAAGTTTCACACCATTTCTTTTTAGACTGAGACACGTAAAAACATCTAACCAGCACCGAATACAATTTTAATGTTCGTTTCAACTGGCTTTAATGTTTCTCTGCAGCAATCTGGTTAAATCGCGTATTTTCATGAAGGTCGGGCTCATATTTAACTTAAAATAAAGAGTAAAATAAATGTAAAGCCTGTAGATGTGGTGTGTCTAGTGTTGCCGTAGTAAGAAAAAGTGAAATAGCTAAATAGTCTGGTCAGTAAGCGAGATAAGTAAATGTACTTATTGTAAAAGTATGTGTGTATCCTTTTGGAAGAGCGTCAAAACTGGGGGTGGATTTGGAGCTTCGTGTTTTGGATTTTATTTACTTTTTTTAGACATAAAACAATAAAAAACATACACAGAAAGAAGGGACCTATGCAAAGAAAAAGAAGGAAATAAAATGTATATATACAAATAATATATGTAAAATAAGTAAATAATAAATAAAATAATTATAATAAATATAGTCAATATAATAAATATGATGATAATAATACTACTAATGATAATAATACCGTTTCTCTTTTGACATTTTTATATCATTGTGAAGGTAAAAGACGTAATCTGACCTGGTTTTTCCTCTTTGTCAGCTGGGACTTCTGGGAGTTCCTCGGAGGGCACTTCAGGAAGCTCAACATCGTCCTGAATCACAAGAAATAACACTTAAAATGCTTAAAAATGCACCCGTGTTGATTTCACGTATCGGAGCCTGTGTTAGACGAGTTTGGACAAAGTAAACATGGTAAATAAATGGTTTGCACGATGTTTAAGTGAACGCTGGAGGCCTAGAGTAGATGTATGGATCTGGTGAAAGAGGGCGGCGAGTTAGTGAGATGAGTCAATGCAGAAATACTCAAATACTTTATAGTATAGTTCACATAAATGACACAAAACCTTCCACGAGTGATGCATTTAGAATAGATACAAACGCAGCCTGGTGCTTTTTAAATTATTACGATTCCTTTTTTTATAAGTAAAAAATATATATAAAAATCTATGTTGAAAAATAAATAAAAATGTTGTGGTTAGTTGTTGATGCAGCCGCCCAAACGCATTGCTAGCATCCTAATTCTAACACGTTTCTAAGCACGTCTCACACATTACTAAGAGGAAGGCGGAGTTTCGGTCTGATTTTGACCTTAACAGCTGCTTTCATTGGACAGGGGCGTAGGCTTTTAGATGGGATTTGAAAATACCACGTCCAAATCATTTTGTCCGGGGGTACGGGGGTCGACTAGGCAAAATAAGAGTAGCTTTGGCATTCTACGGACAAATAAAAAGTACTTAAAAATGTTATGGAAAGCCAGTGCGTATCGCGGCGTATTTTCCGACGCTTTTACAAAATATCGTCTGACGTTACGAGTAGCTTTGGCAAACGAGTAGCTTCTGCATTCTCCTAACAACGGCTCGGCAGCCAATCAGAGCCAAGTACACAATTTTTGTCAACCAATCAGCGCGCAGCATGCACATTTTCACTTGTAAACAGTAAACTGTAATGGCGGACTACTGTCAAACGCTTCCCGGCCCCATTTAATGATAGTATTCCCTTTCTTTCTAGGATTTATTAATAAAATTACCCCATCCATGCCCGTCCACATTTCAAAATACCTCGTCCAAAATACGGGGAGACGGCCCCCTATCTAAAAGCCTGAAGGGCCGTAACACATTTGGATCTACTACAAGAATATCGAGTGGCGTGCGTGTGTTTTATACCTGGGTAATGGCCTCCAGTTCCGCTAAAATGTCATCTTCGTCTTCCTGCGTCAGAGATCCCGCCAGCATCTCGTCTATTTGCTACAATATAAAACAAACAGGAAAAAGGTCAGCGTTTTGTTCACTGTTCACGTTGACCATTTGTGTTCGGACATTGCTCGGGGGACTCGCCTTTTGGTACTCGATCGCATCTTGAGTCTCGTCCATAATGCGCTCAACTTCTTCGATAGACATTACCTGAAAAATAACACACAATTAGAGACAAATAATACAATGTCATCGACAAGATAATACATAAATAGTTGTTTTAAGGACATAAAATTAGAATATTGAATGTATGCATCTTCTATAATGGGGTAGCAATGATTAATCAGAGTAAGAGTGATTAATCTGATACAGAAATGCCGGTAATTTTGTATCATTTTAATCACCTTATAGTGATATCTGGAGTATAAACAGACTTTTAGATATTTTTTTACAAATAAATAACATTCTTAATTTGTAACATATAGGCTTGACTTGTCGACTACTACAAAAATAAGTGCAGTCTAAACAAAAAAATTAAATGAAATAAAAAGGTTATTGTTCTTTTATTGAGGGATCACAAAAAAATCCTTGGCCAAAAAATAAAATAAAATGAAAACCATACACTCGTCTACTCACCTCGTGCATTTTCTTTAGACAATCATTTCCAACTTTAAGTCCTTCGAGCACCTTCATTTCAATCTGAGCAAACTCCAGGTCCTGAACCTGTGAGGAGAGAAGAAAGTAAACATCAGACAATACCCAAGTTACTGTTTTGAGCCTTATTGACTTATTCTACTTTTTTTTTTAGTGCAAAAATAAAGTCAGACTAAACAACAAAAGCTTCAATCAAACAGTGAAGTTGCATAGACACATTATACAGTCACTTTCAGTCACACTTTTATAACCACAGCTGTCCTGGGCCAGATAGAAAATGGGAATATTCTGTCATCACCAATTATAAACAGGTCAAACAGTCCTTGAGAAACTAATCAATAGCTCAATGATAGGCTGAAAACTTGTTTAAACGCTCCTTTTTTACGTAATAGAATATAATTTTAAACACAAAAACAGGCCATTTATTAAATATTAGCATGTGGTCTTATACTAGGTCAGATATAGATCAAAAACTATTGTAATACTATTCGAGAAAGGTCACACTTTGTCCTATTTGTGTCATCTTTTCACTCTCAATAACTGATCAAATGATTATCTAGTTTTGATATTAGGTTTAGTATCAATCTGGATATTGAAAAAGTACTGTATTCAGTGCTGCATTTAGGGCTGTATTTATTTGTACGAATTGTTGCTCATTTGTATTTTCCCTCCATCTCCTTCAGGTCCAGCTCACCATCTGCTCCAAGTTACTGATCTGGTTTTCCGTCTTGTCCAAGAGCTGCTCCTGGTATCGCTTCTTCTTCAGCAGCAAAAGGGCTTTTCTGTTTGGACACACAGCATTTTTAATCCACGTGATGACAGGCTAAACCTATGGACTCGAGAACGTTGTGAAATCGCACGAAGCCGACCTACGGGGCTGTCACTTTTTACAATTATGAGTCGAGGTTTAATATGCTCGGAAGGATCAAAATACCTGACAAATCCCAATTAAGCCCAAATCAGGAGAAGTCCACGTTTCCGCTGTTCCGTCACACTTGATACCCCCCCCTGTTATCTGAGTACGATACAATGGGAGTTGTCACGTGATCGACTTACTCTTTCTTGCCATCCTTCAGCAGCTGCTTGGCAAATGTCCTCTCTTTCTCCAGCTGAAGGTTGATCCTCTTCTGATACTGCCGGAGTTTATCTCTTTGCTGCTTCAGTTGCTGGGGACAAAAGAGGCAAATAAGAGGGAGATTTAAATCAACAAATGTGTTAACTATGTATTGTATTTTAGTCTGGTCTACACTTGAATGAATAGAAGAAATAAATATATAGCTTGCAATTTTGGTTAAACATGTTTTGTTTTATACTCTAATCAACTTTTGCAACTGTTCTTGTATTTTATCATTGCTACCCTGAAATTAAATTTTTAATGCACTTTAAAAACAAACAGCTGGAAAACAATGCAACATTATTAAACTGTACAATATCATTTTATTTTATTCAGTGTTTTACAAAAACATCACACGCTTTCGATACTATGGAAAATAAACTTGATTCTTGACACCGATGATGATGATGATATTTATTAATTAATTAAAAACAAGATTTTCAAAACAAAATCATTTATTAAACCCTTCTAGTTCTGAAAAACTCAAGATTAATGGAAAAGTCTTTACGAAGTCATATTTTGTGAGTTTTTTTTAATTTATTTTTAAAAGTACCTACACTAAACCATCTTTAGTACCAATAACATACATCTGATTAGCAGATACATTTGAAAACCCTTGTGATTATGTTTTTATTACAAAACAGTTGAACGCAGAACGCATTTAACCTGTGTAAAAGCTTAAGTGATTTAAAAACAGTTACAGAGGATTTGTGAGTCTTTAAAGTTATATTAAAATGTAATACTAGGATCAATGTCTCTAGTTGTAGCCGTTTTCTAATGTGGTTGATTATGTAAGGTTAGCTCAATTATAAGCTACACTATTTAACTCAAAATTATACTTTTATTGGGGATAGTTTCAGTGTAACTTTTCATTTTTGTTTAAGCACTCCTTATTTTTGTATGCATTCCTTATTTTATCATAGTTTATATTGTAGCATTATTATTAGTTGTTTCATGTTGCACCATATCATCACGTCAAGGTCTCAGTTTGTGCATTTCAATCACTGAGAATGGAAATAAACTTTTTTCTCATTCTAATTTGACAGGTTAGCATGCTAGCTAACGTTAGCTTACCAACACAGCTTTGTCCTGTTCTGTCACTCGTGTGCGCTTCTTTTTCCCGAATAAGTTTCCCATCCTGACACAGCATCACAGCCTCGGCTTGGCAGGACACGACAAACAAGATGCTAATCTCTAAATTCAAAAACTTGAAGAGTAAAACTGCATCCTAGTCCATTATTTGTGTAGTCATCTGTTTCTCTGCAGCTCCACACCCACAACCGGAAGAAGACGGCAAGCGAACTGGGACAAACGTTATTGAGCGGGTTTTGTTTAATCTTGTTCATTTTTAAATTTGTTTTAAAAAGTGTCCATCAGTGGAAATCAAAAGTTATTATAATTTAACTTTTAAAAAAATACCGTTCAAAATAAACAACATTTAGCCTATTATTTTGTTGTTTATTTGTTTATTTTGGTAACCTCTTTTGGTGACACTTTCACAATGTAAATAATAGTTGAATTCATGACAATTTTTGAGGGGAAAATTGGACATTTATTGATCTATAGGTCGGGGGCAGCATAAAACTGCAAAAGGAATTTAAGAGCTATATAAGAGTGCTATTTACTTTTTTAAAAATGTGTTTATTGTAATGGTTTATTGGGTTATTCACTAAAATATACAGTTTTTTTTTTTTTTAAATAACTTGAAATCATCTCACGACCCCCACTTTGGGAAATCGTATGTTTCCATCTTTCAAATTATGTAAACTATAATCCCAGTAGGGGTATATTCATAATCTTAAATTGTAAAGAAATATAATTAAAATATGATTAATTAAAATAAATCCGATTTAATGTGACATACATACAAAATGTATGTGGATCTGGCTCTCAACATTTGAGCTAATCTAATAGATTTAATGCAGTGACTTTAACCAAGATGGAACTCTTTGTTGACAAATCAGCCTCTCCTCGTGTCTCTTGGGGCTGTTTATCACTGTAACTCTACTGTGCAGGGCGGATCTTCATGCTGATGGCTTTAAGAGAGTAGTCACGTCCTTTCCAGCTGCTCCACTCCACACCAACAGCATGAATGGTCTCGTCCTCGCCCCAGCGATAAACTCCATTTGGGTTGGCGGTATGACACGTCTTGTACCAAAATGCCCCGAGGAATTCTTTAGCACAGTTTTCTGTAGCAGAAGTATCCTGGTCTTTGTCAAAGCTGGTGAACTTCATGTCGTTGTGCACTATTAGACTGTTTCCTGAAGAAAATTAATTAAGTTAAATCAACATCAAAACAAGAAACAATTCAATAAAAAGTGGACTGGAGATGAAAAGCATCTGTGGGTAAAGTTCCTGACAGAGAAAGATCATTTTAACTACCATTATACTGCCTAAATTTAACTGATCTACCACAGTGGTATGTGCTGGTGTTCAATTTAGCTCATTTTCCCCTCACGTCTTTTGTTTTACTTCACATAGTATTTAGTATATCCGATTATAAGCAGTTCAGTGCAGTGAACCTGACCTGCTCCTCCATCAGTGAACCCAGACACCTGCAGTCTGTACCTGTCACATTCAGACCCGACAGAGAAGGACGAGTAACGAGCAGACGCATTTCTCCCTTCAAAGTCCTCCATCTCCACCAGCAGTTCATGTGGACGTCGACTGGACAACATGTGAATGAACTCCAGACCTGAAAATAGAGTCGTTAAAGCCACTCAAACACCAAAGTCTGAACCAGGAGTCTTCAACCGCCGACATCAAATGAGACTCGTCAGATTGTTCCAGGCCAAAGTAAAGGACAAAGATTCTGTTACCTAAGTCTGATTTATTTTTGTGTGTGTTTTACCAAGCCAGTGCTCTCCATCAGCTTCACCAAAGCCAGTCTTGTACTGACGCCAGGGTCTGTAGAAGTTCACTGTCCCATCCATTCTCCTCTGGATCATCTGAGTGCACAACGAAACAGCTTTTTTTACTATTTAAATTTTCCCCAATATTAGTGGAGTCCCCGGAGTGGAGGATGCCGTCGTCTCTCTGATGCACCACTCTCTCTCTCACCTAGAAAAGACTGGCAGCTCTGTGAGGATCCTGTTCTTTGATCTCTCCAGCGCCTTCAACACCATCCAGCCGCTGCTCCTGAGGGACAAGCTGGAGACGGCTGGTGTGGAGTACGACCTGGCAGAGTGAATTCTGGACGACCTCACAGACCAACCCCAGTTTGTGAGAGCCCGAGATTGCCCGGGACCTGCAGTGTGGGGGCACCCCAGGGCACTGTCCTCACGCCCTTTCTCTTCACCCTCTACACTGCAGACTTCAGACATGACACGGACAGCTGTGTCCTGCAGAAGTTCTCTGACGACTCTGCCATCATCGGACTCATCACGGACGACGATGACGCGGAGTACAGAGGACTGGCGCAGGACTTTGTGGACTGGTGTCAGCGGAACCACCTTCTCATCAACGCGGGGAAGACCAAGGAGATGGTGGTGGACTTCCGCAGACGCCACCCCACTGCCCCCTCGCCAGTGAACATCCAGGGAAGGGACATTGAGAGAGTGGACTCATACAAGTACCTGGGTGTTCATCTGAACCACAAACTGGACTGGACTCATAACACAGACGCACTGTACAGGAAGAGCCAGAGTCGGCTCTACCTCCTGAGGAGACTCAGGTCTTTTGGAGTGACAGGGCCACTCCTGAAGACCTTCTACGACTCTGTGGTGGCATCAGCTCCTGTAGGTGTGGCCTGCTGGAGCAGCAGCATCACAGAGAGGGAGAGGAAGAGACTGGACAAAGTCATCAAGAAGTCCAGCTCCGTCCTGTGCTGCGCTCTGGACTCGGTGCAGGAGGTGGGGGACAGGAGGGTCCTGGCTAAATTCACATCTATGCTTGACCATGAGTGTCGCCCCCTGCAGGACACTCTCTCCGCTCTGGAGAGCAGCTTCAGCGAGAGACTGATCCACCCTCGCTGTGTGAAGGATACGTTTCAGTGTGTGGATGCAAAACAACTTTCTCCAACTGAACTCAGACAAGACTGAAATAATCGTTTTTGGCCCACAGAAACAAAGAGAAAGTGTTAGCGGTCACCTCCAGAGTCTCGCTCTAAAACCTACAAACCAAGTTAGAAATCTGGGGGTAATAATGGACTAAAACTTGAACTTTAATAGCCACATCAAATCAATAACATCAGCAGCTTTTTACCATCTAAAAAAACATTGCCAAAATCAAAAATATAGTGTCAAAACCAGATTTGGAAAGACTTATCCATGCGTTTGTCTCCAGTAGATTAGACTACTGTAACGGCTGCTCACTGGTCTCTCCAAACGAGCTGTAAAACAGCTGCAGTGCATCCAGAACGCTGCTGCTCGGGTCCTGACTAGAACCAGGAAGTATGATCACACAGTCCTGTTCTCAGGTCTCTGCACTGGCTCCCTGTGGCTCAGAGAAGAGACTTTAAAGCAGCTCTGCTTGTGTACAAGTCTCTCCATGGCCTAGCACCAAAGTACATCTTGGACATGTTAGTGCCATATGAACCATCTCGGACTCTGAGGACCTCAGGGACCGGCCTCCTGCTGGTGCCCAGAGTCAGGACTAAACATGGGCCGGCCTCCTGCTGGTGCCCAGAGTCAGGACTAAACATGGGCCGGCCTCCTGCTGGTGCCAGAGTCAGGACTAAACATGGGCCGGCCTCCTGCTGGTGCCAGAGTCAGGACTAAACATGGACCGGCCTCCTGCTGGTGCCAGAGTCAGGACTAAACATGGGGAATCTGCATTTCAGTTTTATGCAGCTAAAATCTGGAACATTCTTCCTGAAGATGTGAGACAGGCTTCTACTCTGACAATGTTCAAATCTAAGCTAAAAACAGTTTTGTTTAGCTGCGCATATGACTGAAAGGATTTTTTCTTTGCACTCTTCTCTTTTGTTTGTGATTTTATTGGTTTAGACAATCAGTTGGATTGATAATTTTTATTTTAGTTAATTTTATTGTATTTCTCTTTCTGTAATTTCTTTGTGATTTTAATGCATTTTTCCTGTTGTGTGAAGCACTTTGAATTGCCTTGTGTATGAAATGTGCTCTACAAATAATCTTGCCTTGCCTTTCACAGGTCTTTCCTTCCTGCTGCTGTCAGACTTTATAACAAACACTGCTATCCCTGAACGTGTGTAATACTGACTTAACCATGTGTAATACTGACTTAACCATGTGTAATAATGTCATATTCATGTGCACTTACTGTCGTACTCACACACAATAATGTCACATTCATGTGCATATAACTGATGTAAATAGAGTGCTTATTTTACCAGTATTATTAGTATTATTTTGTCTTACGCTAGCTGTTTTTATTTTATTTTATCTTTATTTATTTTTCCTCTCCATTCCTTATTAAGAAATGAGAGGTTCTGTCTATAGGAGGTTTTGTTTATAAGAGTTTCTGTTTAAAAGAGTTTTTGTTTATAAACTTCCTATAAGTTATCTGTCCTTTTCCTCTGTATCTACCTGCGTTGCAACCACGGAATTTCCCCATTTGTGGACAATAAAGGAATATCTTATCTTATCAGTAAAGATCCCAAATGTTCTTAAACTATTTTCCAATAGAAAAACAGTGAGTTTTCTGTTCTTACGGTTCAGAATAACACATATATAGCATTATCTTAGGTTTCACCTCCGCAAAATACTTGGAAATCCTTCTTTATGTGATCCAGACACACCCACCGTCCAACCGCCTCCATCTGTTTCCATGTCACACAGGGCCTAAAACGGACATTTAATGATGATGCCTTATGTTCGCTGTTTATATCCAACATTGATTTACCTGAATTCCAATGTTTTCTCCAAAGGGATGGATGGTGTAGACTCCACTTCTTTTGGTCGGATTCTCTTTAAGGATGTCACTGCAGTCCATGGGCTTTTTCAGACCATTGCAGTGCATCAACAGTGACGACACAAATATCACTAGAGATAAAGCTGCACGAACGACAAATGTGTAAAAAACAAAGAAATTACACAGAGAAGATTAAAAGGAATTATAAATTACCTATAAAAATCAAATAGGGTTTGTTTTATGAAATGATTGAGTCTGGAGTGACCTACCTCCATTGTCTCAACATAAACTCTGAGGAGGGAGAAAGTTAAGAGCTATAAATATTAGATGAGTTATCCTTAGCTCAGTGAACTCATCTGTAGATCCACTATTTAAAGTGGGGAGTGGGATGGAATCAACCAATAAGAATCAAGACAAATAATGTGTTTCCAAACCCCATGACCCAGTGTGAGAATTTGACAGGTGAGTAAATAAAATCTTCTAATAGACTTTTATCACATTTCTCTGAAAACATGCATATTCTATTATATAATATAATAATACTTTATTCATCTCTTAAATCAAAATTCATTGCAGACATCCATTGCAAAAACAAACAAACAAACATTAAAAAATAAAAGGACCCAAGTATATGCCATGACAGTTCATATTCAGGCTTGATAAAAGAATAATTATATAAGTATAATCCTTAAAAACACATCAGACAGAGTTCAACAATCTAATCATCCGGAATAAAAGACGTAGAAAAGTGATTTGTTTAAATCAGGGGCAAAACCTGAAGATGAAATGTGCCTCGGATCGGTCAATAATTTATTATTTATAATCATTTGTTTACAATTTATTATTTTTACTGACCATTCTGCTCTCCACCATCCACAGAAATAAGAAGAATAAGCTTTTATTTTCATTGATATTTTCAAAGGTAAGAAACACACGATCAGATCTAAACAAAATAGTCACAATAGTTTCATTGATTCCAAATGTAAAAAAGACACAATCATTAAGTCTTATCTTACTGGTTTGCGTATGATGTTCTACAGTATGGCATTAAGCAGGTGGGGCCGGGGGGACAGGTCAGGGGCAAAATGCAATAAAATACATCAAGACAGAAAGGCCATACAGTAGAATTTCCACAGCGGACCTTTGGTAAGCAGAACGTCCTCGTGTTTATCACTGTAACTCTACTGTGCAGGGCGGATCTTCATGCTGATGGCTTTAAGAGAGTAGCTATCTGCTTTCCAGCTTCTCCACTCCACACCAACAGCATTAATGGTCTTGTCCTCGCCCCAGCGATAGACTCCATTTGGGTTGGCGTTGTGACAGTTGCTATACCAAAATGCCCCGAGGAACAGTTTAGCACAGTTCTGCTCTGTAGAAGTATCCTGGTCTTTGTCAAAGGTGGAGAACTTCTCGTCATTGTGAATTATTAGACTATTTCCTAAAGAGAGAGAGAAAAATATATATTTTACATCTATATCTATACATGTACATCCACATATGCAAGGGGATTTTTTTGCACAATTTTGAGTCAGATTTGCCTCTTCATGAGCTCGTGGCATGAGCAAAAATACTCATAAGCGACTATTTGTGATGGCACTCCTCATTTCTATGAGGTCAATGTGATTTAGCTCATTTTCCCTCACGTCTTTTGTTTTTCTTCACATAGAATTTAGTTTGTCCAATTATAAGCAGTATAATCTGTGGCGAATTAGTTCAGTGCAGTGAACCTGACCTGCTCCTCCATCAGTGAACCCAGACACCTGCAGTCTGTACCCGTCACATTCAGACCCGACAGAGAAGTTTGAGTAACGAGCAGACGCATTTCTCCCTTCAAAGTCCTCCATCTCCACCAGCAGTTCATGTGGACGTCGACTGGACAACATGTGAATGAACTCCAGACCTGAAAATAGAGTCGTTAAAGCCACTCAAACACCAAAGTCTGAACCAGGAGTCTTCATCAAATGAGACTCATCAGATTGTTCCAGGCCAAAGTAAAGGACAAAGATTCTGTCTGATTTATTTAATTTTGAAAGGAATAATAGGACATTTTTTTCTCATTTCCTCGTGGCGTGGACAGCTGATTAGTCCTCCCACATATCAATCATCTATTGCGTCCCACTGCACACCTGCAGCCTCATTCTGGCTGATTTCCAGGATAGCAGCACGTTTCCCTGGCTGCGCATGCGTGGTTGATATGCCGGTGTGAAAGAGAAAGACTGTGTTCGAGCTCAGAAGAGACGGAAATCTGCGGAGACGAGATGAGATGTGATCCGTCATGCTAATAAACAAATGCGCGTGTAGCAGCGAGGCTGTTACGTGCTTCTGTACGGGGGTGAGTGTCAGTCGCTTGAGTTCTCAAATTGGCAAAAAATCCTCTATTGTTCCTTTAATTTTTGTGTGTGTTTTACCAAGCCAGTGCTCTCCATCAGCTTCACCAAAGCCAGTCTTGTACTGACTCCAGGGTCTGTAGAAGTTCACTGTCCCATCCATTCTCCTCTGGATCATCTGAGTGCACAACGAAACCTTTGACCAAGTTAAGCAAGTGCAACACTAGCCAAGCAATGATATAATAATACATGACATATTTTCTACTCCTCAGTTATTGATCAGGCTAAATTGATTCTAGACATTAGAAATTAAAAGAATACAACTTGCCGTCCAGCCGCCCCCGTCCGTTGTCATGTCACAATGTGCCTGGAAAAAAAATACACAGCTATAAAACTCGGCCTTGATGCTTTTTCTTTGCAAAATTGAATATTGTCTCACCTGAATGGAAAACTGTCCCCCGAAAGGGTGAATGTTGTGGACTCCATTGCTGCGACTGACGTGGTATTCACGTCGGCTCCATTCGAGGATGTCGCTACAGTCAGTGGGCTTTTGCAGAGCCGCACAGTCACTCAACAGAAACAACAACAGCGCAGCCAGCTGGAATCGAAATGGATCAGTAGCTGATTGAGCATAAAGCTTTGTTAACTGAACAGAAATACGTAAAACACACGTCAACTGATTGATTTATCACAGGCATTCACAGCAGTTACTTGGTCTGGAAAGTAATTGTTTAGCATATTTGTGTATTTTCTTGTTTGCAAAGCAGACAGTGAGATACAGGAAAATAAACTGAACAAATAGGTTAAAATTGCTTGTAAATATATACATAAGTGACTCTTTCAGCTTACCTTCATTGTAGGATAGCTGTTGAAACAGATCCCCCGACAAGACATAAGACTAACTTGTAAATGACTTTTGGCTTCTGCCGTCAACCCACTTTATTCTTCACTTCTTATTTGCTCTGCGTTTGTGGGAAGTGAAACAAGATCGATCAACCAATCAGAATCAGACCAGTTTGTTTGGTTGGTCAAACAATTAACAAGCAAAGTGCACTTGAGTTTTTCTTTTTATTCAATAGAAAATGCTGCAGTTATTTACACTGCAAAACACAATAATGTTGAGTTTCTGAACCTTTTATCCAGAACCCAGTTTTGAGCCATTTTATGTAAAGATGTATCGAGTTAGTGAGTTGTTTCAAAGGGTTTTTGTGAGTAAGAAACACTGTGCAATCACAAATATGAAAGGAAGATGAAGACAATCTTTATGATTTCATGTAACATTTCAATGATGTTTCGTATTCTTTGTATTTCATTCAGATGTTTCTTATTCCAGTGATGTTTTTGTGTTTCATATGAAGTCAACTTGAACTTTTATAAGTCTTAGCCCTGGAATTAACCTTTTATTTATGTTGATCAAATAACCAATATTGGAAACAGTTGTTTGACCTGCAGTTCTTGAGAATGCGGTTTCACTTGACTCACCTAGAAAGAACAGAAGTACAAAATGTACAAACCAGCAGGCCAAGGTACAAGTCATATCTGTGGAGTGGCGCCTTTGCTCACTGTAAGAATGTATCTCTTTCTGACTTATACAGGTTGTTTTATCATTGTTCATTGTTCTATGTTGCAGCGAATCACCAAAACAAATTCCTGTTTGTGAATTTTGTTCATTGACAATGATTCTGATTCTGCTTTCAAGGTATATACACTGCAATTCACAATAAAACACCTATAATAGCTAGATTGATTTTAAATTTAAACGTTTCTACGAAAGCAAAACAAAGCCACACATCATCCATGCACCCCACAGCAGTGAGCAGGGTCGTCACCAGAAACATTAGTGCAGCTTTAAACTAAATCTATTCATAAAGATTTACACAGGGCCCTTAGAACATGGAAAGACTTACTGCGGATACTCTAACAGAAAGGGAGATTGGGGATTTTTGATCCCAGTAAACTAAAATTAGTCACCCAAGAAGCAAACAAAAGTCAAAACCTGTAACACACAACAGCCGCAGTCCCTTCAGTCCCATTTCAACGCCCAACACTGATGTTACACACTTTGCAGCTCGGATCTTTCTTGGCGTTCGTGGTGGATAAACTGATGACTTGATGTCCACTGATTTGGGTTACTATTCCTGAGGCCAAATCCACCGGCTCTGTGAAAATCACCTCCAGAATGACGTCTTGGGCGTGTTGGAAATGCAGCGAACCGTCCTCCGTCTTGGTACTGGACAGGAAAGGGTTGGAGGAGCGGTCCAACACAGGCAGACGCTCCTTACAGAAGAGGTCTCCTTTGGATCCCTCCGGGGCCAGGACGAGGAGGACGTAATGGTAAGAGGTGTACATGCAGTAGAAGTCGCCGAAATATAGGTTGGTGTTGTGGTTGAAGAGATGGTCGGCTTGGATCTGTGAGCAGGTAGAACCAAAATGAATAGATTATGGAATACAGTGATTATAATTTCATATATTTTATCTCTCCACCGACCAAATAGTGTACGATATATGCGACGTTTCAAACCAATATATACAACGATATGTACAACGTTTCAAACCAACACCAAGTAAAATAATGGCAAGTATTGTGATATTGATCTGATACCGATACCAATAAATTCACTATAATGACTATGAAGAAACCTTCTTGTATTGTATTATCTTTGCTCCACCCCGGCTTGAACAGATCAATAAGTCAATATAGTCTGTGCAGATAAACACATACAACACATTGTTTATATTTTAGTTATTTTAAAAAAAATATAATTTTATTTTTATTTTTTTACAAATGTAAGTATTAATATTGTTTCCACGATGATGAGAATTGATACCTCAGTCAGTGTGAATTAATAAATATTTGGTATCGATCGGCCCATCACTCATCATTGATAAATAGATTGTAAACTTAAAGTACACATGACTGGTTATACTAAGGGAACATGATTATATTGAGGATTTTACAAAGAAATGTTGCCTACTTTTACTGTCTCCTAAATTACTTACTATTAGAACATGAGCAGCAGATATGAGGTAATTCCACAAATGTGTAAAAATGGGCTAAAATCCATATAGATTACACAATAGTTATGATTTGACATGTAATAATACCTGGTAACACCTTTATTTTGTTAAATGGTTGTTTAAACTGTGAGGAAATGCCATGATTTTCGATTAAATATCACTTTTTGATGAAATACGGTAGGTGGCGGTATTAACACAGCACTACTTCCTGTAATTTTCCACTTTTATTTCGATTTTTCTCTTCACAAAACTGCATCTTGATTATAAAAACAGATGTACGTATATAAAAATGTACCACCACTTATGTTCTATTTTGTTATTTTACATACCGTATTCTATTGTAACTTACTAAACATTTATTTTGTAGTCTTAACTGAGTTTCCACAGTTTATATTTTCATTTATGGGATGCTAGCTTAGCCAAACCAACACATTTGGGAAAGTAAAGTATAGTGTACCAAACCATGCCAGTTAAATCATTTTTCCTGGCTTTGTGGTGTATTAAAATGACAAAAAAGACAGAAAAATCTCTGGTTTTGTGTCTCTCTGAAGCTCCGGCCATCTTGGGGCGTCATCCAGTTGCTGTTGCTCATGTTGCTCATGTTGCTCTGACAACCCGGCTTTTATCATTTCTATGATCGACAAAAGCTAGCTTGCACATATCGATTTTCTTATCATATACACTGCATTTAATAAGGAAAAATGTATTGATATGCTTTGCGGTGAATTTATTTCAAACTTCCAACTGAACCTTTAAACATCAAACTGATACCTGAAATCTGTATGGCCCATAGGGGGAGTCTTGGGGCGGTTTTCCCGTGTTGAACTCGGTGTTGCAGCTGAAGAAGATGCCCTCCAGTTTGCCGCTGATTGGAGATCCGTGACTTCCGCTGTCGTCTTTCACGCACGGCAGCATTCGACCACAGGCAGCGTCTCTGGAACAAAACACGGGCCTGGACAAAGATACACACAGATACTTTTTAATACTGATCCAGAACGATGTTTACGCTGAAACTTCCTCAGTAATTGCGAGGTCTCAGATGACAGCACAAACTCGCTGTAGCTAAACAGTGTAGTCGAGTAAGAATACCGTTACTTCCAAATGATGATCGCTTGAGTGATGGTCCAAGAAAGAGTCCAAAAGTACCTCACCAGTAATATATCACCAGTCTAACACTTTTACAGGATTCCAAATGTATACAGCAACCAAATACAAGTACCGTATTTTCCGGACTATAAGTCGCACTAGCCAAAAAATGCATGATAAGTTGCATTTTGGGGGGGAAATTTATTTGACAAAATACAAGACCAAGAACAGACATTTAATATGGAAATGCAATTTAAAATAATAATGTGGTGAATAGGTGTACGTATGCTAACGCTAACACCTTCAGCTACATGACGCATCGACAATGAACTGTGGTAAGTGTCTGGTATGTTAACGTAACATATTAACAGTTATTCAGATAACTATAGCATAAAGAACATGCTAACAAGTTTACCAAAGCATCAGTTTTACCCCAAATCACTAAATCCATTGAATTACTCTTCCTCTGCGTCACTTCTAAACAACTCCACAAACTCCAGAAGTAGAGGAAGTGCAGATTCTTCTTCTGCGTCGCTTAGAGCCTAGAGCGCCCTCTTGTGGTTGCCAGTGTTAAAATAATCAACATGTGAAATGCGGTTGCCAGTGTGAAAATAACGAATAATATCACAAATAAGTCGCTCTGGAGTATAAGTCGCACCCGGCCAAAAACATGAAAAAAGGTACCACATTTTAGTCCGGAAAATACGGTACCTACAGTAACACGTACCCTTTCTCTTCGAAGTACTCCTTCTGTTGGTTTCTGTAGAACACAGTGAAAGGGAGCATCCTGCCGGCCAGCGCCTCGGCCTTCTGCAACAGCTGACCGAGGTGAGCCGAGGAGTAATCTGAAACACAAACCCGGTGTTTCATGGAGAGGCAGGGAATATACGTGGTTTTTAAGTACTATAGTTTTACAGTTTGCTCATTGTAAACAGAAATATTGATCTAAAACAAAGAGTAAGGAAAGGTTCAATAAAGCGGACCATTGACTTCCTGTTTAAAATGCAGCAATGAGACTACATAGTGGAAGCACGCAGAAGATTTTCATTGACATGTTTTTGTTTTTTAAGTGGCGTCGTGACAGGGATACGTGGTAGGGGAATTCAAGATTATGCAAACATACTGTAAGAATCAATCGAAATATGACTTTGAGTAAACTTGTGATGATTTTCTGACTATACAAGATAAGATAAGATTTAATGTCCACACATGGGGAAATTTCAGTGTTACAACGCAGTAGATACAGGAGGAAAGGACAGATAACTTATAGGAAGTTAAAAAAAAAAAAAAAAACACTCTTAATTGAAGAACTCGTATAAACAAAACAAAAGACTCTTATTAACAAAACTCCTCTCATATCTTAATAGGAAATGGAGGAAAAATAAATAGATAAAATAAAAAGACAAAGATAAAGATAAAACTAAAATAAAATAAAATAAAATAAAATAAAATAAAATAAATACATCAGTTGTATGCACATGAATATGGCCTTAATTGCTTGTGAGTATGACAGTAATTGCACATGAATATGACGGTATTGCACATGGTTAAGTCAGTCAGCATTGCACATGTTCAGGGCTAACAGTGTTTGTTATACAGTCTGACATACTACGATATAAATACAGCTGTGTTAGGAAGTAAATTAATACATGTACTGAAAATATGTGTTCAGAATACAGTTACTCTTTCATTTGGTGGAATTCAGAATACAGTTACCTTTTGAAAATGAGTGGAAAACTTTGTGGTGTTCATGAAAATGTGGTTCTTCTAACTAGTGAGTGCAGTTTTTCTTAAATTAAAAACAAATGGTGAAACAGAAACAAAAAGCTTATTCATT
Source organism: Eucyclogobius newberryi (assembly GCF_026437365.1). Classification (NCBI taxonomy): domain Eukaryota; kingdom Metazoa; phylum Chordata; class Actinopteri; order Gobiiformes; family Gobiidae; genus Eucyclogobius; species Eucyclogobius newberryi. The sequence goes on along the minus strand of NW_027315835.1, from coordinate 9,269,179 downwards.
CCTATGTCGTGTTTTCACAGTATAATGTGATGCAACTCAATGTGAAAGTACTCAAAGTATTCAGGATACTGCACTCTGAATAGAGAAAGTAACGGAATGCCATTGAAGACACATTTTAATGCAGGTATTCAGTATTTTGTAGATAAATACATTTTCAAAGTATTCTTCCCAACATGGCCAATATATTTATTTTTAATGATGCGTTAATCATTTTCTAGAATCACCACACAGGAATATAGTGTTCAGAAAACCATAAGTACAAATAAAAAAAGAGTTAAACCAATTGTCTGTTTGTTTTATATCACTTTTTGTGCTGGGTCTGTAACTTTTCACTTAATCTGCATCAGAACTGAGATTTTGTTTCACAGGTAAGTGAGAATTAGGGAGACAATTGGGGGAGACATTCTGCATTTCCCCCCCGACCAGTTTTGAACGCTTAAATCTTTGACCGCAGAGGTGGTTGCACTGACCTGCGGTGCCAAACTCCACACTGTCGCTCCACTTGGACACCGTGTAGTCTCCGTCGGAGCGCTTGGCCGCCGTCTGCACCGACAGCGTGTACTGAGTCCTGGGGCTCAGGAACCAGTGGCCTCGCACCGTCATGGGCAGTCGCACCGCTTTGGCCACCAGCTTCGTCGGGACGTCCTGCACACGAGCACCGGGATTGATTAACATTTAAAAGTATTAACAAACATCCAACTTTTTACTTGAGTAGTTGTATTTTGAAGTAGACTGCCTGCTTACTGTCTGCTTTAACAGTGGCTCTGTTATTATCACATCCATTCATTCATACATCAGTCCATTTTCTTCCGCTTACCCAAATTATGTCTGATTATTCCAGTTATCGGACCATGGTTGAGTGATCCTCAACCATGGGCTACTTGGAATGGTTTCACGTTTTAGAAGTCAATTCGAATGGCGTTTGGATGTAAAACTTTAAAGTGTAGTTGACAAGGTTATTCGTTAACTGGGGTTCGGGAGCAGGACCACGCTTCAACCTCTTACTTCTCCAGCAACCACATCTCCACTCTTTAACTCTAATTACCCAGAAGGCCTATATATACACAGGCCAATCCCAGCATCTCTTGTTGACTCTGCTCTCTCGACCCCGCCCTCCCACCCCATGTCTCTATCATCTTCACCTCAACACATCACCATCTATAGAAGGGGGGGTTCTGAATCGACTGGGCTGATTACCCGAGACAGAGCCCCCATCCTGAGTCTCTACCCAGCCAACTCTCATCGCTCCATCATCGCTCCATCATCGCTCCATCATCGCTCCATCATCGCTCCATCATCGATCCATCATCGATCCATCATCGCTCCATCATCGATCCATCATCATCACTATTATCAATGAACATTCTTTCGTATTCCATTGTTGTGGCGTGGTCCTTGCTAGTGAAACACCATTTACATATTCTAGAATGCTTTTGATGGATAATCTGGATATCAATAAATTAAAACAAGAACATGCACTTACATGTACATGGTTTAAAGAGGTTGAGGGGTAATCGGGACAAAACCGTTGGTCACCACTGTTCCACTAATAAACAGCCTGGATTGTAATTTTTTTTGTTTGTTTCATGGTGGTGAGAAGCAGCCAATGGTCAATAAGCATCATAATTTTCATAACGTTCTCCAAATAAAAGACTATTACCACTATGTCAGTTTATTTCTAATGTATTGATGTATGAATGACGTAGCTTCCTGCTTCCGAAGAGTGCACACGCTTTTTTGCTCGCTCCGCTTGCTATCGCTGCTTTCCTTATTTATTTTGCTTTTTAATCAGTTTTTGTCTTCCAAACATTTTTGCTTTAGACTTTTTCAAGTAAACCAAGGATTTTAAGAACATTTTTCCAGTTTTAACGACATATCTGACGCCAGCGACATGTCCGGGAGAAGAAGTGAGAAAGACTGTGAACGCTGTCGGAAATATCAACAAGAAATTAATGAGCTGAAAACACTAATATTTGTTTTGGAATCTGAAAAAGTTCTTCACGATACCATTCCTGTGTCAACCGACGGTAAGAAGAGCACACTTTTTACAAGAAAAACTGCTACTTTCAACCTAAACCGCAGTGACTCTGTGTCGTTTCCAAAACTGTCTAAAAACCAGAAAGACCAGGCTGTTTCTTGGAACAAACTTGGAGCAAAGCCTAAACGATACAAAGATAACGTGAAGTCACCTAAAATACAGCTCACCAACAGATTTTTACCACTTTCAGAGATGGAATTAAATGAAAAAAGGAAAGATGACGTGGCCAAAATACAGCGAGGAGGATCTGTGCCAGGAGCCAAGGTCAAGATTGTTTTAGTTGGGGACGGCGCGATAAGTCACATGACGCATGAAAAGATAAACACACATTCTTTTCCAAGCGCCACTGTTTCTGAGATAACGTCACTCCTTCCAAATATTATGGCTAAGCATGGAGGAGCTAAACAGCTGATTGTGCACGTGGGTGCAGTGGACATGCGGCGGGAACAGACTGAAGTTTTGAAAAAAGACTTCTTGTTAGTTATTCGACGTGCTTGATAAAATGGAAATCAAAACATTCATAAGTGGACCTCTTCCAAACATCGACAGGAGGATAAACAAGTTTAGCCGGCTTCTTCAGCTGAACACATGGCTGTCCAAAGAGTGCTCCCCGAGAGGACTACACTACATTGAGAACTTCTATCTATTCTGGAAACGAGAGGACCTGTTTAAGAGAAATGGCCCCCACCTATGCAGAGGTGGAGTGAGGGTGCTGACAGAGAACCTGCTCCACGCTCTGAGGCATTGGACTGGGCCTGGACAGGGTCCTGAGCAGATAGTTAGAGAAGAGAGGAATGAGAGAAGAATTCCTGCTCCCTCAGCCAGAGACCGAGCCAATGTTTCAACATCAAAAGCACCACAACCTCAGCCTCCACCAAAGGATTCATCAGCAGCTGCTCCACAACCACCAGCAAAGGATTCAGCTCCAGCTGCTCCACATTCACCTCCACCGCCTCCAGCAAAGGAACAATCTTCAAAGGCCTTGGACCCATCTGTGACAAGCCCAACAACATCCCTGTCATCGCCCCTGCCTTCACACCAGCCCTGGGTTCCCCCTGCAACATCTACTCCCACTAAAGATTCATCATTCTCCTTCTCATCTCCACTCTCACCCATGGGCCTTCCCAGCCATTTTGAAAGTCTGATCAAATCAGGCATTAAGATGGCTCCACTCACGACCAATATAGCAAGGGCTATGCCGACTACACCAACAAAAGCCCCACCACCCATCCCCCCTCGCCTCTCACCTGGTCCCAAACTCTCCTTGGCTACAAAAGCCCCACCACCCATCCAACCTCGCCTTTTACCTGGTATCTCCCATAGCTAGGATGCACTGGGTCTTAGCGTTGCCGGGACTTGTTGTCACATTAAAAATCAAACCAACCCGGGGCCCTATGTAAAAAGAGCCCCCCCTAGTGCTATTTCTGTAGTCACATCATCACACAGATGGAAAAACAAAATGCGAGTCAGGCCCAATCTGAGAAATGTGATTCATATTCCCTGTGAAAAGATAAAGCCCAGTCCCACTGAAACTATTCTGAAACTTGCTGTGCTAAATGTCAGATCCTTATGTAACAAATCTCTCTTAATTAATAATTTTATTTCTTCTTATAATCTTGATTTTATGTTTTTAACTGAAACATGGCTTGACAAAAACACAGGAAATGTAGTTCTGATAGAATCTGCTCCACCCAACTTTAAGTTTGAATCTGAAACACGAGAAAACAAAAAAGGGGGTGGAGTCTGTGCTGTCTTTAGAGATGAAATAATTACCCGCAGGTTGTCTTTTGGGGTGTTTTCATCATTTGAGTATGTATCCTTTAAAATGGAGCTAAAACGGTCTCCATCCATACTCTTCATTGTTTTATACAAGCCTCCCCAGCACTGCCAAAGTTTTATTGATGATTTTACTGAGATGCTTTCAGTCATATGCACAGACTTTGATGGTTTGGTCATTACAGGTGATTTCAACGTGCATGTTGATAATGTTTGTGACAGAAACGCTAAAGAGCTTGATGCTGTCCTTGAAACCTTCAGTCGTACTCAGCATGTGAGAGGCCCCACCCACAGCAAAGGACACACTCTAGATCTCATAATTACAAAGGGGGTAAATATTTCAAATGTTAATGTGATCGATGTTGCTCTGTCTGATCATTTCTGTGTCTTCTTTGACCTGTCTGTTTCTCCCCAACCTCCGGTTGGTCCTGCAGTTGTTCAGAGGAGACACATAAGTGATGGCACAGGTGCACTGTTTATGGAAATGATAAATAAAATGATTTGTTGAACTCTGTTACATCTAGTGTTTTGAATGTTCTGGACACCATCGCCCCTATAAAGGCTAAAATGGTTAAAAATAAACAGAAGGCGCCGTGGAGAAATGATGATTCGGTCAGGGCACAGAAAAGGGAGTGCCGCAGGGCCGAACGGAAATGGCGCAAGTCAAAGCTCCAGGTTCAAAAAGAGATTTACAAAGAAAAGCTGAACATGTACAACCTAATCTTATGTAGAACTAGGGAAAGATATTTTTCTGAAATAATTGGAAGCTGCAGTAACAACTCGCGTGTCCTGTTTGCCACAGTAAACAGATTAACAAACCCTCCAGCTCAGCTGCCGTTAGAACTCATTTCCACATCCAAGTGTAATGAGTTTGCATTATTCTTTAATGACAAAGTTCAGGGCATTAAAAATGCTATAAATCCCACAATGCAAAAAATTACCCTAAAACCACCAAGACACTTAGAGCTAACTCACTTTGCACCAGTAACTGACAAAACTGTCCATGAGATCATCACCAGTCTGAGTTCATCTACATGCTGCCTTGATGTGTTTACCTACCAGATTTCTAAAGTCTGTGCTGAACAGTTTGTTAGCACCATTCACTCACATAGTTAACATGTCGCTTCAATCTGGAACATTCCCAATGTCTTTGAAAACTGCGGTCATAAAGCCTCTCCTAAAGAAGAGCAGTCTTGATGCCGCAGTACTGAGTCATTACCGGCCCATCTCTAATCTGCCATTTTTGGGCAAAGTCCTTGAAAAGGTTGTTTACCAACAGCTCACAGATTTCCTCTTAATAAACAACTCATTTGATGTTTTTCAGTCAGGTTTTAGACCTCATCACAGCACTGAGACTGCTCTTGTCAAGGTGACAAATGACATCCGCCTGAACACTGACACGGGCAAAGCCTCAGTCTTAATTCTGTTAGATCTGAGTGCTGCTTTTGACACTGTCGATCATGGGATCCTCTTACAGAGACTAGAGGACTGGGTGGGCATCACTGGCACTGCCCTAAACTGGTTAAGGTCCTATCTGGAAGACAGGAAGTACTTTGTTGAAATTGGTAGCTGTGTCTCAGACCACATGACCCTGACCTGTGGAGTGCCCCAAGGGTCAGTCCTGGGTCCCCTTCTGTTCAACCTCTACATGCTGCCGTTAGGTCAGTTGATACGCAGTGAAAATGTGTCCTATCACAATTATGCAGACGACACTCAGATCTATGTTATGTTTCACTATCGGCAGGTGACTATGGACCAGTAGATTCACTCTGTCACTGCATCCAACAGATCAGTTTGTGGATGCAAAACAACTTTCTCCAGCTGAACTCAGACAAGACTGAAATAATCGTTTTTGGCTCACAGAAACAAAGAGAAAGTGTTAGCGGTCACCTCCAGAGTCTCGCTCTAAAACCTACAAACCAAATTAGAAATCTGGGGGTAATAATGGACTCAGACTTGAACTTTAATAGCCACGTCAAATCAATAACATCAGCAGCTTTTTACCATCTAAAAAACATTGCCAAAATCAAAAATATAGTGTCAAAACCAGATTTAGAGAGACTTATCCATGCGTTTGTCTCCAGTAGATTAGACTACTGTAACGGCCTGCTCACTGGCCTCTCCAAACGAGTTGTAAAACAGCTGCAGTACATCCAGAACGCTGCTGCTCGGGTCCTGACTAGAACCAGGAAGTATGATCACATTAGTCCTGTTCTCAGGTCTCTGCACTGGCTCCCTGTGGCTCAGAGAATATACTTTAAAGCAGCTCTGCTTGTGTACAAGTCTCTCCATGGCCTAGAACCAAAGTACATCTTGGATATGTTAGTGCCATATGAACCATCTCGGACTCTGAGGACCTCAGGGATCGGCCTCCTGCTGGTGCCCAGAGTCAGGACAAAACATGGGGAATCTGCGTTTCAGTTTTATGCAGCTAAAATCTGGAACATTCTTCCTGAAGATGTGAGACAGGCTTCTACTCTGACAATGTTCAAATCTAAGCTAAAAACAGTTTTGTTTAGCTGCGCATATGACTGAAAGGATTTTTTCTTTGCACTCTTCTCTTTTGTTTGTGATTTTATTAGTTTAGAAAATCAGTTGGATTGATAATTTTTAATTTAGTTAATTTTATTGTATTTCTGTTTCTGTAATTTCTTTGTGATTTGAATGCATTTTTCCTGCTGTGAAGCACTTTGAATTGCCTTGTGTATGAAATGTGCTCTACAAATAAACTTGCCTTGCCTTGCCTTGCCTTGAATGTGAAATGTACATGACACAGACATGGAAGAACGTTCACATGGGCTTAAAGGGGACGTATTATGTCAAATGTGCTTTTAGGAGATTTGAACCATGTTATAACCGTGATCTCTCATCATTGGTGTACTCAAAGTTGTATTTTTATTGATTCATGTACGTTGGAGTAATCCTGTTTTGAGGCTTGAGTGCTTAGAAAACTTCACCTACCCCCTATCCCCGCCCACTTCTCTGTACTTTCTTGCGATTATTTGCACATTTTTAAAGTCTGGGTCATACATCTAGATATTAAAATGTCACTCGACCATTTTTAAATAATGAAATATGTACATGAAAATCTATGAGGAGGTGGGTCTTATTGGTTCTGCAGTTTTGAACAGGAAGTCAATCGTCCAATTTCTCTTACTAAGCTATATATGATCAATATTGTCGTTTTCGATGAACGAAATGTAAAATAATGAGTATGTTAGTACGTTCTAGTTTAAAGTGTGTATGATTTTCTAATTTTGACTTTATTAGGTGTAATTATGCCTGTTGTACATATAAATTATAGTTTTACACCAATCGAGTAGATATTTGTAAAGAAAACCTTGAAAAATCTGTGGAAAATGACAGGAAGTGACATCACACTAGGGACACTCATTCCAGACAAAGTTTATGCATCATTTACACAAAGAAACAACTTTTTTGACCCTCTAAACATCAATTCAACAAAATAAAGACGCTCTCATAGATTTTTATTTCTCAAACTAAAAATTGTGAATTTAGATGAGTTTTTTCTCAGTGTTTGCTGGGTAATTTCCTAGTGTGATGTCATCAATTACAAGAGTGAAATTATAAACCTAAAAAAATTTGCTATTCTGTGATAAACTTTTATCTTAACTGCATTTTAGTTCAATGAGTCGTCCGACCTATCATAGGCCCATTAATACTAAACTGTATGTCTCCTTTAATCAGTATAGATGTCATGGCGGACAATGTTAATGTCAATAAAAAGTGCATTATTGATCTGCTTTTTTGCATTTAGTTGTCGTTCCTAACTTAATCATGTCTTTAAAGCTGCTTCGACAAGTGACTAAAGTTCGCTTTGGTCGACCTTGTGTTTGAACTTGTTGGAGCCCGCGTTTTCCTTCTTGTTGAGGTCAATGAAGTAGTGCGTGATCCTGTCCCGGCCGATGCCCTCCAGGTCCCAGCCGATCTTAAAGGAGTCGCAGGTGATGTGGCTGATGCAGATGTGCTGCGGGACGGGCAGTTCGTCACCACCGTCCGAAGACTCCAAACCTACGTACATGTCCATGGGATTCAGAGGGAAGACAAATGAGCACGGTTGAAAAGCAACTATTCAGAAACAAAATATTGTGTCTGTAAATAATGCAGTTTACAATGAACAATATGTAAAATGATTATCTACTAAAGTCATAGTTCAATGCGCAGTACTTGATAAACGTCTCCTATAAATCAAATACAACACGATTATTTTTTATGACATGGACAAAACATGGGTCTTTTAAGCCTCTTTTCGCACATCAAATGTTAAATTTGTGATGCTCTTTGGTTGAGACACTGGTGCTCTGTCTTCTCGGCTCAGTTCTTGCTGATAAAAGGGGGAAGCGCTGGCTGCATTCGCTCCCTGTGTGGAGGTAATTATCCACAGTTCGAGCAGGGCCAAGTGCCAGTGTCCAAACAAGCGACCACTGTCCTCCTGACTCTGTGGGACACTCAAAAACAACTACAAAAAACTTTTTCTGTTTTTTGCTTCTTCTTTTTTTTTTTACAGGTACCTGCTTGTCTCCACAGCTATGATGTTGCCTTGCCTAGAAAGGTCCACAGTACGGCATTAAATGTATCTATTTCCATGAAGACAAGCAGTCGGCTCCACCAGGTCAGATCTTTGGAGAGGTGACCCTGCTCTTAGTCAGTATGAATGTTGTTCTAGGTATTTTCCAAGCAATAAAAATGCCTATAATGAAAACACATGCTGGATGGAGTTTTTAATGCCGTAGTGTGGCACATTCCAGGCAAAGCAATAACAAGCAGCAAAGCACTAGTAAGGCTAAAGCACTTCTTATACAATCAATACTCTGGATAATATTCTTTATCTGTTGCTTGTTGTTCCTGTCTTGTGACCTTGAGTATTCACATGTAGTTTGTTAGAATAAACACTAAATAAATACAAAGAATGATGCAAATCACTTTCTCGTTGGTGCAATCCCTCATTCACACAAGAATGCTTTAGGGTAGAAAAGATTATTATTACTATTATTATCATCATTATTATCATTATTATTACTATTATTATCATTATTATTACTACAGTGTATTTATAATCACACTTTTCCACCTTCAAGGCTTTCGATACACATTCATTTTTTTCATTTTTATTATTTACGATTTTTTTGAAACAGCAGAGCGTTTTTGAAGTACTAAAGCAAAAAAACACAATACCTCCAGAGTCGCACCGTTGTCTGCTTTTCAAATCCAGCAGTGGACTGTCCGTCATCTTCGTCTTCACAAAAACCCCTCTTTGCAATATCAGTGACTTCAATTACGACACCTCCGACTGCTTCATATGTTTCTAAAGCGTGGTGTCCCGTCCTGCCTGGGATGCCTTAAGGGAAGATAGAAACGGCACTGAAAGAGTGATGTCAGCCTGTGGGATTACTCTGTGCGCTGGGAGAGGAGGATTTACATGGACCAAAGGCAGAAGTGAATTAAACCAGGGATTACATAAAGAGATTTACCGTCCAGAGGCAAAACACCCAGCATCTATTCAAAGTACTATTAGAAAAAAACACTACTAGCAAATGCATAAAAACAATAGGAATGGTCCAAAGCTGAATTTTAAGTTAGAGTTCAATAGCTAACAATCATTGGTGCGTTTTAGGCTTTCATAAGATAAGATAAGATAAATATGCCTTTATCTTATAACCGGTACAATGTAGTGGTTTATTATTAAATGTTATTGGGTATCTTTTCTACACCCAGCATCTATTCAAAGTACTATGATTAAAAAAACACTACTAGCAAATGCATAAAAACAATAGGAATGGTCCAAAGCTGAATTTTAAGTTAGAGTTCAATAGCTAACAATCAATTGATGCTTTTTAGGCTTTCATAACCGGTACAATGTAGCGGTTTATTATTAAATGTTATTGGGTATCTTTTCTACACAGAGCATCTATTCAAAGTACTATGAGAAAAAAAACACTACTAGCAAATGCATAAAAACAATAGGAAAGCTGAATTTTAAGTTAGAGGTCAATAGCTAACAATCCGTGGTGCTTTTTAGGCTTTCATAACCGGTACAATGTAGTGGTTTATTATTAAATGTTATTGGGTAAAGTACATTTTCTTTTCAGTCCAAAGTGTTTTCAAGTATGGAGCTCGAAGTCTGCTGTGGTTCCTGAAGTAAGTTTCCCATTATTTGTCCCATAGCGTTTTGTGGTCTTTTAATATTAAAAGGTGACATATTATGCAAAATGTTCAACTTTAATGAGCCTTCGACCTTGTTACAACTGTGTTTCCTCATCATGAATTTCCTCGAAGTTGTATCTTGAGTTAGTCATTCGTTTGGTGCATGTTTGCGTAATCCTGCACTGTTCTGCAATCGAGGCTCGGGTGCTCAGAAAAATCTTGTTCTCACCTACCCCCCTATCCCCGCCCACATCTCTGAACTTAGATGTGATCGTATGAAAAATACTCAATACTTCAATACTAAGTAGCTGATAAAAATGTCTCCATTGAGAATATTGAGGCTTGATACAGGCTAACTAGCTGCTGTAAGCTAACTAAGTTTGAAAAGTAAATAAATGTTTTAATAAAGATATAAATAATTATAGATTATTATATGGTCATTAGTTACCTTACAGCCCAGGGATGGCAGTCAAAACTTTTATAACCAAAAAGCCTTATTGCCATACACTAAAATGCCCTCTTGAAATAGACTCAAATAACAAATAAACACAATACAAGCTCATCTTCATTAGATGCCAGAACAAAAATGAATAAATACATTTGTGTATTTGAACTGTGGTGTAAATGGCTGCAAATTTCGAAAAACTTTGGAAGACCTTTTATTGCAAAAATATTTATTCAAAAACATATTACAAATTCATCGGGCATGCCGGATTTGCACAACACGAAACATTTGAGCTGAGATGGCACATGCACAGAATGACCTGCGATTCAATTCAGATCGTGAAGGCTTTTTGTTTTTTTTGTTCTTGTTTTTTTTGCGTCAAACCAAGTTGAACGAACAGAACAAACACATACTTAGTTGCAGAAAATACTTCTATCTTCCATCAAGACACATAAGTACATTTTGAATCAAGCCCTTTTCAATTTTTTTTTTAAATATTTTACATTTCTGACATTCATTTATATTTACACAGTTTATAGTACTGGGCAGAAGTGTAAATTGATCAAAAATATGGAATGAAATACATAAAAAGGTCATTATTGTGCAGTGTTTTCCTCTTATTTTGGTGCCATTGATTTAAACTGGGACATTGGTTATTCATTTGCTTCTTTCCCGTAAACATTGGTCATTTGGCTTCCCTTTCATTGACCAAGGATTATTTGATCAACTTTCTCTTGGTAAATCAACAGTTTGGGAAGGTCCAGTGAGGTGACCGCTGATGTTGGGTTCTCTGACAAAAAAAGTAGTTTAGATTTCAAATTAAAGCTGAAAGCAGGATGTATTTAAATTCCTGCTTTCAGCTTTCACGGTTTGAAAATTAGGTGCCCCACATTTAATCATTGTAAATTATATCGTTTTATGTAGGGACGGGCGATATCAGTGTCAATATTGATATCAAAAAATCTTTCAGTATCAATATCGAAAAGTAAGTTTACACAGTCATGCAACAAATGATTTAAGTCCCAGATAAATACATTCTGTTATTATTTTTATTATTCAAGTGAAAAGTTCATTTGTGAACTGTACTTGCTATTGCTGCGTTCCTTTTGTCCTCGATTTCCAGTTGTTACGTCTGAGCGGTATATTGCAGTTTATGTACAGCTACAACTCAAATCTAACAATAAAACCGCAAAAGTGCTCAAATCAAGCAATCTGTGGATCCAATTAAGTACATTTCTTAACCCGGACATTGTTATTACACTGTCAAAGCCTCGTTTTTGTGAGTGAATTTCTGCTTTTGTTGACGTTAGCTCCGCGTAGACGTTAGCAACATTAGCATAACAACGACTCGGCGCAGGAGCAGTTCACAGACGACGGGTGGACAGTAGCGAGCAACTAATAGGAAAATATACAAGTACTATGAATATTTTAACTGTGGGATGTTGAACTGTATCCAAACGCGGCCATGTTGGATTGGCCAACTCGCATAAACTTTTGAAATGACGCCCGAGTTTTACAAGTAGGAAGTTCCGAGATGTGAAACTCAGAAATTCCGACCTCCGAGGACGACTGGAACGTAGCATGAGGATTTGAACTGCAAACATGGATATCGGCAAATATTTGTATTATCGGTATCGGTGTATCGCCTTCCCAGAGTTTTGGACAGAACTGTAAAATGGCGCCGACGCGGTGGCGGGCACGGCGGGCGAATGAGCCTTTTGCACAGTACTATACATGCCGTCCATGTGTGTGAAATGTCACATACAACGCAATTGCATAAAACAGTTTTGCACTTTGGATCAAAAATAAATTCCCTCTTGAACATAAAGTGCTGATGTGACCGGTCCCGATCTCGTCACGTTTGAGAAAAAAAAAAAAAACGTTCGGAAAACCATTTCGCCCCACAAACTCATCAACACTGTCCATTTGGTACGTGTACATTTTCTAGACCGGCGATTCTCAAACGGCGGCGTGCGTACATTCGGCTGTTGGTGACCAGGTATGAATCAGAGCGTTTTCCCGCCTTTTGTCTCGCTTTGAACAGGGATGAGATCGAGTCCTGGTTGAGATCCGGTGTTGCACAGCCTTAGCCCAAGCGTAGCCCAGTTTGGTCTTCGTTTCGTCTTGGGTAGAACCTGGTTTAGTCCTGATTTCGCTTGGTTTCTGTCCCTTGCTTGACGATGTTGGATTAGTCCCTTTTTGTCCATGTACGGATGTCAATTACGGTTCTTTCCTAAGACACTGTGAACAGTTTGCAAAAATACTGGCCTAGAAAATTCAAACAGCAACAAACCTGCTTCGTATAACAGACCAACAGCTCAAGATGCAATTTGACGAGGCATTGACCCTATCTCGCAATAACATAGTGGACTCAAATAAGGGAAAACATAATAGTTCCAGGACCCCATGCTGGTTTGAAACAAAGCACAAATTTAGCCAAACGTTGTCACCAAAAAAGCGAAAAAGAGAGATATTTTTCAAAAAGCAGGTTTGTTGTTGTCGTTTTAGAACTAGCAGCAGCAATTGTCGTCCTCTTCACAAACATATTAAAGTGCTTTCAGCTTGGCACGAGTGCGGCTCACTCAAAAATACTTTGTACGTTGCCCTCGTGGTTTATGCTGATGGTCATAGAAGATGCTGGCATATTTACATCGAGTTCACGTGTGAGAGAAGAAGGCCATGTTGATTCTGTATGTATAAACTGATTGTACAGTACAATGGAGAAGTATATAGCACTCATAACATGACCAACACCTGCCAAATATATATAGTATACTGTATATGCCCCGTTAGCAACAAAAGCCTTTCTTTTCAAAACTGGCATTCACTCATTTGAGATATTTGAGCCCCGTTCGGATGGTATTAGTTTTACTTATGGTCCACAGATAAATTGTAATATGGGATGGGATTTTAGTGCACTCATGCAAATAAAGTACTCAAGTTTGTGATTTGGACTGTTTAATAGTCCATAAATTGGATATAAATTGGTTAAAAACGTCCCTACGTCCATTTGGCGTCCACGGCGGAGGATCGAGCAGCGCGAAGGCTCTTTTGGTTTGCTTTTGGTCCAAAGTTTAGATCAAGGGGCTGCGTCAGTGCGAATGGATTAAAAGAGAGACGTTCCGGCTGTTTCATAAGAAATCTGATCGTCTGGATGCCGTTCTGATCGCCCATGGCAACGACCAGGTAAAGAACGACGTTTCATGCTAAAGTAAAGGCACTCGAAACCAACCTAAAATAGAGGAAAATGCTGACAACATGAGTGAATTACAAGGTTTTTGTCGTATTCCAGTTTGTTTCAGGAATAAATTGAGTAAAAATCATACATTTACTGACATCGCTTGTCCCATCTGAAATGCACAATTTAAATACAGACGTCCCAAGGTAAAAAGAATCCCAATCCGAACAGGGGTTTAGGTACCGGACACCAACTGAGCTGCAGTCCTGGAGATGTTCTGACCTCTGACCTTACAAAATGTCTTAAACGTTCCTGCGCTAGCCAGTTTGTCCTTTTTCGAGCAAATACTATTAGTGATTTCTTTGGCGTACTACAAAATCCATCCAATATCCCTCCGAAACTCCCGGTGACTTCATTCACTTTCTTACTTGTGGGATTTAACTTAGGACTGTAAAAAGGCAGATGAGGAGATGTTTCGGAAAAAGTCACATGGTTTTGGGGACTTCCTGTTTACTGAGCAGCACTTCCAGGAGGCGGAGCTTGGCCTTCAGCTGCTTGTATTCCTGGTATTCGTCCTTCATGGGTGAGCGGTCTTCTTTTTGGCAGATTCTGTCGTGAAACCAAGCAGAAAAGTCAAAAATGAGCGTCGAAGTGATAGTTTGCACGTTTTTTACCACGTGCGTTCAATATTCGCAGTGACAATTTGCATCATTTTCAACCAAAATAAAAGATTTTTGATGTCACAATATAAAATGTGATTGTTACGGTTATTGTGAGAAGAAACACCACTAATTACAAAATAAAGTTCAAGTTAATATGCCGAAAACAGTTATTCTCGTTTGGTTGTACTTTACGGACCGTAGATTGAATTAATTAGACAAAATGTTGCTTCTAAAATAGCCACAATTATTATTTTTTAGTTAAACATGATTATATTGTGACCTATATAATCACAATTATCCATTAATAACCCAATAATCTTGACATTCCTATTGTCTATACTTTTCTCTGCTCGGCATAGTGGAATAAATATTCAGACTAAAGTGTTAAAATAAAGGTTTATGTCTCTCCTTCATGCGATTGCTCGACCCAAACTAAATATCGCTGTTACATCTCTTCTAAAAGGGGGCAATATATCGAGAATGTTGTTTTTAGGATATGCAAAATTGGAATGTTTAGTTTATTGTTTAGAGTAAAAATGAAGAAAAAAATGCTGCAAAAAGAATCGGATCAAAAATAGCAAGAAAAACAAAGTGAGCAAACACTGTGAATACTTAAGTAGATGTGCTTTTTATTTTATTTTATTTTTTATACATTTGCAAATAATTCAAATGTATTTGAAAAATCATTCTTTCATGTTGTAATGATTGGATTTTGCTTGTACAATTTTGAGGCAAATAATGAATTCAATCAATTTTAGAATAAGGCTGTTTTCCCCCCATATAATTAAACGCAGGTAAGAGATCTTTATGACTTATCTTGACTATGTGATGTTTTGCTGGTCAAATGCACTTGTACAATAATAAAACATTGTAAACAATAAATGAACACACATATAAATCCACGCAGGGGTCGATGTTACCTTCCAGTCTGTCGGTAAAACTCGTCCTCAAACTCTCGGAGCACTTTGCGCCTACACTTCTTCTCGGCTCTGGTCTGACGCAGACACTCCAGCAGCTGGTGCCTGCGGGTCAGAGGGGCAGACAAACCTGAGTAACCGTGGTGATACAAAGGGCTGATACAAACGGGCGTCCTACAGGGGTCAAGGGTACGCATTCAATTTCATTAATATAGATTGAATATAGTAGTTAAACTGAATAGATAACGCTTGTGTAACACTTTTAAGATACTAAAGATGCTTAAAATGTATCTTAATTAGTAGTTTTAGTAATTACTTGGGTAACTTACAATGCAGTAGCGCAGTGTTTCTTAAACTGTGGTGCGTGCAGCACTGGTGGCACACGGACACTCTACACTTACTTCATTTAGGGTACATTTTATTGACATTTGCTTTTTTTGTTCTTGAGTCATTTCTCAGTTAAAACTACTTTGGCAATCAGGGCCGGCCCAGCCTATAAGCGAACTAAGCAGCCGCGTAGGGCCCCGAGGCGTTAAAAGGGCCCCCAATCTGGCAACCCGTCGTATGCGAAGTGCAAGCGCAGCGTGCGCCACTAGTAGCGCTGCTGGCGCGGCAGCGCACACAGCGGTAACATATAACGCACAAACCGCATTTATTTGTAATGACAATCTGGCAACCAATACACCAAACCTGCGCTGATTGGGCAACTTCATTGTGCGCGAGGAGCTCGAGAGCAAAACATAAACACAACAGAACGTGGTCCTCATGTCCAGAGGAATATATCCCCCCGATGCCGAAAAACGAAAGAAGAAACTTCTTGACGATGTAAAGAAACTGCAAACTCAACAACACTCTCCAGGTATTGAACTTCTCTGTTTCTCTGTTTGAAACAACACGAGTCTGTCACGTTAGTTCGCTCAGGCTGGAGGCGACATGAGCTCTGCTCCGCGCATAATAATATGTCTGAATGAAAGATAATAAGCTTCACATTTACACCAGCCCGTAGTGTTAGCTGCAGGTGAGGCCGGTGAGGGGCCTCTATGCCCCGGGTCACTAAGAGGCGGAGATCCGGTCCGGACGAGCGCCGTCTCGTCCGGAACCTCTGACGTGAAACTTTGGAGTGAACAGTGTGCGGCCCTGTCCCGGGCCCCTGTCCCGGGCCCCTGTGCAGCCTCAGTTAGAGATGAGCGGGTCTGAGTTTGCGTCCCTCTCTCTCACATCACCATGTGTGAGATCAATCGTGACTCGTGATGTCTGTTTTACTTTGACTTCTTAACGTGCAATAAGAGGAACGTAAAGGTTTATGCACGTAAGGTCCATCAGCCAATCACATTGCAGCATTGTTTCATGCAGGAGTCCAGTGTGTGATGTTCTGATCAGAACAAACATTTATATTGTAATTCACTTTTAATAGAGCAATAAAACATTTCAATTTATTTAAAAAGCATCATTAGACTATTTGTTATAAATTATAATAAATTGATAGTGAAAAATAACCAGACATATTATGATTACATCTGTTATAGAATAATACTATATATTTTTATACAAAAGTGGCAAAGTTGCAGAAACGCAGTCGCTTCACTATAGCTAGGTTTGGACCTTCACTTCTCGTTCTGTTCATTCTCTGGGAATAACATGTTTGCGCTGTTTTATCAGTGTTAATTGTTAATCAAGCAATGGTTATGCCATTTGTTTAATTTAATATAACTTGCTTTGTCACTTTGGCAAGAAGGAACAGTTGGGAGCTGTAAAAGATAAATTTGTAAGGATAACTATTAATTTTACATTTTCAGTTAAAATGAATCAATTTGACCATAATTATTTTTCATAGCCAATATTGTATTGAGTAATTAAGTACACTAATGTATTAATAACTGGCTTTAATCATTTTCTCCTGGCACAGTTTCATCACATCATCATTTTATAGCATTACAACCTCAACATTTTACTCTTACTTTAACGGCTGGACCACATTAAAATGCACCAGAAGACCCAAAAAGGTCTGAAAATCTCCCCCAGACCCCCCTGTTCATTAATTTAAACTGCTAATGTGGCTGTCGACCCTTAACGCCCACAAATACGCCCAAAAACGTATCTGGGACATGTGTTATTTGTACAGGGAGTAGAGGTGATGTCAGCGGAATACCAAGTTGCATTGTGGGATTTAAGTTATCAATATTTGAGCTTGTGAGGTGCTGAGAATAAATTAACTGGCAAACGGATGCCCTGGCGTTTTGGTGCGCTTTGTTTGCGTTGAAGAAAGTTCCCATATGTGAATTGTTTACTGACAATGGCAATAAAACTGATTCTGATGACGTGGTGAGGGGCCCCCAAAAATGTTTTCGCTTAGGGCCCCCTGAAGGCTTGGGCCGGCCCTGTTGGCAATGGTTTATTCCTTCACAAGAATAGCTATAATTTAGCCCAAATTAGTCCTTTTATAAACCTGATTTGGACCTGGGGGTATTCATAAAGCCAGGTCTTTTCTTTGGTGGTACTTGGTGTAAAATGTTTGAGAACCACTGCAGTCGACCTTAGAGTAGTTTGTGATCCCCTGTTGGATTGCAAAGGTATTGCACGAGAGTGTCAATATTATAGTTCAAAAACATGTGAAGTATGAAACAAAACATTTAATCAAAATGAATGTTTTGAATCATTTCCAGCAACAATATTTCTTTTCATAGAAACATATTAAAAAGCATTTTAAGTAAGTATTTGAGGTCATGTCATTTGGTTCGGTGGAATGTCCTTTTAGTTTGAAAGTGTAAACTCTACTTCCTGTCTGTGTGTACTCTTGACAAGCAGTGATACCTGGAGGCTTCGTGCAGATTGCTCATGTTCAGCGCAGGCCCATGCCTCACGGCCTTGACCTCGTCCAGGGGGGAGACGAAGGCGGGGTCACTGTCCCGATCGCTGTCCTCCTCTGTGGGGCCTCCCAGCCTGCAGGGGGCGGAGACCGGGCGCTCTTCCACCGAAACTGAAACCTCCATGGAGTCTTCATCTGAGCCATCCTCTTCTTCCTCCTACAGAACACACATGGACCATCTTACACTTTACATTCGATCAAATTATTTAAAGGAGACATTACCGTATTTTCCGGACTATAAGTCGCACCTTTTTTCATAGTTTTGGCCGGGGTGCGACTTATACTTATATTTATACTTGTATACTTATACTCCGGAGTGACTTATATGTGATATTATTTGTTATTTTCACACTTGCAACTGCATTTCATACTCCAGTGCATCTTATATATGTTTTTTTCTTCTCTAATATGTATTTTTTTGGCTTATACTCCGAAAAATACGGTATTATGCTGTATTTCAGTACATGTTTTTCATTGTAAACCGCAATATTGATGCAAAACGACTTAAAAATAGAAACAGGCTCATCGACTTCCTGTTCAAACCTGCTGAACCGATAAGCCCCGCCTCTTCATAGTGCCATAGTGACCAGTAACAAGCAGCAGATTGCCATTTACGTGCCTTAATTTTTGAAAAGTGAATTTTGTGACATTCTTGAACCCGACGTGTGTCACACTTGGAGTCTTAATTTTTCATAAATCACAGTGAGTACAGCGACGTGGGCGGGGATAGGGGGTAGGTGAAAACGGGACTTTTCTGAATACTCGAGCCTCAGTTGCAGGACAAAACAGAATGACTCAAAAACAGGCAAGAATCAATCAATCAAAATACTGTACAACTCTGAGTAACGATAATGATGAGAAAACATTATTGTACCGAGTTTAAAGCTCATTAAAGTGCATAAAATGTCCCCTTTCTTCAAATATCGAGTTTATTTCATTCTATTTTTCCTCATCCACCTCTTAGTAAAATTCCCATAAATGATTGGCATAAATGTAAAAAATAAATAAATAAAAATAACTAATGAGCATAAGACGCAACAATGAATGTAAAATATTTTTTTCTGAAACTTTATCAACTGCAGAGAAATAAAAAAATATATATGAATGAGGACTAAGAATAATCGCCACAGTAGCTGGTCAACCTTTTAACTCTTTAAAATATATTCATAATTTAGAGTCAATGGGAAAAACAATGTGAATATGAGAAGTGACTCAATTCCTTAAAGTTTCTAGACTTTTCATGTCTAAAAAATGTCTAAAAGTAGAAAGTTTGGATAACTGAAGTAAACATAGAACATTTATATTGTAAATTTGACGTACCTAAAAGCTTACAGTACTTTTACTTTTGTACTTTGCGCCGCTGAACTGCTTAAAGTTGCGGTTCATGTTGTACTTGCTATATTCAGTTCACCGCGTAGAAATAACTCCAAGAGCAGTTATGACATGTTATACACGGTTCTAAACGAATACAAGAATCACATGCATTTCAGAACAAGCCAGCAGGTTTCGTACATAATCAAATTGGGAAATTACTCCAAAACAACTGCATCCATAGCAACATGCCAAATGCAACAATTTAGATTTGATCGCGGCTCCACTTGCCGCCCTCGCCTCTTCATTTTAACGCATTTTAATCACGTTTCATTCATTTTTTTTAACGCACATGTTCAGATAAGTGCGGCGCAAATGAGGTGTGAACTCACGATCGTCCAGAAGGTGGGGCTGGTGCACAGGAGGTGTTTGATCGTCTGATATCTGTCGTAGAGCGGCTTCACCAGGTTCTTCTCCTGCTTCGTGCCCTGAATCACACACATTCACAGATTCATGCTCATGTTTATGCCTGAAACCAAATCCGTCAGTGGATCTAAAATAATCTCCATGTGGAAGTGGGAAATGTATCGAAATTTGGATCACATCGTGATTGTTGTTTCGAAGATATGCACAATTTGAGTATAGATTATTCGTTTCACTGTGAATTTGATAAATCTAGCCTTAAGATTTATTCACTTGAATTTATAAAAAAATCTGATTTATCCTGTTTACGACATTTCTACTAAATAAAGGTGAAATAAGTATGATAAGTGTATATTTTATAGTTTTAAGATGATGTTATGTTGCGGCGTTGGAGTAGAAAATGCTACAAAAAGAGCTGATTAAAAACAAAAATGAAAAAGTGATGTTGAAAACTTACAAAGAAGAATATGAGGTGATATTTCTGCACTTTTGTTATACATTTTTTGCAATATTTCACATTTTCGATTACATAAAAATATGTTTCAATATTGACCACCAACAGGACAGACTTTAAATGTCACAAGTGCAATGTTCTATTTTTAGGTCCGTTTGTTCACCTGGAAACGACAACATTTGCACGTAAAGAGTTTTATTTCATTTAATCCACTAAAGCCAGGGCCGGCCCAGCCTATAAGCGAACTAAGCAGCCGCGTAGGGCCCCGAGGCTTTAATAGGGCCCCCAATCTGGCAACCCGTTTTATGCGAAGTGCAAGCGCAGCGTGCGCCACTAGTGTAGTAGCGCTGCTGGCGCGGCAGCGCACACAACTGTAACATATAACGCACAAACCGCATTTATTTGTAATGACAATCTGGCAACCAAGACACCAAACCTGCGCTGATTGGGCAACTTCATTGTGCGCGAGGAGAACGAGAGCAAAACATAAACACAACACAACGTGGTCCCTGCGTGGTCCTCATGTCCAGAGGAATATATCTCCTGGTGCCAAAAAACGAAAGAAGAAACTTCTTGACGATGTAAAGAAACTGCAAACTCAACAACACTCTCCAGGTATTGAACTTCTCTTACAAAGAGACGGTTAATGCTGCTGTTTGAAACAACACGAGTCTGTCACGTTAGTTCGCTCAGGCTGGAGGCGACGAGAGCTCTGCCCCGCGCACAATAATATGTCTGAATGAAAGATAATAAGCTTCACATTTACACCAGTCCGTGTTAGCTGCAGGTGAGGCCGGTGAGGGGCGTCTATGCCCCGGGTCACTAAGAGGCGGAGATCCGGTCCGGACGAGCGCCGTCTAGTCCAGAACCTCTGACGTGAGACTTTGGAGTGAACAGTGTGCGGCCCCTGTCCCGGGCCCCTGTCCCGGGCCCCTGTGCAGCCTCAGTTAGAGATGAGCGGGTTTGAGTTTGCGTCCCTCTCTCTCACATCACCATGTGTGAGATCAATCGTGACTCGTGACGTCTGTTTTACTTTGACTTCTTAACGTGCAATAAGAGGAACGTAAAGGTTTATGCACGTAAGGTCCATCAGCCAATCACATCGCAGCATTGTTTCACACAGAGTCCAGTGTGTGATGTTCTGATCAGAACAAACATTTATATTGTAATTCACTTTTAATAGAGCAATAAAACATTTCAATTTATTTAAAAAGCATCATTAGACTATTTGTTATAAATTATAATAAATTGATAGTGAAAAATAACCAGACATATTATGATTACGTCTGTTATAGAATAATACTATATATTTTTATACAAAAGTGGCAAAGTTGCAGAAACGCAGTCGCTTCACTATAGCTGGGTTTGGACCTTCACTTCTCGTTCTGTTCATTCTCTGGGAATAACATGTTTGCACTGTTTTATCAGTGTTAATTGTTAATCAAGCAATGCTTATGCCATTTGTTTAATTTAATATAACTTGTTTTGTCACTTTGGCAAGAAGGAACAGTTGGGAGCTGTAAAAGATAAATTAGTAAGGATAACTATTAATTTTACATTTTCAGTTAAAATGAATCAATTTGACCATAATTATTTTTCATAGCCAATATTGTATTGAGTAATTAAGTACACTAATGTATTAATAACTGGCTTTAGTCATTTTCTCCTGGCACAGTTTCATCACATCATCATTTTATAGCATTACAACCTCAACATTTTACTCTTACTTTAACGGCTGGACCACATTAAAATGCACCAGAAGACCCAAAAAGGTCTGAAAATCTGCTAATGTGGCTGTCGACCCTTAACGCCCACAAATACGCCCAAAAACATATCTGGGACGTGTGTTATTTGTACAGGGAGTAGAGGTGATGTCAGCGGAATACCAAGTTGCATTGTGGGATTTAAGTTATCAATATTTGAGCTTGCGAGGTTCTGAGAATAAACTAACTGGCAAACATCTGCCCTGGAGTTTGGGTGCTTTGTTTGCGTTGAAGAAAGTTCCCATATGTGAATTGTTCACTGACAATGGCAATAAAACTGATTCTGATGACGTGGTGAGGGGCCCCCAAAAATGTTTTCGCTTAGGGCCCCCTGAAGGCTTGGGCCGGCCCTGACTAAAGCAACATTGTAACTTCAAAGGTTGTGTTCTCATTCAACTTTACTATGTTTTACTGAACACGATTTTGACAGATTGTACAGATGGACTTGCCGATATCTACGGTAATTGCAAACCTGATTTTTTAAAGTTTGAACTAAAAAAAAAATGAATAAATGCAGAGGTATCAGTTGTAGTAAATTTTGATCTTTAACTTAATTTTAAGTCAGATCTTGTTTATTCAAATAATAAATAAAATACTACAAATTCCCACTGTATATTTACTTTTTTTTTTTAATCTAATACATCAACAAAATAAAGCAAGAAATGTCCCAAATGTGTGCAATATTGGCTATTTTTGCACATAACATTCTTAATTCTTTAACTAATTATAAAAAACATTCTTTCATTTCTTCTTTCATGTATGTGAATAAACTACAACTTTTACTTCTGCATTTAAGATTTCCTATTCATCTGCAGTGTTTCGCTCAAAAATTCTTAGATTTCTTATCAATTCCAAACTTTTTTTGGATTAACTATTAATTGAAAAACCCAAACCCATTATTCTTATACTTATTTTGATTCTGATTCTGATGATTCTGATTAGTCCTAGTCTAGTCCTGGTTTAGTTCTTGGTTTGGTGTGTGCCCCTCACCGGTCGCCCGTGGAGACTCTCGAAGTACAGCAGACATTTCTGAAGAGTGATTTTCTCCAAAACCATCTGCGCCTGCGTCATCTCCTGCTCAAAACGAGGCACAGAAAATCATCAAATTCACACAAAAGCCAACGCGTTCATCATAGCATACAAATAAATGAATAAATACATAAATAATACATAAACACGTACATAATAAATCAAGGCGTTAGGGTCAAAATAATGTTAAATCAAATATCTATAAATGTATAATGGTTACGGGACAGACAAGTTGACCAGGCTACAATGTTAAATATAAAAATGCAACGAATTTTAGCAACAACATGAAAATATCAAGCCCTATGAATCATAATACTTTAATTGACAGAGCAATTTCCAAAGCTATTCACAAACTAGCTGTTTTTTTCTGTTATGAATGCACTTTTGTCGACTTTTAACCATATAAAAGATAAAATATTTGTGCTTAGAACTGTGTGGATGGATTGCTTATTATTCTATCATAACATTATCAAAAAAATGTAATAATTCCGTCAAGTGGACAAAGTTTGAAAAGTGAATTCGTGTCACGTAATAAAATTTCCGTTTGCAATGGAACCAACCGGGATTACACAGAATGCATAATTTAGTTTAAGAGTGTACATTTGTGGTGTCAAAAAAATGAGGGGCAAATATTTATACTTATATTTATATTCATCTTACTTATATATCCACACAAACCTTCATGTTTTCAGGCAGGCCCAGGCTCTGTCTCTTTTCTCGCAATCGTCTGAACAGAGACTCCACCGTTTCATCCAGAGTGGGTTTGTGCTCTGGTGCCCCCTGCTGGCCGCTACCGTACCTGCAGCAATATGACAAAAAACAATGGTCGATATTACAGGGGTGTCCAAACTTTTGTCACTGAGGGCCGCATTTTGAAACTTATATGGAGCAAAGGGCCACAAACAACCTGACAATGTCAAATTTGAAAAGCGATTCATTTGAATTTTTCCATTTGACATAGTTTCGATGCCTCCACAACTTTCATAAGACTTGGAACATTATTATTAGGTATAACATCAAAATGCCTGAATTTTTTCCAATTTTACAGTAAAAGTACTTCTATTTGTTGTGCCAACTTAGCAGGAAGCCGGAGGGCCAACACAAATTGGTCTAAGGGCCGCATTTGGCCCCCGGGCCGTAGTTTGGACATGCCTGGTCTATAACGTTTGCTGGGATTATTACAGTCGTGAACATAATAAAGTTTTAAATCTAATAAACCCACAAACGTAATAACAGAAAGGAAATATGCAAATAGATATACGTTTATAATGTTGGCGAAATCTAAAATACACAGATTGTTTGGAGTATAATAGATAGCAATGGATGTATAAACTATTATAAGATAAGATAAGACAATCCTTTAATATCCACACAAGGGGAAATTTCGTTGTTACAACACAGTAGAACAGGAGGTTCCACAGATTATAGGAAGTTTTAAAAAAACACACTCTTAATAGAACAACATGTTCATGACGTTGACAGTTTGCAGGGATTACTACGTGCTGTTACACGACATGTCATTTGTAATATTGACTTGACTTAAATGTTTGGCATTCCATTGCGGGGCGAGGCTAATGTGCCAAAGGACAAACCGTAACCAAAGTAAGCAAACACGTGTCCTGATTTTGAAAGAATATATCGTCAAAATTAAACATTTGCTAAGAAATTGCTAAAAAATCTGCGCTAAACTCTGCCAAAATGCAGAACTTTTAGAGGGTAAATTGAAATCCCAAAATCCTAAACTATTGATTGTTATTGCAAAGGTTATAATGTCTGAAAAGGTTTACTTTAAAAGATTTGTGTTTGTTAATAAAATTCACCACTCTGACGGCTCATTGAACTAAAATGCAGTTAAGATAAATACGTTTTTGAATTTTGCAAAAATGTATTAAAAAAAATTATCCCAGAATAGCACTTTTTTGGGGGGGGTTGTAATTTCACTTCCTGTTTGCAATTGATGACGTCACAGTAGGAAATTATCCAGCAAACACGAGGAAAAAACTCATCTAATGTCACAATGTTTTTAATTTGACAAATAAAAATATGAGAGTGACTTTATTTAGTTGAATTAATGTTTAGAGCGTCAAAAAAGTTGTTTCTGTGTAAATTTGGCACAAAATTTGGAATGACATCACACTGTCCCTAGTGTGATGTCACTTCCTGTCATTTCCTACAGATTTTGCAACGTTTTCTCCACAAATACCTGCTCAATTAATGTAAAACTATACATTTATATGTGAAACAGGTACAAATACACCAAATAAAGTCAAAATTAGAAAATCGTAAAAACCATACTAACCTGTCATATGCACTAACTTAACTATTTAACTATGTTTAATGTGTAACAAATTGAAAAAAAAAAAATATATATATATATATATATAATTATACTGAGTGTGTTGTATTAAAAGTGCACAGTAACACTATGTAATGTTCCACAGTATGATATTTAACGTCTTGCATTTACATGTGTTTTATGGTATGTAAAAAATATCTTGAAAACTGTTCTCTTTAAATGTGTTTAAAATTGTTTTGAAGAACATTTTTTTCATGAATTTGAATGTGGATTTTACCTGCAGATGTCGTGACTTTGCCCTTCGTCCTCCTTTGAGTCAAACACTGACTGTCTGAGGCGCAGCTCTGCAAATAAAACAGCACAAATTTAGTATTAAGAAAACAACAGCAAAAAAAGACTTTCCACTTTATTTATATCTCTTTTACTGATACAAAATATTCTGATATAAACTCCACCTTTGAGTTGTTTCCGAGCTTTGGCCAGTTCGTTCATGACTCCCACAATCTCGGGGTTGGAGTATTTGTCATTATGAGACGGCTGGAACAAAACAGACAAAACGTGAACACAATAGAACGTTTTATCCCAATTCAGTGATTTTATTAACATTTTATAGTCTTTTTTTTCAACATTTAACAGTGTCTCCAGATTGAAACTCGGCCAGGACTTACGGCAGTGAAAAATCAATACTCTATAATAGTTTTCAAACTAGATACTCCTTTAAACAAATATCGTGTATACAGGACAAAATTGAAAAAACAAATTCCCAAATGGTTTTGACCTAAATCGTAACTAGTATAAGACCAGATTGTACTATTAGAGAAACTACTATACTACTGTTTTGGACATAATATTCCTTCATTTTATTTTGATGCCTTTTACTGGCTTTTTTACAGCTTTGTTTCCTGCTTTCTCTGCTTGCGTTGTGTTCTTTTGTGTTTCTTTTTTTTCTGTTTTACATTTAAAAACTAAAAAAAGAAGGTCTGAAAATGAGTTTTTGTTGTTGTTTTGACTTTGGAGGTTCCTCTACAGCAGGGGTGTCCAAACTTTTTTCACCCAGGGCCGCATTTTGAAACTTAAACGGCGCAGAGGGCCACAAACAACTTGACAATGACAAAGTGAATCATTCGAAATTTAGCATTTGACGTAATTGCCATGAGCCTCCACACCTTTAATTAGACCTAGAATATTAATATTCGGTTGGTATAACATCAATATGCCTGAATTTTCCCAATTTCACAGTAAAAAGTACTAGTTTTTGTTGTTTGGGCCGACATAGCAGGAAGCTGGAAGGCCAACAAAAATTGGTCTGAGGGCCGCATTTGGCCCCCGGGCCCTAGTTTGGACATGCCTGCTCTACAGCTTCACTGGCAGATGACAAACATTTGGGTCGAACGGAGGAAACTGAGAATCCCTGGGTAAAATCTGTGCTTACGGCTTGGCAAGAGCTAATCCCAACATACAAACTAAACGAAGATGTTAAAACTGGTCTGCTTATGACCAAGGTTGTGTACCAAACAGCACTTACGGTACTTAAGGTCTGGATTACGAAAGGTATTGACGTTTCCCGATTGTAAAAGAAAAACACATGCTTTACCTTGTATTTCATCTCCTGCTCAAACTGCTCCTCAAACCGCCGGACTTTCCTCTTCAGCACTTGAATGTGTCGCGTCAGAAACGGGACGGAGGGCGGCCCGGCGTTTTCGTGGACCTCGCTTCGACCGCGGCTCCTGAAACGGAAGCACAAGCGACTCAAATACAAATCAATGCCACATCACACGTTGCTCCGATGGCTCATACTTGCTGGATATTTGCTGGTGTGATTTGCTTGCGAGGAAGAGAAATATCACAATGACTGTAAAACCCCGACGCGCTAAAGTGTGAAGAACAATTTGTGCCGTTGCCATAGCAATTAACGATTCAGAACGGAATATTCTGTCTTTTGTATTGTGAAAAGATGTGAAAATATTGAGTATTTATGTAATGGTAATGCATTGATTGATATTGTGCTTTTTGGACCAAGACAGTGCTGTAGTTGAGTGGTTTAGTCGCAACCTAGAAAAATGATTAGATAACTTGTTGGCAGTGGCGCAGTGGTTAGTGCAGTCGCCCGCTAGAGTTGTCCAAAATTTGTAAAAAAGGTATAGTTTCCCCTTAGTATTAAAATGGAGTTTGAAATATTCTGACAACACTATCGCTCATAACATAAAGATTTGTGGTTTGATCTGAAGTGTACGCTGTGGTGTCTGAATGTCCCCCCGAGGGTCCCTAACAGACTTTATAGTGCACTCATTCAAACACTACTTTCTCTTTGACACGCACGTATGTATGGACTAATAATCATCATACTAGTTTTATTTCACATGGTTCTCACGTTTAACGACAAACACTGGACTGGATTATTCATCTTATTCAGCGGGAAACTATTGATCTTTTAACAGCTCCAGCTTAGGTAATTGGCTAGCATTAGTGACTTTTACGCCGTCTCACTGTATGCATTGTGGTCTATTGAACTTATTCCGCCCCGCCCACTTTTCCCATGTGATTGCCACTTCCGTTGTAATGGCACTTCCGTTCCAGCGGGAATTTTGTTGGTTTAAAATGGAGATCGAGGGAAAAGTCAGCTAAAATATGCTATAAAGTAAAGTAAAGTAAAATGTCCAATGTTAATGTCAATAATGCACTGATTTCCTGGGCGGCCCGAAAATGGCTTTTTCGTCTGTATAGAACTTATTTTCTCTGGAGTTTCTCTGCAGCCGTATGTTCACTAATACAACCAGAAGAAGGATAACGTTGTAGCCTGGGCGGGCTTCAGGAATAAGGTGAATACTGAACGGTCTAATGACCTTTACAAGGTGCATTGTGGGAAATGTTGAGTTTTTTCACCTGCTGAATATTTGGTTCAAGTTTGATTCATTGATTGACATGCAGTGGTTGAACGGGCCCCAGAAGAAACTGCTACCACCACCTGGTTCGGAGTGAGCTGTTTGTATCTATTGTTACTCATCTGGACGTGTATTTGTAGTGGTGAGTGGCTTCTCAGGTGTTGGGGGGGGGGTCACTTACAGCATGTACTGTTGGCTGCAGGGTGGAGAGGGGGCCATGTCGGGGTCAGAGTTGAACCTCAGGCTGTGGCTCAGGCTGGAGCAGCGCGGCGAGGGCATCGGGCCGGGGCCTCCTGCCAGCTGCTGCAGGAGCGCACTGCCCCCCTCCTGAGGGCTGCTCCGCTGGGACAGGGGCGAGGGGTGTACGCCGGGGCTCGGAGCGGCCTCGGTCTGGATGCAGGCCAGCAGCTGGTGGCGAGGAGAGGAGGAGGGTCTGCATACGACGCTCAGCAACTCTGGACAACACAGAGACGACATAAGAGAAGATGTTTAGTATAAAGCAGGTTCAAACAAGAAGCACTAAAACAGGTCTAACCCAGGTTTTCCAAGCAGGACAAGGACTGTACTCCAACTTTGGTCCTGGCTTTGACCTGGTCTCGTCCAGTTGTGGGTTTTGTCCCAATTTGACATGTAGATTTTGACCTATTTAGGTTTTGTCATGACCATTAGATGACCAGCGATAGACGATAAACTATGTCGATATCTTTGTGTCAATTTTGATCATTTTCACTCAAATTATATACTTTGAATTGATTACAAATTCATCTACAGCCATGGTTTACAACAATCTGGATATTGTGGTCTCATTTTATGCCCTTTTTGCACTGAATTGTTCAAATAAAACTTCATATTGGCCTTTTCTGGAGTTTTAAGGCCAATAACCGACACACCAAACAATGCAAATTATCTGCCAGACAATCGACCAAACCTATTCATCCGTCTAACTCGCTGTCAAGTAAAATAAATAACATTTGATACCACGTCAGAACTAAACCGACCAAACCAGATTACGCCTGCATCACAAAATCATGTAGTGCAGCCGTGAACTATGCACTCCAAAATGAGCTGGGAATGGGATTCTTCCTTTCGGCATTACAGCTGAGTCTCGCTGCACGAAAATAGAGAAAGCGTGTAAATGTGTCACCCGTTTTCGCCCGTGCGGAGTCAGACTGAGCTCACGCGCTTCTCTTTGGTCTAAAAATAGAAGAGCGGCGAGGAGCGGTGAAGGCGGCACACCCTCCGGCAAATCCTGCAAGGCCCCGGAGCCACGCGGACGTCACACGGCTCAAACGTTTCGATGAATATGATGGTTACTTGTGTACGCTGATGGTTTGCAGACAACAGTGTCGATCCAGCCGCAGATTTAGTCACTAATGCGTGAGCTAAAACGGAGAATCAAGGCCGGCTGTGCTGCTTCTAATATTAGCTGACCGGCTGATATTCCTGCTGAATCAGCATTAAGCATAATAGGAACGTGAAATAGTATAGTATAGTATAGTATAGTATAGTATAGTATAGTATAGTATAGTATAGTATAGTATAGTATAGTATAGTATAGTACAGACCTGGGCATTTGTGGCCCCAGGGGCAAGATGTGGCCCTTGACATGTTTTAATCCGGCCCCTAGAAAGATTTTAGTTTCTATTTTTTATTTTTTAACTGTCTGTAACATCTGTCTGCACTTGTATCCTTAATAAATATGACATTAAATGAATTAAATTAATAGATTCAATAGCATGTATTTGACAGAAAAGTGATAATTTATTTGATATTAAATTAAAAAAAAAATAATAATAATTCACACTGGCCCTCGGAGGAAAATAGTTGCCCAGCCCTGGTATAGTATAATAGTATAGTTTAGAGATTAACCTGGGTTTGTAACAATGTAATAACACTCCGTAACCATATAATCAAAAACAAACCGAAAAAGCGACTGAAACGTATTGTAATTTGGGCCGCGGAATTGTTTCAGTGATTAATTAGAAGCTTTTTGGAAAACTATAGACTCCAAATGTTGAAACATTAACAATACATTTGAAATTGCGTTAACCTTTATCCTAAAACATGTTAATCTCAGTAGATGAGAGCTCTTAGATAATGTTTTAGTCATTAGTGAAACTTTGAAAAGCCAAAAAACATCGACACGTGTTGCAATACAGAAACATTTATCGGAATAGGTGTATTTTCTTTATTAAATATATACACAATTGCCACATTTATAGCCTATTAAGAATAAAAATGTCCCTTGGGTGTAGCTTAGCGAGGGATAAGAATTGTGGCTCTGCTCTCGACTGGTGGAACAGGTTAGAAGGTCACGAAACCACATATTCACCGTGACAGAGAAGCGCCAATCCAGCCTTTCTGTCCCCACACTTTAGCCTGGAGAATGTTTTATTGTTTCCTCAGCTAAAAAAGCAGCACTAAATAAAATGTGGTCTTGTACCGTAATTAGTTTCTTTACCTGATTGTGAGTGAGCAGTCGAAACGGTAAACAGACAAACAAACAAACTCTGGTCTGGAACAATAACCTTTTAAATAAATATGAATAGTCTTGTCCTGGATCCAATATCTAATTTCGCAGTGTTTTCTGGACTGGAGCTAATACCAGTTCCAGTATGGTATCGGTGCCTCCCTCGTAACAGGAGTGCTGCAGGAGTATGAATAATACTTCAAATATAAATGTTTACGACATCTCAAGAAAGTAAATATACTGCGCAATTGTTTCTGCTAATCAACCTGTCTGTGTTTCGTAATGAACCCATGGAGACGTTGCTCTGCTTGAAATAATATTAATAATATTATGTTCCACTGTATGGCATGAAACCCATGTGTGAAACAAGGTACGGGCCAGGTCTGTGGAAAGGCGATCCCACTCACTGTTTTTCGAAGGTTTTTTTTTTTTGCAATAAAAACACCTGTAACTGAGTAAATACGTTAATGTTATGTATATATGATTAATACCATACTGGGAAACAGAGAAAAGACATCTCCATAGAGACAAGCAGCACTATTCACCAGAAAGGTTACATAGTACACCTTTAATACGCCTGATTTGTCTTGTCATTTTAATTGACGCATTTACCGCAGTCCCACTAACAACTAATAATAAAATACGATGGAACCACATTTGTGTTGGTATTTAGTTGTTTAATTGATTCGTCGGGCGATGTTGTTGTAGTCAACCACAATTTGTATTTGTTTGTTGACTAATTATTTAATTTAGATGATAAGGATTTATAAGGAAGGGATGCAGTGAGTTAGCTGAAGATTTGGGATTGACTCACAAGCTTAATCTGCCTTCTGCACGTAAATACACAGTTTACAAGTATTTTTCTGTGCAAATTGTGCGGTCACAGTCATGCTTAATTTTGAAAGTTTTTAATAGTGCCAAGCCACGCCTCCTTGTGTTTAGAATCAAGAGTACTTCTATTGAGAGTGTTTTTTAAACTTCCTTTAGCTGTTATCTGTTATTTTCCTCTGTATCTACCTGCGTTGCAACAATGTAATTTATTGTGTGGACAATAAAGGATTATCTTATCTTATGTCTTTAGTCAACGACACTTTCATTATTGTTGTCATTATTTGTCTATTTTCTTTTGTCCAGACATAAAACCTAATGAAACAGAGCTTGATGTAGTTGATAACCAGGAGTGTATTATTATCACATACAAACCATAACTTTGAGATATATTTTTGAGCGAAGAAACACTCAAAATGAAATAAAGCGCTAATGCCATACTGCGGAACATCCTCCCTTTTCACATACACTCTGCGTTTACCTGGTGGACTGTTCTCGTCGACGCTGTGGCACATGGCGATGGTTTTGCCGTCCTTCACCGCTCCCAGCTCCACCGCCGGGCTGCAGGGGCTCTTCTGTTCTTTGCTGCCCAGAGCTGGTCGGCTTTCCTCTGGGGACGGACCCAGCGACGACCCCCCTTCCACATCCAGCGCCTGGAGCTTGAGCAGTGAACTTTGCAAACAGAAGCAGAACATGCCCGCAGCACTGACCCAGAGATTAGCCAGCTCCCAAGTTGGTTCGACAGGACTTGAACCGAAGTCCGCTTAATGTTTAAAAAAAAAGAAAAAAAAAAGTTTGTGCTTTTAAAGTGTCATTTCACTTGTTGGCCACTAGTTGCTGGATCCAGGTATTACTCATAAAAAAAAAAGTAAGCAGTGTTTGCCTGTGACAGCTATTTCCCACCAGCAATTAATAAAAACCTTCTCAATTTCTGTCTCATACCCTAAAAAAAACGTATTTCCATGTTAAATATTCTCAACTAGTACATTTTTTATACAGCTTAAATACAACAAATATGTAATTATAAATACATCTACTAGTGCAGTTTTTACAGTTGTGGTTTTAAAGGGTTTTTTTTTTTTTATTTCACATTTCTGTAAGTCCAAAGTAGTAATCAGTAGATTTTTGGATGAACATTACAGTATCGTGCACTGGTCAGTTATATATCTACAGAAAGACAGGATTAGATAAAGGAGCCTATTTCAATCAGTAATACGCAACCCACTGCTGACGTCAAGGTGGCTTTACCTACGTCCACGTTTTTAGCTCCAACGCCACATGTAGGCAAATAAAACACCGCAAAACACGACGAAGAGCTACAAAAAATGTATCCTTCTCCACATACAGCTGTCCAAATGTCTTTAAGACGACGCTAACGATGACATCCGGTGAGTAGCCGTTCCGTTGCAGCCATGCCGTCTCCTCCTCCGATCGCGGCTCTCCAGAAAATACCCGCGGCGCCGAGGCAAACGGAAGAAGCTCCTCCTGTGTTAATCCTTCAGTGCATCGCGAGCAATGTGGAGATGTGTGCGGCGAAACGTGCGAGAGGAAGAAGCAAAATACATCCGCGTCTGCGTCTGGAGAGAGCCGCGGTGGTCCTGATGCTGCGCGCCGAGGATGGATGGAGAGGGTGTGTTTTGGCACGTCCCTGGTTTCGGCGGATTACTCATCGGGTCCTCGTGCAAAGAGGGGGGGGGGGGGGGGGGGTGAGAGAGAGAGAGAGAGAGAGAGAGAGATGGGGGGCCTTTGCGCACACCGGGATGCTCCTCGCGCGCTATCTCTCTCCCACTCTCCCTTTTCCGTCGTGAGGTTTTTCCCGCATCACTGGGGGTGGGGCCGGCGCTGACGTCACCCGAATAGTGTGTCAGAGCTCATTCATAAAAAAAAAAAAAAAAGGAAAAGAGTGTGGAATAGACTACGTGCTGGCGCTCACACAGACCAGAACCAGAACTGAATCCACCCCAAAGGCACTTTACTCCTGCCTATTTATTCAGACATGGCATGCGTTTATTTGTAAAGCACATTTCAGGCAATTCAAAGTGCTTTAGGCTTCTGGTAGAAGACCCGAGCTGAGAAAAAGGGATGAGATATATATATGTATAATGTTGGGAAGTAAACAATATGTGTACTGAAAATATGTAGCCTAATACAACATTTAAGTAACGTCATACATTACTACATTTATGTTTCTCACTCCAGACAGTGTATTGTAAAAGAAGACATTTTTTATTTTAGAAAAACTGTCTTAATTGAATTATGAAACATTTAATCTAATGCAAACTTATGTGAAACTCATGACAATGAAAACTAAGACACAAGAACTCCAAAATAAAGTCCCAGTTGTTGTCAAAAATCTTTCCAATTTCAAATTTCAAATGTAATCCTCTCCATATTCCTTATATTAGCTATAATGTTGGTCCAGTCCCTGATTGCCAGTGAAGTTTGAGTCATCCATTTTTTGTCATGGCCGTCCTTCCTGCAGCCAGGACCATGGTCCAAAGATCTCCATCGACTGTGTCTATGGCAGGTGTTTTAAGCCCAGATACATAGTTCTGAAATTGAATGGAACGGCAATGCCAAAATCAGTAGCTCTTTGTTGATTTCAGTGCAATATCTCTGAGCAACAGGGCAGTCCCAAAACACATGAAAATGGTTTGCCTCCTGGCAACCACAGTTTCTCCAACAGTCTGTCAAAATAATATGATCCTCTCTCTCGCATTAGCAAAATATTTCACATGTATTGTACCGTAGGTAAAACAATGTTGCTGTGCAGGTTTGGTTTATAGAACAGTTGGTATTCAGTTAGAATTTCCTGGTGCAGATGGGTGGAGTCAGTCTGCAGCCAGACAACAGATAAAGTTCAGCAGAAGTCATACTGACTTTGTCATCATTTGACACAGAGTGAAGACATGGCACAGGGAGCTCTGAGCGAGAAGTCGATGACCTGTGTGATCTGTTTGGATTTACTGCTGGAGCCGGTGACTCTATCCTGTGGACACAGCTACTGCATGCACTGCATTAAAGACCACTGGGACAAACAGGTGACGCTCAGCTGCCCTCAGTGCAGACAGAGCTTTAATACCAGGCCTGTGCTGGTGAAAAGCATAGTGTTGGCCAGTCTAGTAGAGGAGCTGAAGAAGGCAGGACTCACAGCGCGCCCTGATGACGCTGGCCCTGGAGATGTGAGCTGTGACGTGTGCTCTGGAAGGAAGCTAAAGGCCGTCAGCTCCTGTCTGCAGTGTCTGGTCTCTTACTGTGCGACCCACCTACAACCTCATTGTGATGTGGCAATGCTAAAGACACACCAGCTGGTGGCGCCGTCTGACAAACTCCACGAAAATCTGTGCATGCAACATTACAAACTCATGGATGTATTCTGCTGCAGCGACCAGCAGATCATCTGCTACCTCTGCTCTGTGGACCAACACAAGGGCCACGACATGGTGATGGCTGCAGCAGAGAGAGAGCAGCGGAAGTCAGAGCTGCCGACCAGGAGGGCCCTGCTTCTCCAGAGCCTCCAGCACAAAGAGACAGATATGATGAGGCTCCAACAGGAGGCCCAGGACATAACCTGCTCTGCCCAGAGAGCAATGCAGCGCAGGGCAGACGTCTTCAGAGAGATAGCTCTTCTCCTGGAGATAAGGCGCTCTGAAGTGGAGCAGCAGATCCGGTCTGAGGAGAGAACCCAACTAAGGCGAGTCCAAGAGCTCCAGGACCAACTGCAGCAGAGCGTCACTGATCTGAAGAGGAGGATCTCTGAGCTGGACACACTGCCCCTCACCCCAGATCATAACCACTTCTATCCTTCACTGTCCACAGACTCCGCAAGGATTCAGACAAGGCTTCAGCTCTACTTTGAGGATGTGTTCAGTGGTGTTTCAGCGCTCAGGGACAAACTGCAGCTCATCCTGAGTCAGTTTAAACTACCTCAATGTGAGCCTTACTCCAGAGGGGAGTTCCTGAGATGTGAAGTCACTCTGGACACAAACACAGCAAATCCACAGCTGTATCTGTCAGAAGTAAACAGAAGAGCAACGTTTTTGAGCGAAGACCAGAGTTATCCTGATCAGGTTTAGTGATTGGGTGTTTCTGGGAGGTGGACTGGGAGGGGTTGATGCTCTTTTTGGTTTGACTCCAAAGTCCCTGATCCAGAATCGGGGTTTACCTGGACCACCGCAGAGGAGCTCTTTGGTTGGACAGTATTAAAGATCGAATTGTGAGCCTCCTCCACAGAGTCAAGACCACCTTCGCCCAGCCCCTGCATGTCGCCATTGGACTTTTCTGCTTCGAGGGAGAAACTGCACATTTCCTACACTTAAAACACTTAAGATACTAGTCTAAAGATACTAGTCTAAAGATACTAGTCCAAAGCAGGACTTAATCAACTTCCCAACCAAAACAAGACCTGCACCACAATTTGAGAACCTGTGGTAAATCAATACTTACTATATTTTAATCTTAACATTATCAAGTCTGGGTTTCGCGGAAGAAGATGGATGGACATTTAATTACGATATATACATTTGATTGTTGAATTGTTATAGTGATGAAGACAAGTAATGTGCCTCTCAGAGTAGTTTTCTGTCACCATACTTTTACTTCTACTTGTGTAATATTCAGTTTGAAGTAACGGTGCAAAATGTATTCAGACTGTGTCCGTTCTTTGGAAATAACAGAATCTGTGCATTATTTAATGTTTTGTCTGTCCAAACTATTAAATCATAACTTTACGCTTACTTGAGTAATTATTTGGGTGAGCACATGTACTAAACTACTGTTATTTTTGACGTAGCATTACTCTCACTTGTGCTCACTATTGTTTTTTTACTGACAAAAGGAATGTGTTGTTGACTGAAGTGATATTCAATTTGTAGTACACAGTGTTCTAGTACAGTCGACCATAGGTACTGCACAAATATGACACTTGCACGTGCAGGAATGCAGCGCAGCGAGTTACGGCTTGGTAATGAACGGATGTCACTTATTGCGCGGTTTGTAATAAATAGAACAACTTGAGTAATATTCAGTTTGACAATAATCTCACATGAGTCAACGTTTTCTTCCCACTGTGACTAAGCGTACACCCGCCAATAATAATAAATGATTCACGAGTTGTTGCTTTTGTGTCTGTTCTGTGGAAATACCAAGAACCTGAGCGTTATTTGTTATTTTGTCCGTCCAAACTCATAAATCATAAATCATGCTTTAAATGCATTTTACGTCCAAACTGTTACTCGGTCAGTGCAGTTTAGTCAGCTTAGCTGCAGTATAGTCTCTCCAAATACTTCTTTAGTAATGATTTGGGTCACTATTTGTATTTCTACTTGAATAATATTCTTTTTGCGTAACGTTACTCTCATTTAAACGTAACATTTGGCTCCTCCACCCACCTCTGATGACAAGATGTTATTAACAATTATGAATGTTGTATTATACTGTCCATTAGGAGGCACTGTTGAGTTAAATCTTTGCTTAATTTGAACCAGGAAACTCTAAATACCAGTGATGGTAATAACACACTTTTGCAGCACTCCAGCACTGCAAGTTATGGCTTAGTTATGAACACACATTACTTATTGTGTACTTTTCAAGCTTCACAGTTTTCTCTAAAAATAAATGCAGATTAGTCCATTATTTATTTCCATTGTTGTCTTCTATACTTACAGTAAACAAACTACAAGTCTAATTTCATTTACATAAACTCAGTCAAACTTTATTGACTTTCCACACGAGAAATTACTTTCATTTTGAGATGGGAAATGCTTTTATTTTAAAATTAAACCTGATTTATTTTTTGTTTGGTGATTTTTTTATGTATTTTTCTTACATTACATCCTAGTTGAAGTTGTTGCCAGTGACTACAAACATTTTTTGCCAATATCGAGCGCTAAAATGAACAGGAGGGACAGTTGTGGCAGGAGAGTTTTATTAACAGTCATGCCAATATAAAGCTATTTTGAACTGGAATCTCTTCAGCTACTGGAAGCCACTGTAAAATGTCAAATAACATCGTCATAAACATGAAATAAAACTACAAAGAACTCACTGTACCTTATTTATATACAAAAATCACCATGTCACGCGGTACCCTCGTCGCAAAAAATAAAAATAAAAGTGTCGTCAGTTCATGCAGAAAAACACATCACTGATCGTTTAGGCAACCACTACATATTTCTCGAATTTCAAATAAAAAAAAATGGAACAATAGAATTCACATGGAAGCAGCAATCTGGGCGTCGATACAAAAAAATACACAAAAATACACACAAATAACAACAGTGCACTCCTTGAAATGCATTCGGCACAATTTAAATTTTCACAATAAAACGTCTTGAAAAATGCAGCTGTTTTACAAAACTCATGCATCACTACGCCATTTTTGTTGTGTGTGCGTGTGTGATATGTCTATAGGTTGTGGAATTATATATACAAAAGAGAGGAAAGTCAATTTTTTTGTCTGCAATTGTAATATTTTTCGTTGTCTTTGGGTTAAAGCTTGATCGAGGCTTCGACAAGGCAGTGAGGTGACCCTGGATTCTGGGTTCCCGTAAAACGCAGTGAGGTTCTTTTGACTGAA
Organism: Eucyclogobius newberryi; assembly: GCF_026437365.1. Classification (NCBI taxonomy): domain Eukaryota; kingdom Metazoa; phylum Chordata; class Actinopteri; order Gobiiformes; family Gobiidae; genus Eucyclogobius; species Eucyclogobius newberryi. The sequence goes on along the minus strand of NW_027315835.1, from coordinate 9,231,099 downwards.
ATGGTCGAAAAGGTGATTTTGTCGATGGCGTGCGGTGTTCTAACGCACGATTTCTCCGTCAAAAGCCAGTGCACTTCCAAGCCAAACAAAGACGGACGTTTCAAACTGGGCCGGAGGACAGGTCAGAAATCTACGGTAAAGTTTGCGTTTTTGGCGATAAAAATGCGGGTCCTGGTTTATGTTCAGTATCTCTGTGATTACCGAGCCTGGGCACATGATACAAAAACTGGCACGAAGTTCAAAGTCCTTTTCAGTCTGCACAAATGAACAAAGGTGATTTTTATTTCCATTTTTTTTTTTAATAACATGTTGGCCTTACTCAAATTTGCACACCGACTTTGAGTTGAACGTGAAAAGTGTGTGGACCCAATCTGATCATCTGTTTAATGGATTTTCTCTTTGTTTTGTTCATTTTCCAAAGAGATGTATAAAAACCAACCCTTTCGTTTGAATCGTGAGATCATCGAATTGTAACACGTAAAATGCCACCTATTGGTCTTGGTTTGAATGTGGAATAAAACCGATCAAACCAGGACTGTATCAAGACTAGAAAGGACTGAACAAGAACTTAAACCAGGTTTATTCAAGTTTAAAACCAGGTCTAAACTAACAAACCTTACCGTGCCGTCTCATCAAACAATTTAAACAATTGTAAAGTGAGCGAAACAAGAACTAAACCAGGACGTAACTATGCAATGGTCTACATTTGACTACTGGATCCATCTCAACAAGCGAAACGTTTAACCACACGTAGCATCCTCCTGGCGTGTAATATCATCCAAAATGGAAATAATGCTCTTGTTTTTGCTTCTTTTTTCAATTGAATGATGCTAAAAGTGTAAGATGGTGTTGTCTTTGAAGGGTTAGAGCGTAAGATAATTGCTTTGTACACTTTTAGACAGAACTCAAACGTATTATCTAGACGTTATAAGAAGATGGAAGCTGTGGAAGTCGAACATATCAATTCAATATCTGAAAACCATTTGAAAGCATTTTTCTTTGTGATGTGTTAATTTGCTTGAGGAGAAATAATCCTGTGGTTTTTGTCCAATCAATATTAAAATAAAAGCATTAAAAGTCATAGTCCCAGCCAGAATTGTCGTCCGGTGGTGGGTCTTCGGTGTCTTCGGGGAAACTGTCAAAGTTACTGGTGTCGATTGGAGACGAAACCTGCAAAATGGAAAATAAGAGTTCAGTTTAGCAAATTCATTCATTTATTTAGTTCAAGCGTATGAGCAAAATAAATCATAAAATTGCTTCAGACATCGATCATTTTAATACGATGTTTGATTTGATGATGTAAATGTACTACTTAAATGTCCACATAATGCAATATTAAAACATATATTAAAGGAGTCTTTTTTATCTAATTACATGCATAAAATGTTATTGTAATATTTATTTTTATGTTTATGACATTATAGTACATTTATCCTGAGTACCTTTTAGAAGAAATTGTACTTCTCTGACTGCATACTTACTGAGAAAAACTTTTATTCTTTACTCGTGACAAAAACATTAAATGATCTACTTCTTGCACTGCTTCTTCAAACAGGGTTTAGGTTTTTTATTTCTTTGGAAAAACCAGAACCTGTGCATTATTTAACCTTTTGTCTGTCCAAACTCAGTCAGTATAAGTAGTAGTTTTTCCATCTTGCACTCTTATAATAATCTGGGTCATTTGTAGTTTTACAAGAGTAAAGCTGTCACAATATCACATTTTAGTATTGAAATATTGTGAGGAAAAAACACCACGATTTACCAATTATTCACGCTTACTGAAACCTTAAACAAAAAATTTTATATATTTTTTTATTCGTCAAGGTTGAGACCAACTTTACAAAAACATACTTTCTAAATGAACAACAACAACCTAAGCTAAAACAAACATTCACATGTGTCAAATTGTCATGTTTTTTTAGTTCTTACATTCATTTTTGAAGTCACTACTGCATCTATTGTACCCGCCTCCTAAATACTGTTTCTCATTGACGTTATGAACATACTTGTAATGTCCAGTAGGAGGCGCTGTTGAGTTACACATCTGTACTTACGTTTCGCTGTATGGGTGGAGTTAGAGTTCCTTTCTTTAGACCTTCCCAGTTAAAACCTTCAAACCACCTTCAGAAGACACAACAAAACATGTAAAAATGTGCAATAAATAAATTAACAAATAAATAAATAAATATATTGCTTTATTGCTGTTTTTTTCTTTTCTATATATCTTACTTGTGCTTCTGGATGTCCTTCACGCCGTTTTTGAGGTTCCCAAGTCTATCTATGGGATTGTCTCTGTGGAACAAATATGATTTAAAGATGTAATAACTGCGTTTGTTTCGCAGTGAGCCGTGGAGCTTTAGCGCCCCCTACCTGCAGAGCTTTTTGATGAGGCTGGCTGCGTTCTTGGTGACCTTCTTTGGAAATTCAATCATGTCGATGCCTCTCAGAATCACATTGTAGGTTTTCATTGGGTCTGGGCCCGTGAATGGAGGACTGTAACAGAAAACATGGGTTGTAAAATAAGACAATAAAATACCTAAAGCTGTAGTTGTCAGAATTTTGGCCTAAAAAAATGTATTAGTGTATGTATTATTATGTACTTAACCAGTTCTCTGTATTGGCTGGTGTGTTTTATTATTTTAATGGTAATTATTGATTTGTTATTCATTATTCATTTTAATTAACATATTTTTCATAGGGAACAATTCAAGTATATGATTAAAGCAATACATTTCTATTAACATTTTACTAACCATTTAGATTAAAAATTCAACGGTGGGAATGCAAATGTGAATAAGATGAGTCAACCAGATTTTTTTATTTTCTATTTACTACTAAAAAATCAAGATGCTTCTAGTAAAATTTGCTCATTCATTTATTTGCATTTATTTATTTAGTTTGTTTCTTTGCTTTTTTATCACATTTTTATTGCTTTTCTATATGATTTCTTTTAATTTATTAATTTATTGCCATAGATAAATAAAAATCACATAAAGTTGGGACCAGTTAAGTCTGCCAGTATCCAAATAAATATGTATTTGACTATATTTGTATTATTTTCTCATACATCGTTGTGTTTACCTTCCGGTCAGCAGCTCGTACATGAGGATCCCCAGGGACCAGTAATCTGCCGACACGTCATGACCTTTGTTCAAGATGATTTCAGGGGCCACGTACTCCGGCGTCCCACAGAAAGTCCACGTCTTTTTACAGTAACCGATCTTCTTGGCAAAACCGAAGTCCACCTTCAGACACAAAATCAAAACACTGACTGATATGGTAGTAGTAGTATTTTATAGTAGTAGTAGTATTTAATATTTATTGTTAAAGCGGTTAAAACGTCTAGACAGAATGGCTTCTATCATGAGGCATTTCTGGAACAATGTGAATTGTTTTTACATCTAGCTTTGCTTAAAATTACTTGAATTTAGTAGTTTTGACTGGATAAGATTTCATTGCTTAGATTACTTCACTGGTTTTAAGTGACTTTCTGAGTGGATTTTATACTTTTTACAATGGGGTAAGTCAAATTTTCTTAACCCAAAGGAAAATAATATGGCTTGAAGTAAGAAATAACGTATCAGAAGTTTAAAAAAAAGAAACATTTTTAAGGTCAATCAAATAAATAGATCTTAACTTTGAAATATGTATTAATATCTTGAAATCAAGACATTTTAACTCATCTATAAATTCATTTTTTGCTGTGTAGATGGCTGAAATCACCTCAACTTAACGGCACAACGAGCATGCGTACTACAAAGAAATATAAATGAATTAGCTGGACCAATAGGAGACACACATCCTTTGAATAATGTCACATTTGCTTACAAGTTTGGCGTATCCCCGACTGTCCAGGAGCAGGTTTTCCGGCTTCAGGTCTCTGTAGATGATGCCTTTTGCGTGGAGATAAGCGAACGCCTCGACCACACAGCCGGTGTAAAACCTGGTCGTCGTGTCATCGAATGAACCTCTGAAAGAAAGACACACGGAGGCTTTTCACTCCCGAGCACACGAGCTTTAAATATACTGTCATGGCCTCAACGTTACATATACAAATACGTGTCTAGTTGCTGAGGAATAAACCAGGAATAATTTATCAGGACAAATATGATGCATTATTTGTGTCGTTATTGACCTTCAAACATGCTCTTGAGTAGCTTTTCTTTGACATTTTGTGTTTTAGAGCTAAAATAAAACATGTTTTTACAAATAATAACTAACGATAACTGAGTAACTGAGCTTTGGCTCCATCTACTGGCCGCAGAGGTGATTACACAACTTTAAAATCAACCGGAGTGTTTTTAATGGTCGGAGGGGAGTGGACTTTTTAACCAGAATTCCTCAAACTAGCATGAATGAAGCTAAATGCTACTCCACGTGTGTTTTTGATGAAGGAACACTGTTTGAAGATGATAAAAAGCTGAAAATGAGAAATACACCAGCACTAGATATGGTTTAGTTAGGTGTAAAATATAAAACAGCATGTATTTTTTGAAAACGTGTGAGCCCTGCGCAGTTTTTGTACAACAATTTACGTACAAAAGTGTCATTTCGGTGGCAAAGGATCACAAATCTGAAAGGTGAAATTACCTGTCTCTGAGAATAGTCCACAGCTCTCCACCGAGGCAGGCCTCCATCAACATGTACAGGTATTTACTGTCTTTAAAAGTCCGATACAACCTGAACACAACACAAAAACCACCACTCAAGCTCAAGCGAAGGTGTAATCAAACCCGGAAGAAGAAGAATACAATAGTACGTGCCATTTGTGGAGAACCTTTCAAGACGCTTTACATTAGATATAAAAAAAAGAGGTATTTCTGACCTCTTGTTACCTTTCTATCACTGTCTCTTCCATATATATATGCTTTTTTGATCACTAATAATGACTAAATCGACTTATCGTTTAGTAATTGATAGATGGAAAGGAACAATATTATTTTTTATCATATACTACTGACTACAATTACTGACCTTTTGTATTTGTAGCAGCTCATGTTCTTTAAAGATACTGTTTTTTTAGGGTGCAAAGTGGTTTACTGGGATTATCTTACTTCAGGGTTAATGTGTCGTCGACATTTGAATTTAAAAAAAAAAAAAATTTGCAATATTGTCTGTGGTAATACTGTACACATCGCACTTCACTTCGCCCCGGGGACTTGGACAGGGGCACCAAGATGTTTTTCTATTACATGCTACATTCATTCTCATCTAAAAATGTTCAAATGGCAAAAAACATGTTTAAAAAAAAGACAAATGAAGTTAAAATAAAAAGGTCTTCCACATTATGTTTTGTAAATCACTGCAGGGGGCTAACGAGCTATATTTAAACTGTTTAGAACTCAAATAGAACTAAAAAAAATGGGGCAAAATGTGGAATATTGGTGCAGGCATCATAAAGTTAAGTTTATAGACAAAGACTGCAATCAAAAACTGTATGATTTAATCTTGAAATAGTTTGAGTTTGGAATAGCAACCGCTCACATTATATTTACAACTCAGAAAGACGGCCAACCACAAAAAGTAATGTTGTTTTTTATTTGTTTTGTAATAAGGTTTGACAAAGCCCCTGTTCTAGGCTTAAGTTCTAACCATTTCATAAAAATTTTTTTGACCTTTCTGTATGTATCTCCTGAAATAAACAAATTATTTTAACTTAACTGTTTATTTTTTGTTCATTTCATGTAGAGGAATCAATGTGTGAGCCTGATTCCCGAGACAACACGCAATATTTCTTGAACGCAGCTCAAAAACACCACTTTCCCACATCATCTGCTCCTCTTGTTCCGCCCCTGTCGTGCTCTGAGTGAGTGACAGCCGGATTCGACCAATCACAGTGAAGAATGGACTCTCCAACGCGGCACATGCCTTTAGTTGCGCCTCTATGGTTTACATGGATACACTAATGTCCGTGTAATACCCCACCTGACCACAAAGTCGCAGTGGGCGTCGGCCATGATGTGCTTCTCCGCTCGGATGTGCTCCTGTTGCCGCGTGTCGACAATGTGGCGTTTCTTCAGGATTTTCATGGCGAACGTTTTTGCCTCTTCGTTTTTGAGCTGTACCTAAAAAAAAAAAAGATCATATTTTTGCCGTTTAATGTATAAAATGGATCCCACAGAATGAAAAACAGTTTTTGTATTAGCTGTCGATGGCTCTATGTATTTAATCAAAATGTTTTCTAACACATTTGTATTAAAAAGCATCAAATAAACACTTCCTAAAATAAAAATAGCCTCGGCTTTTATTTTGATCCCATTTCGCTTTTTTTTTTTTACAAAACAAAGTGACAAAACGTTCCCAAACTCGTCCTCTGCTATGAAATGATCGTAAACATTGTCTATGGTGAAGTTTGCTTATGTTTAACCGTTCTTAATCTTGCAGGGTAAAAGTGAAGGGATCGTAACTACGGTAACACTGATCCAACTGATCCAAACGTGCTGTAAACACGTTTATTTATAGGTGTTTTACAACTTGAGACACCGACACTCGACTCCTGGGGTTCAACTTGAACATTATTTGATCATTTTGTTGCATTAAAATCAAATAAAATGGCTTTCTACATCAATTTGAGCATAAACAATGTAGACTTTAATTCAGTGTTAATAAGAATAATAATCAAATGTCGTCACCCAAAGTCTGAACTCTTTTAGTCGTCGATTCCTTTTCAGTTTGTCGGCTTGTCAAAAGATTTGTTCTATTTTGTCTTGTACACTGAGGTTTTTTAATACATTATCCACCAAAATAAAAGGTATAAATATGTGACTGAAAGCTTCTAGTTGGAGAATATTTATGAATAAAGTGTATTATTGATGAAAATCAGAAACGGTCTATTCTCTTTGTGACATTTTGATTTAATGATGGCGCCGTCTTCATTATAATATATAAAGTTTGATGTATGTGTATTCAACTCTGCACAGTCCAATTACAATGATCAAAATACGGCTGGGATTAATGTTTATAGTGGACTAGTCACGACTAGTCTATTCATTGTTCCCAAAATGACCACTGACAATCAGAAATGACAATAAAATCGATAAATTGCACATTCCCCGCACACATTTTGTACATTACTTTTAAAAATACTAGTAATACAACGTCCTTGAGAAGCTTACTGGGGCGAAAGTATCCCGTTCCTTCTGCTGGCTACGTAAGCCCATATCTATGAGGTCGTAGGTCAGATGGTCAGAAGTATGTGTGAGTGGCAGATTATAAATAGCCCCAGGGCATGATGGGAGATCCTGAGCGGGGATTCCTTCCTGTTTTTGGGCAAACCCTTTCGAGGGCTTCTCCAGTGGCCTTTAGTGAACCCGAGTCGCTGCTGCGGCAATGAAACCTGAGCCTGCACCGCAATGCACCAAGCTCTATGTTTTACCATTACTGCCAATTAGAGGTGGGAAATTGATAATAATCTGAATGCTATTTTCAAGATATGCTACATCTGAACGGTGAGTGTGTCGTTTGTAGTGGAAAATGCAACAAAAAGAGCTGAAAATGTAAAAGAAATGATGTTGTGAACTTCAAAATAAAGGTATAATGTGATTTCTCAGCACATTTGTGAGTCATTTTAAAGATATTTCACATTTGTCTGATAATTAAACCTCCACTAACATGTTTAAACACATTTATGTTTGGTTTACATACAGTTATATTGTCTTACTATCGTTATCAAGATACTCCCAAAAAAAAATATCAAAACTTGTCAAGATTGCTCAAACCTATCTCCAATCCATGGGCTTCAGAGAGATGAAAATCAGCACCGTTGCCACAGCAATCAACAATTCAAACTACAATATATTATTTTGAAAGGTCAAAAGTCCCCAAAATGGCACCAATAAACAGGAAGTTGAATGCCATGAATACAGACCGTTATTCTTAGTTTTGTTTTAGTTTGTTGGGTCAATAAAGGTGCTCAATGTACGGCCATTTTTCTGGTGGAGGGTCAGTCACCTGCCTGTTTCCATGGAGATGTTTATTGCTTTGCCAGAAATGTTCCACGGTATGGCATTAAACTTCTCCATCTTGCATTTATCCTAATACCGGTGTTTTTATTACCCAAAAATACCTTAAAAAACCAGGTATTCTTACTGTGAGTGGGCTCGCCTCGCCACAGATCTGACCTGTAACTCGACCAGGCGGTGTTTACTGCTCGTCTCCATGGCGATAGTACACATGCTACATTATGATGACCAACCGGACTGAGAACTAGCTGTAAAAGTTGGTCTCTATGTGAAATGAGAGGAGGGACTCAGTTGCTCGGGGCGTGGCCTGATCCCGGCGCCACCCTCTCGACCGGGGTCACATGATCAAGCCCCGTTTTGAGTTCCAGATCCAATACTTTACTGGAAACTTACTCCAAATAGCCTCCAGACACAGACACCGCGGGACAGGACGTTCAGCAGATTCGATTCAGATTCAGAGATAGAGTTATAAGATCGAGTATACGTGTTTTTATGTTCTCAAAAACTAGGCCACGGGAGAATACTACTACTACTACTGCAATCCCTACAATTACAATTACTACAACTAAGGGTATACATTTAAATTATATGATGTCAATCCAACAGAAATGTACAAAAACATGTCTGAGTTGAGGATTAATTATGAGACTAATAAAAAATGGCGGTAAAATTGATCACAAAAGTGCAAAAAAAACACCTTTTACCTTCAGTTGAAAGTTTTTTCATTCTATTTTGAATCAGCTCTTTAATTAGCATTTATTCTTTACTATAAACGACATACTCAATATTACAATTTTGCATATTTTCAAAACAACATTCACCATATTATCTCAATTTTTCATATTTTCCTACCACTACATATATAGCGAGCATATTTGTGCCAATATTAAGTGAATTTAAAGTCATAGCATTACATTTTGTTTGGCCCCAGTACATTATTGTAAATGCAGCTCTTGAGACCGCTGTGTGCTGTCTGCATCTAATCATATCTATATCAACCGTGAACCAGGAAGTAACACTGGTGCTCTGTTAGCATGCTAGCATTTTAAGACAGTAAAAATTTGCCTTTGATATATTAGAAAGTTATAATAATTCTAGTAAAGACTGCGTTCTGGGTCTAGTGGCTCCCTGTGCTGTGATGCGTGCTGCCGTGTCATTGACTGTTACCAGTTCAACTCGTCCGAATCCTCCGACTCCCAAAGTGTCGATGATGTTGAAGTCTGTGAGCTTCAGGCCGGAGAAGAAGGCGTTTTCTGCTTCATATCTACACATAAAAACAGTAGATTATTACATATAAAGACATGCGCAATGAGTCAATGTGTAAGAACAATTAACGTCAATTAAGTGATTGTTTGTTACAAATGTGTAGATCTGCAAAAGGTTCTGTATTTTAGATGTAAGACCGCCAACGACAAGCTGCACATTTGGCCAAGGACAAGTGTAATCATATATACTACATATATCAAACATGGAGGGGACGGTCAAACTTTACATTGATGAACACACTGGACACAAGTAAAATGTAATGCACAAAATACTAAAGTACAAAAATGTTGCAGTGACTATATTACAAGTCCAACCTACTTTAAACAGTAAAGTAGGTTTAAAGGTCTGGCATAACCAACCTATTTTCTTAGATTTAAGGACATATTATATCAAAGTATAAATGAGGACTATGTAAAATGTACTTTTACCAGCTTAAATATGTTGTGACAGTATTCCAGTCTTGTCAGTTTACTCAAAGATGTATTTCGATTGATTGTAGTTGTTGTATATTGTCCTGCAATTAGATTCAAGGTCATACATAGGTTAAAAAATGTCACGTAGCAACAAAAAAATTTTTATTCTCATTGTCAATATCAATATTTTATTCAATTAGTCGACAAGTAAATTTGTATTGTTCACTGAGACTCACATTTTTTAACCCAATAAAGGTTGAAATGTGACTGACGGCTGGACTGGGACCTGTTTCTATGATTTAGTCATTGTGGATCAATATTTATTTATCTATGTATTTATGTATTTATGTATCTATCTCTATTTATTCATTTATTAATTTATTCATTTATTCATTTATTCATTCATTCATTCATTTATCTATGTATTTATGTATTTATTTATCCATCTATTTATTTATTTAATTTATTTATATTATTCATATTATTTATATTATTTATATTATTTATATTATTTATATTATTTATATTGCTGTTTATTTATTTATATTGCTGTTTATTTATTTATATTTATTTATATTGCAGTTTATTTATTTATTTATTTATATTTATATTACGGTTTACCTTGAGCAAACTTTAAATCAATACAGTATCTACTTTATTTGTTATAGTTTTGTACTAAATATGGTTATAAAAAAGGCTTCACATGTCTCCTTTAAGCTTGGACGGGTCAAACCTGGAGCACTTGACGACGTGGAAGAATGGGAACTTCTTGGAGGTGTGAATGGAGTAGGACACGACGGGGAGCGGGGCCGGGGGGCTGCTGAGGCGCTCCCGCTGCCTCCGCACCGTCGGGATGGGGAACAGCTCCCTCATCACTCAACGTCCAAGCACAGACAACCAAAAAGGCCAACTCTTCAGTCCAAAAAGTATGTGTAGAAATGGTGCGCAACGGCTTTTTCAGTCCAATTTACAAAAAAAAATTACTTTACAGTCAAAAACACACAAAAATATATGTGGAAATGGCGTTCAAAAGCTTTTCAGCCCAGATTACATGAAAAATTGCAATAACTAAACAGTTTTTAGTTGTTCAAGATCAAAATTCTTCCAAGTTTTTCAAATATTTTTGTTCAATATATTGATCTTGTCGTTCAATATTAGATTGTTTTGACGAAAAAAAGGATGTTTTGACGAAAAAAAGGATGTTTCTTAAATTCTTCAGGGATTTCAGTCCAATATGTCACTGTATAATAGGGGATTTTCTCAAAGAATATGCCCACAAATGACTAAAAAGCTGAAAAAAAGCTTTAATTATTCAAAAGTTACTACTCTGAAAATGCCGCACTATTTCACGAGGCAATTTCAAATGGAAAAAACAAAAAAACAGGTAAAAAACAAAAAGGATGCTATTTAATCCAGGAATGTTAGAACATTTATAAAACTAAAACAATATTCACTTTTCTTGGTCTCTTTTTGATCTAGTGAAGAAGAAAAAAATGCGATTTCTTTTTTTTGGAAAATTTGAAAATTTCAAATCTTTAGGAAAATGTCCGACACAACGTTCTCAACAAGGCTGTTTCCAAGGAAGAGGTGAATTTCCAGTTTACATGATGACATTTGGCGCGATCAGGCCAATGGTCACTACGGCGACGGTGAGACAAGGTCAGATCAAAATTTGCCAGATCCTCCAGCTGCGTGTGCATCAAGTTTGAAATTAAAATCCACTAAATTTGAACCGAACGGTCGCTTGAAGAGGAGATTTAAGCTTCAAATACTAAAACGATGTCATCCAAAATCGCCTCCAGACTCTGCGTCCTGAGTCTCGTCTGCGTGCGATGCGGATGAGGCAATGCCAAACCCGGGGTGGACATGGAGGGACAGTAAGCGTGTATTTTTAGATGCTGGAAACATTGCTGAAAGGTTAACCCAGTAAAAGGCGGTTCTTGACACCTGAGAACCGTATCAGAACTCTATCACTTATGTTTATCGCTGCTTTGGTGACGGAAAGCTGCTTTAAACACGTTTCAAAGAGGTAGTGGTAGTAGTAGTAGTAGTAGTAGTAGTAAGAGGAGTTAGTAGTATGTTTGTAGCTATAGCAGTCGTAGTAAATATGTTATATTTCTTAACTACTTATTGAGAGCGCTGACATTTTTTTTTATAACATAATATAAAAAATGTCAACAAATACGCAAATTTGTCTCCCCCCTCAAGTAATAAATGATAACAATAAATAATAATAAATAATGATATATAATAATTAATAATGTAAATGATAATACATAAAATGACATAATAATACATAATAAATAATAATCATAAATTACGACAAATAATGAATAATAATACATAACAATAATTCATAATATAAATAATAATATATAATATATAATAATAATAATAATAATAATAATAATAATAAATAATTAATACTCATAAAAAAGAAAGACATATACTAATACATGATAGTAAGATAAGATAAAATAAGATAAGATAATCCTTTATTGTCCCACATGGGGAAATTTCATTGGTGCAACGCAGGTAGATACAGAGGTAGATACAGAAGAACAGATCACTTATAGGAAGTCTGAAAAACACTTTCAGTAGAAGATCTCCTATAAATAAATAAAAACTCCCATAGACAAATAAATAAATAAATACATAGATACCATTGCATGTGATCCCGACAGTAATTGCACATGAATATGTGTCACGACAGCACATAGATTGCACATGAATTTCACAGTAATTGCACATGAATTGCACATGAATTCCAACAGCAATTGCACATATGACAGAATTGCACATCAGTATTAGGTTAGGTCAGTATTGCGAGTGTTCAGTACTAACAGTTTTTGTTATAAAGTCTGACAGCAGCAGGAAGGAAAGACCTACGGAACCTTTCCTTCACACATCGAGGGTGGATCAGTCTCTCACTGAAGCTGCTCTCCAGAGCGGAGAGAGTGTCCTGCAGGGGGTGACACTCATGGTCCAGCATAGATGTGAATCTAGCCAGGACCCTCCTGTCCCCCACCTCCTGCACCGAGTCCAGAGCACAGCCCAGGACGGAGCTGGACTTCTTGATGACTCTGTCCAGCTTCCTCCTCTCCCTCTCTGTGATGCTGCTGCTCCAGCAGGCCACACCTACAGGAGGGCTGATGCCACCACAGAGTCGTAGAAGGTCTTCAGGAGTGGCCCTGTCACTCCAAAAGACCTGAGTCTCCTCAGGAGGTAGAGCCGACTCTGGCTCTTCCTGTACAGTGCATCTGTGTTATGAGTCCAGTCCAGTTTGTTGTTCAGATGAACACCCAGGTACTTGTATGAGTCCACTCTCTCAATGTCCCGTCCCTGGATGTTCACTGGTGAGGGGGCAGTGGGGTGGCGTCTGCGGAAATCCACCACCATCTCCTTGGTCTTCCCCGCGTTGATGAGGAGGTGGTTCCGCTGACACCAGTCCACAAAGTCCTGCGCCAGTCCTCTGTACTCCGCGTCATCGTCGTCCGTGATGAGTCCGATGATGGCAGAGTCGTCAGAGAACTTCTGCAGGACACAGCTGTCCGTGTCATGTCTGAAGTCTGCAGTGTAAAGGGTGAAGAGAAAGGGCGCGAGGACAGTGCCCTGGGGCGCCCCCACACTGCAGGTCCGAGTGTCAGACACACAGTTCCGGGCTCTCACAAACTGGGGTCGGTCTGTGAGGTAGTCCAGGATCCACTCTGCCAGGTCATACTCCACACCAGCCGTCTCCAGCTTGTCCCTCAGGAGCAGCGGCTGGATGGTGTTGAAGGCGCTGGAAAGATCGAAGAACAGGATCCTCACAGAGCTGCCAGGCTTTTCCAGGTGAGAGAGAGAGCGGTGCAGCAGGGAGATGACGGCGTCCTCCACTCCGATGCCAGACCGATATGCAAACTGCAGCGGGTCCATGGCTGAGCTCACGGTGGAGCAGAGGTGGTCCAGGACTAGCCGCTCCAGTGTCTTCATCAGGTGGGACGTGAGAGCCACTGGCCTGAAGCTGTTGAGGTCTTTGGGGCGCGGTGTCTCAGGCACAGGTACCAGACAGGAGGTCTTCCAGACCTGTGGTACCACCCTCAGCTTCAGGCTCATGTTGAAGACATGCTCCATAACTCCACACAGTTCATCTGCGCAGGACTTAAGGAGCCTGGGGCTGATGCCATCAGGTCCTGCTGCCTTCCTCACTTTAATCCTCTTCAGCTCACTCCTCACCTGTGCTGCTGTGACAGTCAGTGGTTGGCAGGGGGACCGTGTGCTGGGGGGATGGGTGAGTCCAGGCGAAGTGGGGAGCTGATGGTCCGGGGCAGATAAGCGAAGAGGAACAGATGCAGGGCATTGTCCAGCTGTGGAAGAGGGAGCATGCAGCTGTGCAGGGGGAGGGGCGGGTGACCGATCAAACCTCAAGAAGTGAGCATTTAAATCATTCACCCACTGTAGATCCCCCTCTGTCTGGGCAGGGGGGATTTTGAAGCCTGAGATGGTTTTCAGGCTCCTCCACACTCCCTGAATGTTCTTTTGCTGCAGCTGCTCCTCCATCCTCCTCTTGTAGCCGGCCTCAGCCTGCCTGATCTTCCTCCTCAGCTCCTTCTGCACAGTCCTCAGCTCCTCCTTGTTCCCTGACCTGAAGGCTCTCTTCTTCTCCTTCAGCAGAGCCTTCAGTTCACGGTTAATCCATGGCTTGTTGTTTGGAAAACACCGCACCGTCCGGGAGGGAACAATGTTCTCAAAACAGAAGTTGATGTAGTCCGTGATGCACTCTGTGATGGTGTTGATGTCCTCCCCATGTGGGTCATAAAGCTCAGTCCAGACAGTGGTGCTGAAGCAGTCCCTCAGAGCCTCCTCGCTCTCAGCAGACCACATCCTCACCTCACGGGACACCACAGGCTGCCTGCGCACGATGGGTTCATACACAGGCCTCAGATGTACAAGGTTGTGGTCCGAGCTGCCCAGGGGAGGGAGGGGGGAAGAGGAATAAGCCTCCTTGGTGTTGGCAAAAAACAAGTCCAATGTTCTATTCTCTCTGGTGGGGCAGGTAACATACTGGGTGTATGTTGGTAGGACAGAAGAGGGAGAAGCGTGGTTAAAGTCACCAGAGATGAGGAAGAGAGCCTGTGGATGCTGTGTTTGCAGCCTACAAGTGCAGGAGAGCAGTGCTTCACAAGCATTTTCAGCATTGGCAGACGGGGTCACATAGACTGCGATTAAAATCACATGTGAGAACTCCCGGGGCAGATAGTATGGCCTCATGCCAATAGCCAATAGTTCAATATCCTTGTTACATAGCTGCTCCCTCACTGTGCAGTGTTCGGGTTTGGACCAGCTCGTGTTCACATACACCGCCAGACCTCCACCTCTTTTCTTCAAGCATTCTCTCGTTCTGTCCCGCCCGCAGCAGATGAAAATTGTCCAAACCTACAATAGAGTCTGGCATTTCTGCTGTTAACCAGGTCTCTGTGAAAATCAAGACGCTGCTGTCCCTATAAATCCTCTGGGACCGCATGTGGCTCGCTATTTCCGTCATTTTATTTTGAAGGGACCTCACGTTACCCATGACTACGGCGGGAACCGACTTCCTGTTTGTCCCTCTCTTCTCTCAGAGTTTACGTCCAGCCCGTCTGCCTCGTTGCGTTTTCCTTAGGATGTCCGCCGGGATAACGTGACGATCTCCGGGTAAGACGACTGTTCTCCGCAGTTTCATGAGTTCCTCCTTTGTGTAAACGCGGTACGGCGCCGGGCGGGGGGCGGTGCCGGAGCCGGGGGACTCAGAGCCAAGACACATCGCAACGACACGACGAAAACACTCAATCCAGTAATAATATAAATAACAATACATAATAATACATAATAATACATAACAATAAATAATAACACATAATAATAAATAATAATCATTTGCCAGAAAATGTTGAAATGAAGATTTGCTTGAATGTGGAAAGTAGATTGAAGTGAGTTGGTTTGTTTTGGATGGCACTTAGAGGAGGAATAATGACTTGTTTCTTTTACCTTGGATAAACTCCAAGTATAAAGTTCATAACTGAAGTATGATATCAGGAGCTCAACACTTGGATCTAAACTGGGACTAACCAATTTAAACATAGCTCTGGGGCCATTTCCAAACTGCGGCCGCTGTTGTGTGGCCATTTGACTGTAAATGCACTGTATTGCAACAAAAACTAGATATTGCCTCGAACTATATTTAAAAAAGAAGCCAATATGTAAGAAAAAAGTAGCAAATGGTTTTCTAGCAAAATTAATGTTCATGTTTAAAATCTCATAAATGTGCGTGTGTTTTTCCTAATAAACCTCAAAAAGAAGATATGTTGCTTTAAATATTGTAAACAAAAAAGTTATAGTAAAGTAAGTAAAGTGAAGTAAAAAAAAATAAAAAAAATAAAATACTGCAGTTAACAGTAAGCAAAATGTTAATATATGTACATTTATAATCTACAGTTAATCACAAAGTACTAGAGTATTCCTTCTTTCATTTTTGCCCTGTGCAATGTGTAACGACACGGAGGAGACGGACCACATGATGCTGCAGTAACATTAGGTCAGACTTAAATTTAGCGTTGTCATGGGTGATGTACGCGCACGTTTAGAAAGTGACCACTGAAGTCAAACACCTCTTATGGTAAACATTATGATATACATTATTATCTTATGGCCTCATCATGTTTCCTGCGTGTTTGAGCAATCCTGTTTCATTCCGCAACTGAAGCTCGAGCGCTCGGAAAATCCCCTGTTTTCACCTACCCCCTACCCCCGCCCATCAAGTACTCACAAAAACGCTGAGTGACACATGTCGGGTTCTAAAATGTCACGTGGCCACTTTTCCAGAGTAAGAACATGTAAATGACAATCTGCTGCTTGTTACGGTGTCATGTGACTGTGAAGGGGCGGGGCTTATCAGTTTTACAGTTTGGAACAGGAAGTCAATGGACCTGCTTCTATTATGTAGCAATTTTAGACCAATATTTGGGTTTAAAATTAACAAAATGTTGTAGTAATCCCATACAAAGAGCACGAAAAAAGCAAAAATGAAATACCAGTACAGTTAATCAAACTAAATGTAAATGCCTCAACATGAGATAACATATAACTTTAGAAAGATCAATAAAAGACTATTTCAGGTCTAAATTAGGTGTGGGTAATATTGACAAAAAGAATATCTACATTTAGTATCTCATATTGTGTAAATCCAACAGAAATTTGATAAACCATGTCTTTAAACTTATTAGTTGAGGATTAATTATCAGACAAATGTAAAATGAATCACAAAAGTTTGTTTTGTTATAATATAATAAAATAAACTGTTAATGCACGATATTAAAATTTTGCACACCTCCCAAACAACACTGATTTTGATTCTGATTTTCATTATTTCACACCCTTCTTTACCTATATTCTGCATGTATCGCATCAACTAAAAGCTTTATTTCATTCAGCCCCAAACCTGAATAAATAAAGCCGATCTGGCGAATGTGCTGATGTCGACTTTGGACATAAAACACGCACAAAACGATATCGTGTTTATTTGAACGTTCACAAATGCACACTGAAGGTTGTCGCAGTAAACGCCCGTTTAGCTTCCGCACAGCAAATCTATTCTGGATAAAAACACTATTCTCGGTGCGATTAAGAGCTGGTTAGTCCGGACACAAGCTACTGTTTCAAATACATTTCATTTATGATCCAGTCTCTCAAATAAACATGTCAATATCCGCGGTATATTTGGCCGCGTCGCGTCAGGGCATTTCAGACGGACACATGCGACGACTTTGGGCCCAGTCAGCGCTGCTATTCGAGTTCGAAGAGGTTACATTAGATTTAAATAGGGTTTGGATGGTGAAAGAAGTATTTTCCCGTGAGTCAGGGAGACTTCCTGTACTTGCTCTTTTAAAAGATACAGTATTTAGAGTTCAGATGTTCTCGCTGACGCAGTCTCGGGAGTTTTCTTCGAGCGCTCCGGTTTCCTGAACTCGATACGCGTACCGCTCTTGATTCGACTTCAACGCGATCTCAATCCGGGGTCTCTCACGCTGAAGAGCAGAACGTTCTGTGGAATACTCCGAGCGGGCCGATAGAAGCGCCGCAAGAAGCAGGAAAAACCGACCTTTTGCTTAATCCAGTTGAGAAAAAACACACAAAAAGCCAAGAAATCATCTCCTTTTGACACGTTAAGTAAAGTAAGAGTACATTTATATTGTCAAAAGGTCCAGGTCCGACTACTGTATGTTCCGTCACTCAAGTACATCTATTTCAAACCGATTTTTTGTGTTTTTTTTATCCTTTTAACTTGTAATCTTTGACCTTGAGAGTGTGAATGAACTTGTTTGTTTTGACAGATGGAAATGTAATAATAGTTTCCCCCCGTTACAAGTCCCATGACCGGCGAGCGGAGTCCTTTGCGCTCGTATTACAGATTGATCTTACATAAGGAGGAGTCCGATTCAGCGGTAAACACGCAGTAAACACCGACCGCCGCCAACACCGTTACACGTCCATAGGCTTTATATACTGGGAATGTCAAGAGTTTTTAATGGCTTAACAGCACAGACATGCATGACGTATGAAAAGAGTTTGTGCACATAATATTTAATACATTTTACGATGCATGAATGTGGTGTGTGTGTGTGCGTGTGCGTGTGCGTGTGTGTGTGCGCGTGCGTGTGTGTGTGTGTGTTGGTGCTTTACTAAGCCAGAGCAGCTGTTGCTACAGTAATACAATGTAAATAATACAATAATACAATGTAAAACGTCTTTGTGTGTCCACCTGTTTGGTTTCAGATGACTGTACGTTCTATAGAACAATCACATTTAATGCAGCTGGTGGAAAGTTAAACATAAATACTGTTAAAATGCCGATTTTTGTTTAAATTTAGCAAGTTCTAGGGTAAAATCACTAAGGTGCGTGAACACTGAAGATCTTGATGCTTGATTGTTTAATTTTTTCCTCCATATCAGACATTTTTTTGCTAATAAAATGTGACTAAGCTCAGTTTTCCTGTGCGAACACGAACTAAATACTGTTGAATTGCTGATTTTTGTTTAAATATAGCTAGTTCTAGGGTCTAATCACTAAGCTGCGAGAACACTGAAGATCTTGATGCTTGATTGTTTCATTTTTTCCTCCATATCAGACATTTGTCCATCCATCCATCCATCCATCCATCTTCTGCCGCTTTATCCGGGGCCGGGTCGCGGGGGCAGCAGTCTGAGCAGGGACTCCCAGACTTCCTTCTCCCCAGACACTTCCTCTAACTCCTCCGGGGGGATCCCGAGGCGTTCCCAGGCCAGCCGAGAGACATAGTCTCTCCAGCGTGTCCTGGGTCTTCCCCGGGGCCTCTTCCCGGTGGGACATGCCTGAAACACCTCCCGAGGGAGGCGCCCAGGAGGCATCCGAAACAGATGCCCGAGCCACCTCAGCTGGCTCCTCTCGACGTGGAGGAGCAGCGGCTCTACTCCGAGCTCCCCCCGTGTGGCCGAGCTCCTCACCTTATCTCTAAGGGAGCGCCCAGCCACACGGCGGAGGAAACTCATTTCGACCGCTTGTATCCGCGATCTTGTTCTTTCGGTCACTACCCAAAGCTCATGACCATAGGTGAGGGTAGGAACGTAGACCGACCGGTAAATAGAGAGCTTTGCCTTTCGGCTCAGCTCCCTCTTCACCACAACAGTCCGATGCAGCGACCGCATCACTGCAGCCGCTGCACCGATCCGCCTGTCTATCTCACGCTCCATCCTTCCCTCACTCGTGAACAAGACCCCGAGATACTTGAACTCCTCCACTTGGGGCAAGGACACCCCACCCACCTGGAGAGGGCAAGCCACCTTTTTCCGGTCGAGAACCATGGCCTCGGATTTGGAGGTGCTGATTCTCATCCCAGCCGCTTCACACTCGGCTGCAAACCGTCCCAGTGCATGTTGCAGGTCCGGGTTTGATGGAGCCATCAGGACAACATCGTCTGCAAACAGCAGAGATGAGATCCTGTGGTCCCCAAACCGGACACCCTCCGACCCCTGACTGCGCCTAGAAATTCTGTCCATAAAAATTATGAACAGAACCGGTGACAAAGGGCAGCCCTGGCGGAGTCCAACATGCACTGGGAACAGGTCTGACTTACTGCCGGCAATGCGAACACAGCTCCTGCTCCGGTCATACAGGGACCGGACAGCCCTGAGCAAAGGGCCCCGGACCCCGTACTCCCGGAGCACCCCCCAAAGGACACCCCGAGGGACACGGTCGAAAGCCTTCTCCAGATCCACAAAACACATATGGACTGGTTGGGCAAACTCCCATGAACCCTCGAGCACCCGATGGAGGGTATAGAGCTGGTCCAGTGTTCCACGACCGGGACGAAAACCACTCTGCTCCTCCTGAATCCGAGGTTCGACTATCGGTCGGATTCTCCTCTCCAGTACCTTGGAATAGACCTTACCCGGGAGGCTGAGGAGTGTGATCCCTCTGTAGTTGGAACACACCCTCCGGTCCCCCTTCTTGAACAGAGGGACCACCACCCCGGTCTGCCAGTCCAGAGGCACGGTCCCCGAACGCCACGCGATGTTGCAGAGACGTGTCAACCAAGACAGTCCTACAACATCCAGATACTTTAGGTACTCAGGGCGGATTTCATCCACCCCCGGAGCCCTGCCACCGAGGAGTTTGCGAACAACCTCAGTGACTTCAGCTTGGGTGATGGATGAGCCAGCCACCGAGTCCCCGGTCTCCACTTCCTCTTCGGAAGACGTGACTGAGGGATTAAGGAGATCCTCAAAGTATTCCTTCCACCGTCCGACGACATCCCCAGTTGAGGTCAGCAGGCCTCCTCCCGCACCGTAAACGGTGTTGGTGAGACACTGCTTCCCCCTCCTGAGGCGCCGGACGGTTTGCCAGAATTTCTTTGGTGCCGACCGATAGTCCTCCTCCATGGCCTCCCCGAACTCCTCCCAGGCCCGGGTTTTTGCGTCTGCGACAGCACGAGCCGCGGCTCGCTTGGCCTGCCGATACCCGTCGATGACCTCCGGAGACCTACAAGCCAGAGTGGCCTGATAGGCCTCCTTCTTCAGTCTGACGGCATCCCTTACTTCCGGTGTCCACCACCGGGTTCGGGGGTTGCCGCCACGACAGGCACCGGAGACCTTGCGACCACAGCTCCGAGCAGCCGCATCAACAATGGAGGCGGAGAACATGGTCCACTCGGACTCAATGTCCCCAACCTCCCCCGGGACATGGGAGAAGCTCTCCCGGAGGTGCGAGTTGAATACCCTACTGACAGAGGGCTCCACTAGACGTTCCCAACAGACCCTCACAATGCGCTTGGGTCTGCCAAGTCTGTCCGGCTTCCTCCTCCGCCAGCGGATCCAACTCACCACCAGGTGGTGATCGGTTGACAACTCTGCCCCTCTCTTCACCCGAGTGTCCAAGACACGCGGCCGGAGGTCTGATGACACGACAACAAAGTCGATCATTGACCTCCGGCCTAGGGTGTCCTGGTGCCATGTGCACTGATGGACACCCTTGTGCTTGAACATGGTGTTCGTTATTGACAATCCGTGGCTAGCACAGAAGTCCAATAACTGAACACCGCTCGGGTTCAGATCGGGGAAGCCGTTCTTCCCGATCACCCCTCTCCAGGTGTCACTGTCATTGCCCACGTGGGCGTTGAAGTCCCCCAGTAGAACAACGGAGTCCCCGGTCGGTGCACTGTCCAGTACCCCTCCCAAGGACTCCAAGAAGGCCGGGTACTCTGCACTGCTGTTCGGCCCGTAGGCCGCCACAACAGTGAGAGACCTGTCCCCCACCCGAAGGCGGAGGGACGCGACCCTCTCGTTCACCGGGGTAAACTCCAACACGTGGCGGCTGAGCTGAGGGGCTATCAGCAAGCCCACACCAGCCCGCCGCCTCTCCCCGCGGGCAACACCAGAGAAGTGGAGCGTCCAGCCCCTCTCGAGGAGATGGGTTCCAGAGCCCAAACTGTGCGTGGAGGTGAGGCCGACTATATCTAGTCGGTATCGCTCAACCTCCCGCACAAGCTCAGGCTCTTTCCCCCCCAGCGAGGTGACATTCCATGTCCCCAGAGTTAGTCTCTGTGTCCGGAGATCTGGTCGCCGAGGCCCCTGCCGTCGACTGCCGCCCAGATCTCTCTGCACCGGCCCCTTATGGATCCTCCTGCGGGTGGTGGGCCCACGGGAGGGCGGCCCCACGTCGCTCTCAGACATTTGTATGCTCATAAAATGTGACTAAGCTCAGTTTTCATGTGCGAACACAAACTAAATACTGTTGAATTGCGTTAAATTAAGCTAAATACGCCCCTGTGCGTGATATTTGGGACATACTTAGCCTTCAGTTCAGCGTCCTCGTATCCTTTATTGGAGACGTCGTCCAGTCCACCGATCAGATGCTTGAACGCGCTGAAGTAGAACAAAGAACGTCACAATGAGTCTTAATCTTGCAAAACTTGAACGGAACACTTTTAACGGTTTAAGACGAAGCAATAGCGGTTACATCTATTTGTATCTGTGCTCAAATCTAGAGAAAAATAGTGTGCGTAACAATAACAGCAAAGAAAATCTAAGTATGGATGAATTTATGGATTATTAAAGCTTCCATATTGCATATTGTTAATGGTTTCTTTGTGAGGAAGTGAGACATCCTTTGGTTGCAATAATAGTTTTGACCAATAGGTGGCAACAAACGACCTTACACAACACCACTGATTGCTTGATGTTATCTGATCTAGTCAATGTTGTGCCGCCATGTATGATGTATTTTTATTTATTTTATCTACATTAGGATCTTGAGCAAATAAAAATGAGTTGCGCTACATTTTTTTTGCTCCATAATGTTTTACACGGATACGGGATACACAGGCACAATGTGGTGACACCCATTCATCATGGCATCATGGCATTGAAATAGGAAAAATGGAAGTGCAAATATTGAACAAAGGACAAATTGTGACTTAACTGTGGCTGGGACAAAGCATTTATACATATGGTGTTGTGTCCTTGGGCAAGAAGTGTGTGTGTGTGTGTGTATATGTGTGTGTGTGTGTGTGTGTGTGTTTTGTTCTAATAATTGTACTGAGTAGTTTTCAGGCAAAAGCTTTATTTTGGCTTTGAAATAACTTATGATTATTTGTATTAGTTGCACTTTACCTTCAGATCTGATTTGTTTTTCAAAATGATGAGGTTGATTCTTTGGAAAGGCTGTTTCACTTCCATCAACTCTAAATCTAATCAGATGTTTCACTTATTAATGTCTTACACAATAATAAAAAAAAAAGTTTAAGAAATTACTTTTGACTCGTTATTTCTACTTGAGCAATACTATTTAAGATAAGATAAGATATTCCTTTATTGTCCACATATGGGGAAATTTCATTGTTGCAACGCAGGTAGATACAGAGGAAAAGGACAGATAACTTATAGGAAGATATTTCAAAGTAATGGTACTCATATTTAAAGTTTTACTCATGAACTTCTCTGGTGTTTGGACATTTCAACAATATTGCATTTCATGAATCTGTCTTGTATGTTACTACTTTAATAGGCACACATATTTACAACGGCGCCAGTGGGAGTTTTCTTCTGCAGCGTCGTGCCCTCGCTCAGTGTGGCATGTCTCCTCTGCACTTTCCCCTCCAGCACCCTCCGCTCTGCCTCTCCCGTCTGACCTGACCGACCTGGCTTCTCTCATTTAAGGCACTTTTCTCTCTTTCCTCTCATTGTCTGACTCGGCGTTGACTTCTGTCCTTGTCCTCCTTCTCTGATTTTACTGATTCCTTCTCTGATTATCGCTGCAGTTCGTTTATTCTCCCAAAAAGCTGTCCCAATCCCAACAACATCATCTACTCACGTTATGTTTGGGATTTCCTGCATTTGTGCCCAAACGTGAAGGCTCTGAAACCATTTTTAAAACGTTTGCGTGAGAACAATCTGCACTTGCCCCGTTAGTGACTGAGAAGAGTAACAGGCTGAGAGGGAGCGAGGAGCGCGAAGTACATTATTATTGAATGTGCGCACTTGTAGAGCTGTTACCGCGGCACCGACGGGCGACTGGTGTCTGGGGGGACACTGGGAATGGGGCGTGGCGCTCCTCTTTGCCCATGCACACCTGTAAACTGTTTATGCTTTTATTTCGCTTCTCTTCTCTGCACCACGTTTTCACTGTATAAAGCATTGGCATTGGATCATATTCGATGCATTATGTACTATAAATATAATACTTTTGGGTCTTTATGAGTGTCGAGCGTCGATAAACAGGAAACAGCTGATGCTAACGTGCAGTAGCTGAACAAATTAAGTTATTACTGGAAATACGGCGGTTTGTCACCAGATCAAGTCAGCGTTGTCATGGTCACCGTCTGTCTGGTGATGTAAAGTTGTTTTACTCACAGTGTTCTATCTCTGCTCCTCTTGTTTCCCCCCTCCCTTCTTGTTCCCCCTCTGGTTACCGCCCCTTTTGTCTCTCGGCTCATCACAGTTGTATCTCATTGTTAATCCCTGGGTGTAGTATTTTAGGTGTTTTCTCTGTTTAGTGCGAGATTGTCTGCGAAGCCCCGTTAGCCCCAGCATTCGAGCGTTTTTGACTTTGATTCCTGTTCTGACTCTGCTTTTTGCCTGCTCCTCGTGATTCCTGTTTGCCGTCATCGACCTTGGACCGTCCTGAGATTTCCTTCTGCCTGACCTCTGACATTGCTGTTTGCCGGTGTAGCGAACCTGGAACGGATTTACGACTACGACTCTCGCGTGCTCTCTGAGACCTGACCACTGCTGGAAGAACTTTGTATTTTTTCTGTCTTATTCAATTACTATGATTTATTTATTTACTTTTGACTATCGCCTGTTTCCAGCTCCGTTAAACAAGCGTTCGCACATCCGGGAACTTGTGCAGTGGCAACCGAGTCCGCCATTTTGAAAGGGGCACAACAACACGTCTACTACATACGAAATCTAGGAAATATGAGGCCAAAATGCCAAAAACCTGCTTAATCTGTTAGGACATTGCTCTGTTGTCAGACCAAGAAATGCTAGTTTTGTCGTGTACCTTAGTTTGCCTTAGTTCGTAGCTCATTATGCCGTAGAAAAGGATGCAGTCGTGTTGGTTTTTATATATCGCGTGCCCCTTTTATAATGGCCGCTATGGGGAAGTCCCGGCTGTATGACGTCACCGCGAACGCATGTATTGGCCGTATTAGCGTTTGGTGTTGATACTGACACTGATTTTCAGTTTGTATCTGCTTTTTGCCATTTCATTCTCACCCGAGTCTGCGTTCTCTCCGGTCAAATCAGACAGACCCTCCACCGGAAAAGTTACGTCGTGAACCTTTAAGTTGCAGTTTGGATCGCTCCACCCACCTCTGCCTCTTTTCTGAACTCTATTAAAAATGGATTGTTCTATCTGAACTGGATTTTCCTGGTTAAATGATGGTGAAATGGTGAGATGTAAAAGGTGTCTTACTCTCTGTCGATGACCAGACAGGTGGCAGAGTCCACCGCGACCACATTGGCTGTTCTCACGTCCTCACTGTGGGAAAAACACACAAAAAGTGTCAGCCACAAAACATGTCCCGGCCCGTAAATGTCCCATTCTGAATTTAGACACTATTTCCTCGAAACTGTCAACACAACTGTCTTATTATCCACAGCGGGAAAAAGGTGAAGGCAGTTTGCAGCAGAGCCTGAAAACTTTATTTAAGTCGGTAAATTGTGAATATCAGTCAGAATATTCCACCTTGATGTAAAGTGTTGTTTTTAAAATGTCAGATTTTATTTCATTTTTCGGTTTGCTCTTTATGTTTCCTACCTTGATGTTGTGTTTTTTGAGCTACGATGCACAAATATTTCTTCTCGCGAATCAATCAAGTTTGTCAATATTTCATTCTGCAACCGTTATCGTTTGATTGTTCCCTCGAATCGAGATGAAAACACATTTTGAGTTTCATGAACACCACCGGAAAAGTGACAGCAACTAATACTAAAGACAACTCTTCCTGCACCTAAAAGACAAGATCCCACGGGCAAAGAAATGTTACACTCTCCATGAAATCCCTTGCAAACAACATGAAATATGCAATGGAATAAGGAGAAAAAGGAAGAAAATAACTGATTTCACGAGCACCGCATTTGAGTTTAAATCCACCGGTGGATTTGAGCCATGAAACAATGACATTGCAGCATTGAGGTTTGAGCTGAAGCCAAAGAAACACCTAAAACAAGCATAAAGACTGTTCAGTTAAAGTGCTCGTTACATATTTGTGGACAGAATAGACGAAAAACTCTCAGAGGTTAAATAATGTGCTCAAAATAAGCTCCAAGTGAGTTTTGAAATGGAAACTACAAGTGCGTATGACTGTAAATTATAGATAGTTTTCAAGTAGCGGTTCAGTTAGTTAAGTTAGTTTTATTTATTTGTCTTTTGTTTGTGAAGAAAAATCTGTTGAAAACCAAAGGAAGTACAGAAATGTGATTTTAATGCATTTTTTTGTGATTTTAATGCATTTTTTTCCTGTTGAGTGAAGCACTTTGAATTGCTTTGTGTACAAAACGTGCTCAACAAATAAACTTGCCTCGTCTCGCCTAGAGAGAGCAGTAAAGATGTCATATTTACGATCGGGAAGTCAAATTATTAGTAAGTAAATAAGTAAAATGTATTTGTATAGCCCCTTTCACAGACAGAAGTCACAAAGTGCTTCACAAAAACACAGGTTAAGCCATGTTTATGACCCTAAACATGGCTTAACTTTGATAAAATCTGTAAAATGTTCAGTAAAATATAAAATAAACTTATCTTAACTGTGTTGAAAGTAAAATGCATTGCCAAACCTGTGATAGGCTCTAGGGACTGTGCTAGATTGTTTTTTTTCCATGTTATAAAGTCAAATATGTTTTGCCCTAGTACAGATGTATTGTAAAAGAAGCTTTTCGGGTTAAAAGGAGACCGCTGTGTGCTGTCTGCCAATGATATAGTGTAGGAAGTCTGTTAGATTTCCCATGACGATAAACTCTGGGCGCTTATACACTCATCACATTGACTAAGAACAGTAGGATGCTTGGAATATGTTTGGAAAGAGAGCAAAAAAAGCAACTTTAAAGCTCCAAAAAATGAATTTCGCAGTCATAATTTTCAGCTCAAAAACCGCTCTTTCTCCGATAAAACCGATCCGTCCCTATCGCGAAAGCTTCCACAGAAAATCAATGTGGTGTTGAATCTTGTCCGCGACCATATACGAAGGCAGAGGGGCACTTTGTTTATACGGAGGATGTTACGGACGTGGACAGCAGCCGATCCCTTGAGACGCGCTTCTCGCTCCGAACACCTTCACATCTCACTCCTCCGCCACAGGAGAAGGCGACAGGACGCACTTCGACACACGTGACAATCACAGACAGACCTGGAAATAGTACGTCGAATTATAGTTTCCGTATTTTTAGAACGAGATCGATTTCGGCCACGAAGAGGGCCAGAAACGCTGATTTAATGAGGAAGTAGGTCGTTTGAACTTGCTCCTAAGCCTCACAAATCCATCCCAACACGTGACATAGCGGCATATCAGACTCTTTTGGGATCGATGAGTTCTCTTTCTGTCTGATTGTGTCACATGTATCTGGTTTTCTAGTTCTCTCAGTGTCTTCTGGTCGCCACTCCTTCATCACGCTTCGGGCTAAACGCGATGGGAGCCGTGCAATAAGGTTTTGTTTCTTCAGGCGACACGCGGTAAACGGACAAACGCATTAGTTCTAAATCTTTGTGAACGAAATCAATCCTCTCTCACCCCAGATGAACAACATAAGATCCAGTGCCATCGAAAGTGCATGTGATAACACGTTTTTTTCCTCATTGTTTCTCGGTTTGGTGGGATCGGACCTGTAGTAAATATTCATCCGAGTTTTAGACGAAACGTTGAAAAGGAAAAGTTGAAAATGGTGCTAAAACAGCTCTAAAACAGAATATCTCTACCTATGTCATCAATTAATCTATCGAAAATGCAGAGATAATTTTTATGAAACACATTATTTTTACAGTTTAAGCAAGCATTTAACAAAATTAAGGTGTTATCAGGTAGTTTAATTTTGCAAAGCATGACTATTGTGTAATTTCTATGCCTTTTGGTCCTTATTTACAATATTGTTGCTAGGTAACAGTTGTGCAATTACCTCTGCATATGTCACATCTGCTGCTCATGTTCAACCAGGAAGTGACATCAGAAACGTCACCAAAATTGTCAAAAATATAGCAAATAGGCAGCATGTTTAGTAAATCTTGAATATCAAATCTCCAGGAAGTATGTGGTTTAACTGGACTGGACTGGAATGCACTTTAAAAAAAAATAAAAATAGATTGACATTTTTAGAAAAACAATCCTCAGCATCAAAAGCCACACCAGTTCCACAAAAAAAATACAAATATCTGTCTCTAAAGTCCAAACTCTGCCCCGAACCACTTGCTTTTATTGCCACAGGATTGTGTGGTTTGACCTCTCAATTCAAAAAACCCTCATTTACTCTTGATGAAACAATTTAATCACAATTAGATTCAAATTAAATGGATTGCACGGCGCATGTCTGTCCTTAGATTCTCTCTGTGGACCTGGGCACACTCGCTTACACACGCTATAGAGGCTGTAGCTTTTAGCAGTATGTTCGTCTCCTGGTCTTTGCATGCTCCGTTAGGGTTTCAAATTGACCCTCGAGTCCCCGGGGTGAGTTTGCGGGACATTTTAGCTTCGATGTGCGATCACGAACGCACCGAAGACACATGACGGGCAGAGAGGCCTCGGCACGTCACCGGCTGTCCATCGCACGAGCTCCAGCGACGACCGGGTCAGCACCTCTTTCAGCAAATGAAACAGAACAACTTCGCTTATTGACTGCGATAACGCTGAGGAGCAACAGCAAATTCACCACATACTCGGATGTGTCGATGGGGAAAGATATCTGATGAATAGTTGACAAAGTTGGACGTTTCTTGAGTGGTTTGATGTGGCCTCGGTCTGTTTTAGAGCTTGTAGAAAACCACGTCATAATATCAAAGAAACTGTTAGAATTTTGTGTTAAAATGAATAAATTAATACATTTTTTTACATCATTGTGGCATCAAAATCTGTCATGAGCATCAAGCATTTTCATTAGTGTCGTAATAGAGTTTGGAATGTTAGTATTGAGACAGAACTTTGCAAAAGACATATTTTTGAATAAATCTACTGCTTTGATCTAAGTAAAGAGTCTAAAAAATTGTGATTGACTGTATTAAATGTCTATGTTAAATGTCTGTATTAATGTATTATGATTCTAGGAAAGTAACTGTTCCAAAAAATAAAACAGTAACAGTACTTGAATATAATTAGTTAAAATCACTTTTCTGAACATTTATTTAGTCATAAAAATCTTGGATGAATTCTGAATGATAATAATTGAATTAAGTAATATTCATCTGAATTTGAGTTGTTGTTTTTTACTATCTTAAGCCAATGGCAGGTTGTTGTTGTTTTTTTGTCTTTTTCTTATTTTAAGTAAAGCAAGACATTTTATTCAGTCAAAATGTACTAAAATAAAGATAATTAGGCCCAAAGTCGTTAGGGGTCGTCTTAACGAAAGTGAAAATGAACAAATGGAGATCATCACAGCTTAATTCAAGCACCTATTCACTCATTATCTCTTTATGATTGTATTTTTCCATTGCAAACATTTTAGCTGTTGAGCATTGGCAAGCGCAAACTCAAAGAATGAAAAATACAAAATCATAATATATCTTTGGGTAGAACATGAAAAAAACATAATAACTGTTCATGTCTGGAAAATGCTTCTGAATTTGAGTGGTTGGTTTTGCTCGAGGCTGTACAGTAAGCCACTCGAGCCAATCGCTATACTGACATTTAAACCCTTGTTTTTTTTGTTTTTTTCTTTTTTCAAATCTGTGGACAATTGCTGAACTGACATTTACAAACGCCACCATAAACATAAGTGCTCATAAGCTGCGGTTCAACGGGTCAGCGCAGCCTCGACCTTCACTCACTGCTCAATAACGTCTGTGGAGGAGGCGTGTGGGCTGTGACCTACATCCTGGCGACGAAGGGTGAAGAAAGAAGTCACATTGCGGACAGTCGGAACCGAATTTCCCCGAACGTACCGCGGCGTGACAGGAAATGAGTTCACGAGGGACAAAGGAGACGGTGAGACGCTTGAGACGGTGGTCTGATTTGTTTCTTTAACTAAATTATGAACTGAACAACCATAAGACGGATGAACAAGTAAGAAAACAGAGCCAAAACATGTTCAAAGCACACTGAGAATCACGGTCCAAAGAGAAAAGCAGCTGTTCGGGTTAAAATGAGACTGCTGTGTGCAATTAT
Source organism: Eucyclogobius newberryi (assembly GCF_026437365.1). Classification (NCBI taxonomy): domain Eukaryota; kingdom Metazoa; phylum Chordata; class Actinopteri; order Gobiiformes; family Gobiidae; genus Eucyclogobius; species Eucyclogobius newberryi. The sequence goes on along the minus strand of NW_027315835.1, from coordinate 9,201,102 downwards.
TCTCCCCGAAGCAAGTGTGCTGTTAGCATGCTAAAGTGGGAAACACGAGTTTGTCAAAAACATAGAAAATAGGGAAATAGAAAAGTAGAAAAAATAGAAAAGAAAAAAAAATTGAAAAATGAAAAAAAAAAAAATTGCAAATTGGCTTGACTTTAAAAGTTGATGAAACGTCGATGCTCTTTTCAAACTAAAACGTAAACCCCTCCAAGCACATACATTTTAAATAAACGGACAGAACATTAGGAATTGAATTTACCCAATTTTCTTATCGAGTTAAAGTCACACCAGCCAAAAAAAATGATCAAATCCAAGATCAAGAGCAGACATTTCATCTGTCACTCTAAACAACTCCCCAAACTCCGGAGGTAGAGGAAGTGCTAATTCTTCTTCCGCGTCGCTTAGAGCCTAGAGCGCCCTCTTGCGGTTGTCAGTGTGAAAATAACGAATAATATAATATCACATAAAAGTCGCTCCGGAGTATAGGCCAAAATGATGAAAAATGACTTATAGTCCAGAAAATACGGTAAATATTTAAAGGTTCCATATCATGCAAAACCTTCTTACAGTGCTATTGGTACCTCTTACATGTGCCCAAAGTGTTTTTTTTTTATTGATTCCTGCGGGGGCTGAATTACGCAGCACGCTGCTTCAGCCCATCCTCCAGGAAGCAGTCTGTACCTGTAACACGCCCCCCTCCCCGCACTCGAGAGGAAACACGGCTATGTAGGCACAGTTAGCTTATAATGCTACTTCTTTTGTTCCAATGCTGTTGCCACTGACATGTGTCTCGGCCTCTGTAAACATCGTCTCCGCGCTAGGCTACGTCACGGCTTGGGCGGGGGAGGCACATCGATCTTCGCGAGGGTGGGGGGCGAATCTCAAACATTTCCGGGTTTGTGAGCGGGGTCCAAGATATGGGTGATATTGAGTGTTGCACCATATCATCAAATATACCCTTAGAGTAGACTACGAAATGGGAAAAATAGCATCATATGGGATCTTTAAAGGTGGTATGGACGATTTTTTTTCAGCAAATTTGTTATCATATTTCCTCGTGTCGTGGATAAATCATTTGTCCTGCCACGTATCAATCATAAAACGCACCTATCGCTCACCTGCAGCTGCGTGCGGTTCGTCCCCACGTTTCCGCGTGCCTAAGCGCATCGATCTATCATAATATAGTTCCCTCAGTGTACGGGGCAAAATGAAGACGGAGAAAGACAGTTCGAGCTGACGCAGAAGTGGACAGAAATCTACGGGAGACGAGCGATGCGATGCGCTCCGTTGCGCTAATAAACAAACGCACGTGTGTGTTGTATCGGTCCGCACGGGGGAGGGCGCATGCGCACTTCCACCTGTGTTCTCAAATCGCCGAAAAATCGTCCATACCGCCTTTAAGTCTAATAATTGACTCTAAATTTACTTTTAAAAATCATATACAAAAACTAGAAACACACTGAAGTTCAACCTGATGAATTTCAAACATATTAGAAACTCGTTGATCATTGACGCCTCAAATACATGAATGCCATGATTGTCTCGCGCCTTCGATATTCTTGCACGCGATATAAAATCATGTCTTCACGTAGTCGCAGCACATAAAATATTCAACATGTTGCATATTCATGATCTCCTGCCATCAAAGTTAAGATCAGAGCCACCAGAGAGACTGAAGAGTCGCTCGCATTCGTGTGCGTTCCCATGTTCTCGGCGGTGTATTGTGTGTCTCACCCCTGCAGCGCTCGCTCCCCGAACCAGTCTCCTCGGCTGAGCTCGCGCAGCAGCACCGGCTCCTCGCTGGCCGGGTCGGTCTGAGTCACATTCACCTGAGGGCAAAAGTTCAGCCGCTCATCACACAAAGTATGACTTTAACTGAAGCAATAAAGAGAAAATAAATATGTTCTCCGATTACCTGGTAATGACAGGTTTTTACAATGTTCTAATTTTGATTTTATTTGGTGTGTTTATACCGGTTATGTATAAATTGTAGTTTGGAATTAATCGAGTCGGTATTTGTGGAGAAAACTTTGAAAAGTCTGTAGAAAATGACAGGAAGTGACGTCACACTTGACTAGGGACACTTATTCCAGTCAAAGTTTATGCATAATTTACCCAACTTTTTTGACTATTTAAACACTAATTCAACAAAACAATCTCAAATATTTGTATTCGTCCTAAAAAAATAATTTGACATTAGATGAGTTTTTGCCCAGTGTTTGCTGGGTAATTTCCTAGTGTGATGTCATCAATTACAAACAGGAAATTAAATTATAAACGTAAAAAAAATTGCTACAAAATGTTTATAATTGGTAACAAAATTCAAGATATATTTATCTTAACTGCATTTCAGTTCAAGGAGTCATGCAACCTGTCATAAGCACTTCAAAACTCTTTTAGTCATTTACATATATATTTGTTTTTAATGATCACATTATGATTTAAATTAAATTAAAATTGAAATATGGAATAAATTAACTTCCTGTTCCCTGGCACTCATTCACAGGTGCATTTTCTACATGGGAGCTACTGTATATTGATCAGAACAGTGAATAATAAATATACAATCATTCAAATCTGAAGCAGCCGTGATTGTGCTATAGTTACCATTCCTTTACTGATGATGAAGAAAGTGTCTCCTCTCGCTCCCTGTCGAATTATAAACTCCCCGTCTTCATAGTGAGTCTTTTAAAACACAAAAAACAATTCAAAATACAACATATTTTCAAGTGTATTATTTGATGAAGGAAGAATGCGTAAGGAAAGAAAACTGCACTCGATTTCACAATTATAAATGTTTTCTTCATATTTATCTCAGTGTGACGAACAGATCAAATTCTCCAATCTGTACCGTATTTTCCGCACTATAAAGCGCACTTAAAAAGCATTTTAATTTTCTGCACCTTATAATCCAGTGCGCCTTATATATGGATTAATTCTAGTTTACTGACCTTGAAGCGATTTTGTGTGGTACACGTTTTGTTTCGCTTAATGCGCCTTATATATGAGAAATTATCAAAAATAGACCATTCAATGACAGTGCGCCTTATAGTGCGGAGAATACGGTACCTAGTTTGTACAATTGAACGCACATAAATCAGTTTCTCTTATGATCTTTTATGTCAGTTATGTCACATTTTACACTGGTGTCTGATGAGAGCGGCAAGATGTGAAATTGATCCAAATTTTCAAAACGTGAAAAGCACTTTGGTCTTTGTTTCCTCACCTCTTCCATGACGTCGGACAGTTTGCTCAGCGTCTCCTCATTAAGGCTTTGGAACGTGGGAACGCTGCAGGCAAAAGCAAAATGGTGTCAAATGCATGGATTGTGCATAATGAAGGCTTTTTTTATATGTATATAGTATGTACTTTAATGTATATGAAGTGTCTGTTCTAGTACACACTGTCTATCATCCTTGTATGTGACTTCTCTTGTCCATATGATTAGCGTAGTTTGGATATTATTTTTACTTTGCGTAGTCACATGATCATTGTCCCAGAGTCTTGTATTTTTATATAGTAGTCATCTGGTTTTGTTTTTTGTACTGTGCCCTGATGAGGACTGTAGATTGAAAGGTGTTGCTTGAATCGGACCTTTGTATTTTTGTTCTCTAATAATTGTCCACCTGCTTTAAAGAAAATATAAACGTGTATCAACAATTAATGTATCATTTTTAGGGTTTCATTTTACAGGTGCATGTGATTCAAATTGGGATTTTAACTAGATCTAAACCAGGACTAAAGAAGGACTAAATCAGGACTAAAGCAGGACTAAAGCAGGACTAAAGCAGGACTAAACCAGGACTAAAGCAGGACTAAACCAGGACTAAACCAGGTCCAAACCAGGACTAAAGCAGGACTTAAGCAGGACTAAAGCAGGACTAAAGCAGGACTAAACCAGGACTAAAGCAGGATTAAACCAGGACTAAACCAGGTCCAAACCAGGACTAAAGCAGGACTTAAGCAGGACTTAAGCAGGACTAAACCAGGACTAAAGCAGGTCTAAACCAGGACTAAAGTAGAACTTAAGCAGGACTAAATCAGGACTAAAGCAGGACTAAACCAGGACTAAAGCAGGATTAAACCAGGACTAAACCAGGTCCAAACCAGGACTAAAGCAGGACTTAAGCAGGACTAAAGCAGGACTAAACCAGGACTAAAGCAGGTCTAAACCAGGACTAAAGTAGAACTTAAGCAGGACTAAATCAGGACTAAAGCAGGACTAAACCAGGACTAAAGCAGGATTAAACCAGGACTAAACCAGGTCCAAACCAGGACTAAAGCAGGACTAAACCAGGACTAAAGCAGGACTTAAACAGGACTAAATCAGGACTAAACCAGGTCTAAACCAGGACTAAACCAGGTCCAAACCAGGCCTAAAGCAGGACTTAAGCAGGACTAAACCAGGACTAAAGCAGGTCTAAACCAGGACTAAAGCAGGATTAAACCAGGACTAAACCAGGTCCAAACCAGGACTAAAGCAGGACTTAAGCAGGACTAAACCAGGACTAAAGCAGGTCCAAACCAGGACTAAAGCAGGACTTAAGCAGGACTAAACCAGGACTAAAGCAGGTCTAAACCAGGACTAAAGCAGGACTAAACCGGGTCTAAACCAGGACTAAGGTATTTGAGGAGACTGTGACAGGCACAATCGGGCGGTATTTGGCCGAGCAGCGGAAAATAAAAAGCCTTTGTGCAAAATTTAAACAAACTAAGGACACTTTTTCCCCCCGTAAACACCGTGCGCTACGTGTGACGTCGCGTTCTTCTGCGCGCACGCGGGACACATCAAGCTGCGTTCCGTTCACAACAGACACAAACGGCATTTGTTTGTAATGTCAACAAACACGTACAAAATCTGATTCAAACAACAACAGCGTGAACAGAACCTTAATACACAGTCCGACCGTGAGAATCCGACACGTGAAGAGCTAATGAACCTCATCTCAAATCTCAACTGTTACAGGAAGCTGGTGCGACATAAAACCCAAACGCTTTCATTGTGTTTTACAGCAGTTTGCAGTGGTGGGTGAACAGTGGCATGACCCTGTGCTCTTCTGTTATGTTGTGATTCAGTTTGGCGTAATTCGTCCAAAAGTCATCCGTACAAATCTACAGTCGTGATGCAGCGCTTTTCTCACACAGCTTTCTTTAACGTTGAGTGAGTGAGTGAAGGTTCAACTGTGAGAAGAAACAGTTATTTACCTCTTCAGGCCTTAAAAAGCAAAGATGCACACACGAGATGTACTTAAGAACATTCAGGGACATAAGACTGAATGCTATAGAAGCGAGAGGAAGGAGAATATAGAGAAACTTTGAATAGATGCTCGACCAAACTGGAATAGCATCTCTCAAATGAACAAAAAAACACTCAAAACTACCTGAATATACAACACGTGAAGGCGTGTAATTTCCATAATGTTTGTCTTTGTCACAAGGTGAGTTTTATTTTAAGTTTGACCGTCGCAGTGGGCGAATTGAAATAAAATGATGACAACATAAAGTGGGAGATAAAAATACTGTGTAGTGTATATATATATATATATATATATATATATATTTTTTTTTTTTTACAAATGTAGTTAATACTGTTCTGTTGGAATTTGAATTTTTACACTAGTTCTGGTCGTCTTAAAGTAGATTTCGTGGACATTTGGGCTCTTAAAGATTTATTGTTTGATTTATAGTTGTAAGAAGTAAAACGTATAGATCTAATGGTGTGAATTTTAGGAGCTAGAATAAGTCATTTAAAATCAAACTGCAATATTCCAAAAAGTAAACCTAAAGTGCAATACTTATCACGCTGTTTATGTTGCATTTTTGGTTCAGAAACGTTTGATTTCAAAAAGACAACAGCAGCGGTTACACTCTGTTCATAGCATACTTTCTGAGTTAAAAGATGATTAAAATGACATGTAAACAGCAAAATCTGATGCAAGTAATCTGAATACTCCCTCTAAATACTCACCAGGGCTGTAGACCTTTAGTCGTTTAGTCTATGAATTGGTCAACGGCGTCTTGGTCGACCATAACTTGGATTAGTCAACTTAATCTTGGCAAGATTTCAAAGCGTTCACAAAATCAAAAATGAGAGAGTCCGAAAGAGTTTTGGCGAGTGACTGAACATAATCTGACTTTATACTTATGACGATGCGGTTTATTTGTCCGTGTAAAGTAATCAATTTGAGAGTGTTTGTCGATCAATCAATGCACAGGGTTTTAGTCGATTGATCAAGACGTTCTTTGGTCGACCACAGCCCTATTCTATTCCTCACATCAGATTTAGCGGTTTGCATGTCATTTAAATACTCTTAACGGCGCGGAAATCGACAATAATCAGAGTTTGGTGTTGCGTGTTTGTTGTTTTGTCATGTAACACAAAAATCTGTAACATTCCTACTGTATATTTGCAGAATAAGAGTGACTACGTTGGTAGATGGAGGCATACATTTTAGTTTGAAGCCTCGAGGACGCTTAAGGATGTGGAAAAGTGGAAAAAAAGAACACGATGTCCCACTTGAAAACACAGAAAACGTGGTCGGGAAAAGACCTCCGCACTCCTCCGACAAACTCTGAAGCGTTTCGGTCCATTTCCCACCGCTTCGACCGCACCCGTCCGCCGCCCTTTCCGACCAACGGCCCGCATCTTTTAACAACGAGGGATTTTATTGTGGCGGGTACCTCTTGAGGAAGTCCATGTACTCGTTGTGCTTGATGAGGCCAGTTCTCATCATTATGGTTTGGAAGCACTGCCGGTCGATGGCCCATAGCATCACGTGCGTCAGAGCTGCAAAAGACACATCAATATCTCATGAGTGCGCCACGGGACGTTATAAAGACCACATTTTCACTCCCCGCAGTTGAAGTTTAGAATGACGCTAATTAGACAACAGCGGCCTTGTACATATTTAATGCCAGCCGGGTTACTCTGGGCGTGAGTGAATCGTCTCCCGAGTGGAAAAGATGGAGCAAAACAACTGAAATTAAAGCCGTCTTTTTTCCTCTTCTTGATTATCGTCCGCATCAACACATCCGTCTGCATTATTTAACATCTTATGCATTATTGTGGTTTTAATTGGCTTTTAAACAGGCTTGGAACTTAAAATGATACCTACATTTGGAAAACACACTTTGAAACTCCCTTTCCAGTGAGGTATTTAGGTGTTTTCCGCAGTCAACAGTGGGAACGATGAAAATATAAATAAAGCTAGCCCGTAGGCGACATGAACGCTATGTTAAAAGAGCCTCGTGTTATGTGTGAACACAATTTGACCGCAGAAAATGCCCAATGTGGGTTAAAAGACTTGGAAACTGGACAGGAGAAGTTCTTTTTTTTTTTTCTGTGATGGAAAATTGTGGGGAAAATTCAAACTGAGTGATTTGTGAGCGCTCAGAGAAGATGACTTTGTAAACAGGATGAACAAAATTAAAAGAAAAAGCCTGAAAAAAGTGTGTTTTTGATGAGGGAGCAAAAGCAAAACACGGTTAATATGTACTCTTCATCTGCCTGTTTCCATGGTGATGTTATTGTTCCACAGTATGGCATAATACTTCTGTCAATCACTTATTATTTATTTACAGGTGTCGCACAAGTCTGACCTGGGGGCGTCGTCTTCTTGTTTCCATGGAGATGAACAAGTTCAGTAGTGGAACTTTACAAGCAAAGCAATAACATCTCCATGGAGACAAGCGCAACTCCACACGAAAAAAGACTTGAAATCTAATCTTTTTTCACAGTTTGAGTAATTTCGACAAGTTTTGATTCTTTAATAAATAATGGGAAAGTTTTATTACAGAATATAAAGTAAAAACTATTACACACTCAACAGAGATACGGAATTCATTTTTAATAGTGAGCAAAGTGTAAAAAGAAGCACTAAAAATCAAACCACAAAGGTGAAAATTCCTACATTAATTTAAATCAATTTGAAAAAAAAGTGTACATTTAATAAATAAATAAAAATAGTGGGCGATATTAACAATTTTTTTTATATTTTTCTCAATATTCAGACCATATTTTAACAATGCATAGGGGACGTGCTAAACTCTGCACATCCAGACATTTCTGTTCAATTTATTTATATTAATCAGCCCTTTTTTACTCTAATTTTTAGTCATTTTAATCATTTTAAGATGCTTCATTTCATATTCTAATTCGGTCTCCCTCCAGAACAACAAATAGTGATGATATTGATTTTCATTCTAGTTTCATGTGTGTGTTTTTTCTAATTATGACCATCAAATTGCGTAATTATTCTCACAATAATTTCCCAGCTAAAATTAGACATCGCAACAGCCATACTCTCCATCACAGCAGGATATTATAAGGTCTGCAGGGGCTATAATTGTTCACATTACGTGGGAGACGACCATCTGAAGACAGTATCCCTACGAGTACAGTTAGCGTCGTCATGGCAACAGCATATGGATACCTCACCTCTCTCCTTTTCTCCCGTTTCAAATCTTTCGGCTTTTCTTCTTTCCCTGGTCACATTACGTTTTTGCGATTGTGCAGCGCGAGCCCACCGCTGCACATTAGCGCCGAGTAAGTTAGTAATGAAATAAAAGCGCAAAGGTAAAAACTGTTGCCTAGAAACAGGTCCAATAATGGGATGGTTAAAGACTTCTGCCGGAGTTTAAAAAGGCGCCGAGAGAGAGGAGATAAAAGTGATGGTTGCGCAGAGAGTGAGGTGAGGTCGTGCGGGCGAGTTGGGGAAGTACAAAGATCAGCCGTAAAGTCGTGAGGGTTTGATGTAAAAACAGATTCAAAAGTGTCCAGAAGTTGTATATTTCTATGTTCATTAATGTCACGTTTAAGGGTGCGTTTGCTCACTTCACATTATTGCACACACACCACAACCCGAACTGAAACTAAACTAGACTAAACCTTAAGTCAACCCTAAATCAGGATTGGACCAGGACTAAACCAGGACTAGAACAGAGCCAAACCAAGCCTAAATCAGAACTAACCCAGGACTAAACCAGGACTAGACCAGGACTAGACCAGGACTAAACCAGGACTAAACCAGGACTAAACCAGGACTAGAACAGAGCCAAACCAAGCCTTAATCAGAACTAGACCAGGACTAAACCAGGACTAGAACAGGGACAAACCAAGCCTAAATCAGGACTAAACCAGGACTAGAACAGGACTAAACCAGGACTAGAACAAGACTAAACCAGGGCTAAACCAGGACTAGAACAGAGCCAAACCAAGCCTAAATCAGGACTAAACCAGGACTAGAACAGGACTAAACCAGGTCTAAACCAGGACTAAACCAGGTCTAGAACAGGACTAGAACAGGACTAGAACAGGGCCAAACCAAGCCTAAATCAGGACTAAATCAGGACTAAACCAGGACTAAACCAGGACTAAACCAGGACTAGAACAGGACTAAACCAGGACTAGAGCAGGACTACACCAAGTCTAAACCAGAACTAAACCAGGTCAAGAACAGGACTAGAACAGGGCCAAACCAAGGCTAAATCAGGACTAAACCAGGACTAGAACAGGACTAAACCAGGTCTAGAACGGGACTAGAACAGGGCCAAACCAAGCCTAAATCAGGACTAAACCAGGACTAGAACAGGACTAAACCAGGTCTAGAACGGGACTAGAACAGGGCCAAACCAAGCCTAAACCAGGACTAAACCAGGACTAGAACAGGGCCAAACCATGCCTAAATCAGGACAAAATTAGGCTCAAATCAAAATAAATTTGAATGCATTGTGTAGAGATGGAAGATAAATTGAGAATTGTGCAGTTGTTGAAGACCAAGTATGTCGTCTAAAATGAAAGCTATCAAAAACGTCTAGTGTAAGTGCTAAGTTTCCAAACATAAAGCGATTTCTGCACATTTTAGTACATTCTTGATGCATTGATAAAAGTTTGTCGGACTATCGTTATCAAAATACTCAAAAACATTGCAATGCAGCCTACCATTGATCCTGTGTTCGTGATTATACCTCCTTCATGATTGCATTTTGATCAGTGAAATCGCAGTTTCACAGGACAAAATAAGTCACTTCATTTCTTCTACAAACAATTCAATATCTTCTTTTAGTGTGCAAACCCTGTCGTTCACACCTTTACAAACATGATTATTGGAATTATCTCATATGCTAAAGCTCCGGGATGTGTTTAAAATGCGCAATCTGAAAAAAAAATCCCACTATTGAAACAAAAATAAATTGCAAATGAAATGTAATATTTTCCCAACTCAGCTCTAAGTTGCCGTGTTGTTAACAATTATTGATTGCATTCTTCACTTGAGCAGCAGACTAAATCACCTGGAGTCTTGCAAAACAGATTTTTGTGAGCTTGAAAACTATAATCTCACATCAGACAACAAAAGGTAAAGACGACGGCATTCCAAATGGCAAAACATGACAATTCTTAGCTTGTTTTTTAATCACACAGTCCAAAACGCGATACAACTCTATCATATCAAACTTTATTCATTGTTTCTGTTACTTTGTTTGTAAAAAAAAGTGATATCGCTCTACAATTGAGACAGTGAAGACACGAAAACACCTTTCAGATGACGATACCTGAAGACTTTGGTTAGAATTTAAGCTAAATAGTAAATAAATTCCTGTTTTGGCCCCGTACTAATTGCTGTTGGACGGTGTAAGTGTGAGTCCTGGACGCTTTCTGAACAGTGAGGTCTGTCTATTGATGTCTCTCCGAGTGACTTTTTCGTCGGTCCTTTGGGAAATTAGCTGCACTGACAGAGCGAAGCCTGTTGTTCAAATCAAAGGTTTCAAACGCCACAAAGTCTATTTTATTTTATTATTTCTTCCCTCACAGAGATCGCACTTTTCGAAGCTCCAGAAAAGGATGTTCGGCTTGACTTCTCGCTCAAATCCACTTCAAAAACCGACTCTCCGGGATAAAGTGTACCCAGGTGCGGCCTTGTTAAGAAACTTCTGCTGTCGCTCCAAAAAAAAGATCTTAAACTGAATATAACGTGTCACGATTTTCCATCTAATGCTTTTATGTTGGTGATGAGCTCATTTGCGATTTTAGGTCAATCAATTTCAAAATTTTGGGGTTAGTTATGTCAAGATTGTATGTTATATTGATTATTATGATTATTCAGGTCACAATATAATTGTAAGAATGAAAAAAATAATAATCATGGCCATTTTAGAAGCAACATTAAGTATTTTTTGTTAAATATAGAGGTAGAAAATAGAGCAAAATGTCAAGAGCTTTTTTTATCTGGTGGTTTTTGTCACATTTAACTTTATTTTGTCTTTCAGAAAGTAAAGTTTTGTAAAGCCGGTCACAAACTTGTGGAATAGTAATGGAAATGACAGAAAATGAAAGATTTCACTGTTGTTTGGTCGCAGTCTCAATAATCGCAAATAATAATTAAATTGTGATGTTTTTTCTCACAATAATCGTAACACTGACATTTGATATCGTGACATCACAAGTTGGAGTGCGATATACAGTATTTGCTACAGAAAATATCACAAGAAACAATGCTATTGAAACTACTACACAATAATCCTGAATCTTGTTAAACCCTTTTCTAAACGTACAATAACAATGAAAAATATGTCCTGAATGACATAAATAGCAGAGCAAATCCATTACATTATGAGTGGAAGTTACTCATTCAACCTTCTCCAGCTCAAATCTGATTGTAAAACCAAATAACTACAAATAATTCCCGACTAGCGAAAAAAAGACGAAAAATTATTGTTCTGACCCACTAAATCCGATAAGTCGATTTAGTGATTATTGGAACAGGCTTAATTAACATTCAATATTACAGATTACTTTATTACTTTCTTTTCTTTTCTTTACAAACTGTCACTTGACTGATTTAAAACTATGATAACTATTTACCACAGGTACTAAACCAAACTCTAATATTTTTTAGTTTTTTTTAAATAAGGATTGGATTCAATTTATTGGATTTAATTTATTGGATTTGTATTTAAGCCTCCTGTTTAATGCAACATTTTGAGGATTAATGCAGTGTTCTAGTTGTGTGCGTTTGGACAGACTTTGATAGCACTTGTGTTCCCTTCAGTGCTGTTTGTGAACTGCCCCTGCGCTGAGCTATAAATGCGATATGTTGATAGCGTCCACAAGGAGCAACAAAAGCAGAAATTCACTTTCACACGCCGATTTATAACTTACAAAGTTTCAAACTTGGAGAAAACTTAATTCCGAGCTATGACCTCCGAGGGCAACTGGAACTGGAGCATAATTCCAAATTCAGAGGATACATTTTTACTTTAAATTTCATCCGTCTGAGACCCACAACGAGTCTCCCAACAAGCTGTAATGAATTATTTGAAAAGTAACCAATAATTTCTTGATATAATGTGTGGAAAATACCTTAAAAAACACAACACAACTGCCTTTGTCTATTAAAGCTTTTTATTGTATGTTCGTTTGTATGTTTAAAAAAAAAAAAGTTTTGTATTTTTGGTGTTACTCAATACGTAGATTTGAGTTAATTTCATGTATGTGTTTTAATAGGTTTTGTTATCTTATGGCATCAGTTGATTAGTTAGTTTAATGACAAATATTGTACGTTTTTGATGTAGCTAAAGCGTCTTTGTCTTGACATTAGCAGCTTTAACTTTGCTGAGGTTTGAAACAGTTACCATCTGGTCGGCGGGCCCGCACTCAAACCACAACAACGCAATGTATGCTATATGTCCTATTATGTATGTATTATAATTCAAATGCATTGTTGTGAGTGAGAGAACGGTCGATATGAAAAGGTTTATGTAACAGGCGTGAAAATGGCAGTATTCAAGGTTTATTTTGTTGTTTTTTGTTGTTGTTGCCGTTTCATGCAATAGACTTCATAATAGAACATGGCATTTGTTCTCATAAGCCTGTATTGAGCAACTGCGGAACACGATTTGTCTGGGTCAGACCTGATCAGATGGAGAGGGAGTCATGTGACCTTTTGCAGCTGACATCACAAACAAAGCCAATAAAGAGAAGAGAGAGAAGAGGGAGAAGAGAGAGAAGAGGGAGAAGAGAGAAGAAAGAGAAGAGAGAGAAGAGGGAGAAGAGAGAAGAAAGAGAAGAGAGAGAAGACGGAGAAGAGGGAGAAGAGAGAAGAAAGAGAAGAGAGAGAAGAGGGAGAAGAGAGAAGAAAGAGAAGAGAGAGAAGACGGAGAAGAGGGAGAAGAGAGAAGAAAGAGAAGAGAGAGAAGAGGGAGAAGAGAGAAGAAAGAGAAGAGAGAGAAGACGGAGAAGAGGGAGAAGAGAGAAGAAAGAGAAGAGAGAGAAGAGAGAGAAGAGGGAGAAGAGAGAAGAAAGATAAGAGGGAGAAGACGGAGAAGAGGGAGAAGAGAGAAGAAAGATAAGAGGGAGAAGACGGAGAAGAGGGAGAAGAGAGAAGAAAGAGAAGAGGGAGAAGACGGAGAAGAGGGAGAAGAGAGAGACTTTGGCAACGAATCTCACTAATTAAAGTCACTGCAGAAAAGCTGTTTGTTTGCATGTGTTTTATTACCAAGTACACTCATTATTACAGGTCTAATATTATCCATTATTCAGGTAGTACTCATGACATGTGAACGACATTCAATAATTTGAACATTTAAGCTTCATACACCTTTAAGATTTTTGGAGTGACGATTCTTCAGACTATCCAGAATTTGAGATATTATTGAAGTGCATTTGACGGAGCAACAGTCACTACACGACAAAGTGTTCTCCGAGCCAGGGCTAATCAACTTCATTTTACCGTGGGCCAAAAAATACAATAACCAGGTACGATCGCAGCTGCCTCAGGTGAATACTGCCCTTATGCCCTTGGGCAAGACACTTGACCCGCCTCGTCCCCAGTGTCTGCGTTCACTGGTGTGTGAATGGGTGACTGGTTCCTCGATGTAAAGCCTTTTGAGAGAAGGTAGAAAAGCGCTTTATAAATGGGACCATTTTACCATTTCACAACATTGATTTGCAAAATTGACATTCAATACAGAACAAGAACAAACCAGGTCTAAACAAGGACAAACCCAGAATCAAACAAGTCTAAAGCAGAATTAAACAAAGACTAAACAAGACCAAACCAGGTCAAAAGTAGTGCAAACCCAGAACAAAACCAGTAAACAAGATTTTTTGGTTGTGGGCATGATTTGAATACATTTCACGTCCACGTCCATTTCCAGTCAGTATTTAAGTAGTAGTTTCACACACCTTTTGCGCCTTTGAGTACTTTTTACTTCTACTTAAGTAATATTATTTAAAGGAACATTACTCTTACTTGAGCAGACATTTTGGCCGACATATTAATAATTTATACATTTCAATTGTAGGTTCAACCCCTCATTTAAAGCCAATTTAATCTTCGCATGCACATGTCATTACTCCACAGATCTGACCTGTAGTTCGACCAGGAATAGAGGGCAGATCCACCACCAGTGAAGTTACATATTGCACCTTTAACTACAGCAATTCAAACATAGCCATTCATTTTTAGCTTGTCTAAAGGGTCGTAAAGGCATTCAGCGTTGACTATTTTTCACTTGCAATAGCTAAGTATCATTATTAAAAGCTTAAAAGTGTAATACATCAAAGTACACAATAATATTACCACATTAAAATAGTAATATCAGTGAATACATTTTTGTCTGGTTTTGTTTATCTAAGGAATTATAATTGAAATGAGCACCACCAGCTCAACAGAGACGTTTCCAACACTGAGCGGAGACAGCCAGGGCGTTGCCATGGAGACGCACAGACTTTGGAAAGTTGGTTGAGTCGAGGACGGAATGTGCCAAAACTTTTTTGTTTCGGTATCGTTTGTCAGACCAGTGCTGGTTGAATCTATTTTTTGTTGGACTTGTTTCGGGGTCAAAGTGGATCCAAAATCCCTCACGGTTTTGTAAAGTAGTAAAGTCCATCCAGTCCTTGATTGTTGGTGAGGTTTGTTGTCAGCCATTTCTTTGTGATGATCTTTTTTCCCACTGCCAAATGCACGTTCCAAAGGTATCCATTCATTGTGTCGATGACAGGAGTTTCAAGGCCTTTGTCAAATGTTTTAATTTTGCTTTGTCGTCCTCTTTGACTTGTTTTATCCATTGTTACTATTGACTTTTTGAATGCCTGATTTTTCCATGTAACTTATACTTCGTTTTGTGATGGCGCTCAGAGCTTGTGTGCATCTTTTATTAATTCATCAGATGTTACATGAGCATCTGTGGAAACACTGGTTATTCTTTTCAACGCACAGTTTTTTGAATATTTCCAGTCTAAGCTTTCCTTCTTTCTTAATGATCCATGTTTCTGAACCATACAACCAAAAACGTATATAGACTATATATTGTACTGCAAAGGTTGGCTGCATTGGTTTTGAAGTTAAAAACTGAAAAAGGACTTTTAAATGACTTCACTTTTGAAACTTCGAAATATTTATCAGTAAATAAAAATAAAAACTGATGCCTAAACTCCTGCCGACAACGCTGTTTGTTGCTTTGTAAATTATTCAGGTTTCCGTGGAGAATCCTGTTTAAACCCAGCGTTTCTTTGCTACTTCCTCATTAATCGTGACTGTCTCTATCTACAAATAAAACCGCTTTATGGCACGAAACAAATGTATGTTCCAGATGTCTCTCTTCATTAATTTACCCCTCCTTTGTTTTAATCCATAGAATTTAATGAAATAATCACTGCGGCCTGTGAAACGATATAAAAACAATATGAAGAGGAAAGGCTTGGTGTCTTCGGACCCAAAGCGGTTGCCAGGAAACGCTGTTGCCTGGTAACGGAGCGCGGTGAAGAACAAACAGGGAAAAGTTGGAGCGACTTTGGTCAGTGACAGAGACCAAACTCCCACACTGCAAAAAAGAAATCTTCCTTAGTAACACTGTGTGAAAAATAAATTGTATTCAAAATGTTATAGGACTATTTTCTATTCTATTATTAGTTTTGGGTTTGTATCATATTTAGCACATATTGAAACACATCCAAGCACATTGCCATTGAAATATTTGGATGAATATAGAGACCAAACACCCACACTGCAGAAAATAATATCTGCATTTTCTTAAAAAATTTATCTAAATTTGAGCTTGTAGTACTTGTTTAGATACCGGTTCACACCACACACGGGCCCTGTACGCCACACAGGGGCCCTGCACGCCACACACAGGCCCTGTGCGCCACACACGGCCCCTGTGCGCCACACACGGCCCCTGTACGCCACACACGGCCCCTGTACGCCACACACGGTCCCTGTATGCCACACACGGTCCCTGTGCGCCACACACGGGCCCTGTATGCCACCTGCATAGCCCAGCAGAGGATGTACTTCCTGTGGCAGCTGAGGAAAACCAAGCTGCCAGAAGATGATGGTGCAGTTCTACACGGCCATCTTTGAGTCCATCCTCACCTCCTCCATCATAGTGTGGTTCGCTGGAGCCACAGCCAGGGACAAACAGAGACTACAGCACATTGTGCCTCTGCTGAGAAGGTGATCGGCTGCAGACTTCCATCTCTGCAGGACCTGTACGTCTCCAGGACTCTGGGACGTACAGGTCGGATCACAGCCGACCCGTCTCATCCTGGACATGGACTTTTTGAGCCACTCCCCTCAGGCAGGAGGCCACTCCCCTCAGGCAGGAGGCCACTCCCATCAGGCAGGAGGCCACTCCCCTCAGGTAGGAGGCCATTCCCCTCAGGCAGGAGGCCATTCCCCTCAGGCAGGAGGCCATTCCCCTCAGGCAGGAGGCCATTCCCCTCAGGCAGGAGGCCATTCCCCTCAGGCAGGAGGCTCCGGTCCATCCGGACAAGAACCTACCGCCACAAGAACAGTTTCTTTCCTCATGAACACTTCTTAAACACTGTCATTTTAACCATAATTTAATCACACACAGTTCACTTTCTGCACTGTATATATGTAAATCTGTACAACTGTAAATGTGTGTACATATTAAGCCTATTTTTTATTTTTATTCTATTCTTTTTATCTTTTATCTGATAACTTATTCCATCCATCTTCTTCCGCTTATCCGGGGCCGGGTCGCGGGGGCAGCAGTCTAAGCAGGGACTCCCAGACTTCCTCCTCCCCAGACACTTCACCCAACTCCTCTGGGGGGATCCCGAGGCGTTCCCAGGCCAGCCGAGAGACATAGTCCCTTCAGTGTGTCCTGGGTCTTCCACTAGGTCTCTTCCCGGTGGGACATGCCCCAGGAGACATCCGGAACAGATGATCGTGGTAACTTATTGTTATGACTTATTCATTGTTTTATTGTTTTGTGTTGCATCACCAAGACAAGTTCCTAGGTTTTTGAATTTTGTTTATTGACAATGACCCTATTGTGATTCTGATTCTGCAGCTGCATCTCGCTTATGTAAACAAATGTAAACTTTGAAGGAAATCTGCATAAACTGCTGAAATACTAGAACAGTCCTAATCTTTACTGTCAGTTATACACAACAATTCACACTGTACAAAAGTACAACTGCATTTTATAATGTAAATTCCCTTAGTTGTGGCGAGTTGTAAAAAATGATTTGCAGAGTGATTACCGTAGCTTTCTGGTCATGCGTAATGGACAATGGAAAAAAAAACAGAAACATGGCTTGTAAGTATCTGACACTTTCCGAATGTATAGTAACAGTGCTGCAATAAATATTAATAGTTTTAGGGGATTTTGAGCTTTTAGTGCTTACATTGAAGAATGTCTTTTCCAGTTATAAATCCTGTGTAAAGTCGTGAAAAAGCCTTTCAAAAGCCCCAACATCTGCGCTGACCGCCCTGTGAGACGTTCAGGCAACATTTGTGAAACATTTTGTGATGTGTAAAAAGTCAAATAAACACTTGTCGCTTCCAGTAAAAAACTAAATGTTTCTGTTTTCAGGGTATTTAAAACTCCAGGCAAACAACAACATCTCATTAGAAACAAGCCGCTTCTTCACCTTGTGATAATATCGCAACTGAGGTTAGCCAATCAAGCAGAGTATAAAATTAAGCTGGTTTTAATTGGAAAAAAGAAAAAAGTAATGTTGTAAATTGAAATAGAGGCTTTTTATGATTCATTGGACATTTCCCATTTGTCTGAAACTCCAGCTAATACAAACCATGTTTAACACATTTCTGTTGGATCGACTTGATATTGTCTGAATATCGTTAACGGGGTCCAAACAATATTGACATATACATTTTTGCTTATATCGCCCACCACTAATGTTTATTTTAATTATATAGGGGCTATAATCAAAATTGCTTCAAAAAGTCACAGAAACGTGTAGTGTAATTGATTACAAATAAGCTTTCATTATTATTTAATTGCCTCAATGATTCGTTTACGGGATGACACCCCTCCCCCACCCCTCCCCCCACTCATATACATTGCTTTTTGGCACTTTTGCTGTTAATTGTGTGGTCTGTTCATATCTGGTTCACTTGGGCTGTGGATTGCGGGGTTGTTTCACTCACTGCGCACGGTGGCTGTCCTGGTGCAGTTGTAGAGGATGGCCAGCTCTCCAAATACTCGCCCGGGGCCCATAGTGCACAGCTTCATGCCCTCCTTCGTTACCTCCACCTTGCCCTCTGGAACACAAACAAGGAGAAGAAGCAAAAGTTTCTACACAAAAAACAATGGATTTTTTGGGGGGAAATGGAGGCCAAGGTGAAGTGGGACATGATGAGAATATTACAAAATATGAAATAACAAGGTGGTTTTGGCAAATGAAAACTTTTAGAGAAAAACTCCACTATGGAAAAATGGAATCTTCATGCTTAAGTCCAAGGAAAAGGATTGAAACAATTCAAATTCATGTTTTTCTCTATTTTTTTCCATCCTCTCCCAATTTTCCATACTCAACCGACTGTTTGATGGAATAAAACAATCTCAAGATGTGTTTAGCAAGGCAAAAAACCTACAACTGTCAAAAGAAAAAGCAGGTTGGGGTCTACCTTGTCTGAACAATTACTTTAGTTCAGCTTAAATCAGAGCGTTGCTACACTGATGTGACACAGAATGTGAAGCTCAGTGGAAAAATATGAGCGTAATGTTGTGCCGGAGATTCCTGTACAGGCCAAAAATGTGCTTACAACATGGAGGGAGCTAATTAAATCATGCAAACTAAACAAATATGTTGAAATCTTAAACTGGTTGGTTTAGTACAGAGGTTTTGCACCTAACAGCACCGGGTTGAAAAGCTTCAATATGCTGAAAGAGTCCTTTGGCTTGGAGAAACAGGACTTTTATAGGTTTTTTATAGTTAGAGTTATTATAATCAAGAAATTAAACTAAGTATTGACCATTATAACCCTGAGAGCGAACTTTTTCAAGGCTTATAAATCAGAACTTTCAAGGAGAATGATTATGAAAATTATATTAAAAACAAATGGAAAAGAGAAGCTACAGTTATTTCGACAAAGAGTGGGAAAATGTGTATGGAGGACAACAAAATATCATGTTTGGGGGGAATTTTGCTGGAAAAATGTATCCGATTTTTTCAAAGTGCTCAATGTTCACGAGGAAACGCTAACTGCTGGAGAAACTGAAGCACCAGGAGGTAAAGGCACTGACACAGTGTCGTGAGTTCGAATCCCGGCAAAGAAAAAATAAAATAATAATAATATTCCAGGCAAAGAAAGGGAAGATAAAGACATTCTGCAAATGGTCTAGGGCTGGTATCGAACAACGAGGTAAATACTGTACATTTTATTACCACGGTTTGGAAAACAACACATTATTACTTTATGTACGTATGTGGGTCCTTTTAAAGCATTTAAAATCGTAATCAAATGTTGTATTGGTGCACAAATTGCAGCAGCTATCCTGTGCAAAACTTACTTTATCAGAGTTTTAGATCTCACAGTTTTGATAAATAGGTCAGCATGTGGTAAACAACTTAATTAGCATTTTATCCACCTCAAATTTGTCTTTTGAGCTTCTGTGTGAGACGCCAAATGTCAACTGTGTCCTGTTTTTGCTCCATTGTGGATTCTTTTATTTTTAATTGAAATATGCCACTCTTTTTGTTATTTAAAATATGACAGTACATTTACGATTATCCCAGACGTTATTTTTGCAGCCCTATATCGTACGTCCAAGTACAAAAAGTTGGAGACGCTTGTAAAACACAATATGCAGCAAACCCAAGCCATATTCATCCAAGCATACCACAAAATCTGCTTTTCATGTCAACCCTCCATCACTATTAATACACGCTCTTACGCGCTATTGGACGTACCATGTGTGCGAGGAACTAGCCAAATGGACACAGCTGTAGTAGTGCTTTATGCGCTCTTTCCCTTTGAGTGGACACATTTACTGTCAGCCGCCTGCCTGTAACTCCCGATAGGACTGTGGTGTGGAAAGATACGGCCCTTTTGTTTGTACAGTGGCCGAAATGCCCTGAGTGAGTGAACGAGCTGTGTATGAACAGATATGAACGCGCTCTCTTGGGTGGACCTCATTATTTTTGCAGCGGGGGGACAAGATTAAACCACTACAGCAGGTGCGGCGCCTGTGAAAGGGAATTAGGGATCGTAACATCGGTTTAATATTCAGAGAGAACGCCGATTCGGTGGTTACATTTGCAAGCAATTACAAAACATGGCAAACAAGGATCTGTTCCGCTATTGTAAACGCGCAGTGCTCCAAACAGCGGCAATTCATATGATCTATTTTGATACACTGTCGCCCGTAGAAAGCCATGCGTATTATATATTTATGAAAGGATCTCATGCAAATGCTCATCAATGGGTTTCGGAGTGATGAATATCCAGCGCTGTTGCCATAGCGCAATAGTTGTATATTTTGACAAAGAGTCACCTCAGCCCTTTGTAACTTTTGGTCAAGGGCACGTCACCTGCTTGAGTGAACGAAAACGTTAAAATTCGAAAGGTTTGAATGAGAAACTAAACATTTTGAAGTCTGCGTGGAACTTATTCATGTTAACACTGACCAGAATTCACTTAATATCTATTTCCAGAATGTGAACTAGAAGACACCCACACGTACACAAGAGAGTTACCTGCACCTGCTCAAAGTTACACGCAGAGAACTGTAGTACTACTATTACTGCGACAGCAAAAAGGCATCGAGGCCACAAAAATATAAAGATTTAATTGCGCCTTTGGGGTGTAACGATGTCTATTTTGAAGGTTTGGCAAGTCTTTCCAGGGGCCGTCAACATTCTTTCTTAGGTGTGAACATTTTTTAGTGTCAGAATAAAAATGGCTCACGGTCAAGTGTTTCTCTTGTCATTCAAAATATACAAAATATACAGTATGCATGTTTGGTGCAATGTAGTCCGCAATTAGCCCTTGTCCAGTTTCCTATGTCGATTTGTGCAATATTTCTGAGTTTACAAAGTTATAACTCCATTTCGTATGACAAACATTACATCATTATGTCAGTCCAACAGAAATATGTGATAAAATATCTTTGAATGTGTTCGCTGAGGTGTAATTAACAAGCAAATGGGAAATGTTTGTAAAATAGAGTCATAAAATTCCACAAATATCACCTTATACCCATATTTGACCTTGCAACATAACTACTTTTTTCATTTTTATTTTGAATCAGCTCCTTTTGTAGCTTTTCACTTTCAATACATGGTATGTTCAATATTCAAATGTTAATTAATTTCAAAACAACATTCACATTATTATCTAAATGTCAATATATTGCCCACCTCTAGACTTCACTGCCCCTGAGTTATAACGTCTGAAGACCCATTTCCAGATCTTGATCCAGGTTCATGGTCAGGACTATCTTGCTCGGATAGTTCTCGTAAAGTTGTTGTAGAAAACCGAATTCCAGGAGAAAAAACAGACACAATAGATGCAAATTGGAATTAGCTCTGAGCGCTACAATCTGCCACGAAGCATATTTTCATTTTTATGTGATTAATGTTCTTGTACTTGGTCCCCGTTCAATAAACTGAACAAACTACACAATATTGTTTTGTAGCCCCCAATTTAAATGAGCCAGGGTGCAAAAAACTATGATTAATTTGCAGATTATGCTGGATATATGTTGATAAAATAGGCTGAAAGGCTCTACATTTGTTGACTTTTGGATATTGGTTGATGACAAATGACAATACCAAGCAAGAAACAAGAATTAAAAGAGAAAATAAGAAAATAAGTAATAAAAAGTGTAATTTTAATGACAAAAACTAGTAATAATTTCAACATTGAGCTACGCCACAGCCGTCAACTGCATTCTGAACAACTTGAGTAGAGGCTGCTCAATTATAGCGGAAAATAAACATTTATATGAAACAATTATTTAAAAAAAGAACAGTATCCAAAGTGCTGCTCACGACACAAATCAAATATAAAACACACCTCTAATTAATTTCACAAAACCTAAGCAATCAAACCGGTCAAATTAAAAAGCTGTATCAAAAAATTAAAATGTAAAACTGTTGAAATAATGAAAAACACAACTCACGACGTGTTAAAAACCAGAGAATCAAAAGGTGTCTTAAGACGAGACTCGCAATTGTTTCAAACTATTATTGTCAAAAATAACTTGGAGAGATATATTATTGTTTAAAAGCCTATACTGGTATGTACATTAGAAAAGTATAGTACATTTTGCCCCAGGGTTTGTTGCAGAACGAGCGCACAAATCATCCTAAACAGAGCCATCCATTGTATTTTCGATTTCTTTTAAGTGAACAGAGCAATGATTAAAAGTACGATCATAAATTGGATTAATCGCACAGCTCTAACGTGAGCGCACAGCAGCCGGTTCAGCGTGGATGCAACAAAACTAACTTACGCAAAAACCCTTTTAAATGAAAACAAATGGTAAAATAATGTGGCCATAAAAGAATCCAGCTGGCCTCGCAATGGCTCGCACCAGGAAGCATTTTTCAAAATAAAAGCACTCAATAAACTATTAGTGCAAATGTGAGATGGGGATTTGTGACATTTGTGCCTAATAAAGATGAAGAGGGGCGCGAGGCAGGAAATGTCAACGTGATGAGAGCGGCGCGAGGCGGATCGGCCGAAACAACCGCCATCGGCAAGAGTTGGAGGAAAATCATCTCCAATTATGCAGTGGAAGTTAAATGTGATTAAAGAAATAGAACACGGACAGTGGACGTGTTTTAGACGAAGGGTTTTCACAGGTTTGATGTAAGATGTGAGTGTGATATACTTTGACAGCTGGCTCAAATTGTATGACACATTAATAAAGTAATTAATAAAAAGAATAAATTCCTTTCAGATTGACCATATCTGTCAGTAAAGACTGCGCTAAGAAGGCTAAAGCTTTTTTTTAAATCATTTTCTTGGGTTTGGTCAGCCACATTACGTAATAAAAATTCAAAATGTACTAAAATGATCACTTCATCATGTAATGTATTGTGTAATAAACTATTTAATTATTACAAAATGTGGGTGATTCGTACATTTTACCAGGTATAATGTATGTATAAATAACATGTACTGGAGTAGTTACTAAGAAAAATATAATAATGGTTAATGGTGATTTACAGGACAAACGGGTTATTTTCTGGTAAAATGATTAATCCTAACTCTAACCCAGACTTATTTAATGTGATGTAATATTAAAACAGGGCTGTAAATGCATTTATCTCTTGTGATGCTATTTAATGCCTGGGCGATATGGACAAAAAATGTCAATGTTTTTTTGGGTTGTTTTTTTTTGCACACTGAACAATTACAATTTTATACGAAGTCACTGCCACTGCTGCTCTTTAGGAAAGCTCATAACATTTTAATATGCCTGCTATTCAGAAAATCTATGCCTCTGGGCTCATAGTCTAATTTAGTTTATTGTAAATTGGTTTAATAAGTTCTATTCAATTTAATATTTGCTTGCTTTATTTCATCTTAATAGTCTTTCTGTAAATCCTTTTTTTGGGCTCTTGTCTAAATCTAAGTCTCCTGTTCTCTGCACTATATTACTGTCAGGAGTAAATTTATCTCAAATCTAAAAGTTTGGATGCTGCACGTCTCATCCATCGTCGTCATGGATACTCGCACCCAGGGGAAAAAGAGGCGGAGCCGGAGCGGGGCTGCTGCAAACAGTGACTTTAGGGAGAAAACTTCACTCACGAAGCACAGGCTCTTGGAACGTCGTAAAAGCTCGTCAAAAAGATACTTTGTCCTTTCTTTGAAAATAGTTTCGAGGGAGAAGTGTGAAAAGTGCTGTTTGTCGCTCCGTGTGCACTTCTGGACACAGCTAGTGACCTGGATTTAACGATGTTGCCATTTTTCACATCGTCAAGTATTGAAAAAAAATAAATCAATTCAAATTCAAATTGCCCTGCCCTATATACAATTACTACAATACTATTACTGTTCACTGTAGTTAGGTACGAGTCATTTTCTGATGTTACTACATATTCCTGAAGAGAAAAAAGTTATATTTTTCAGCATTTTGTAATAATTTTCTTAATATGTAATAACTGGGGAATATTGCATTACATTTTATTAGAAAACACGGCTGTACAGGGTATAACACATTACATATTGAATATATCCTAACAATCTTCAAACTTCCAAAAGAAAAACTAAAGGGAAAAAGAAAAACATTGCAATTGTCAATTTATGAACTAAGACTCCAGGTCAAATAAAGTCATAGTAAAAAATCCTTTGTAATGTGACTCAGAGTTCAGTTATTAGACTACACTATGCGTCCTAATTGTCTTAAACGCTATAAAACCATATTTACCAAACTGATCATCGACTTAGGGCATCAGCTGTTGTGCCATTTTTGTTGTATTTGTTCTTGGTTTTGTTTTTGCTTCTGGGAGCTTGAGACGGATCCGCGGTGATGAGTGCAAACAGATGTCACTGAGATAAACACGTTTGATAATCGCAGCCATAATCATCATTAGTTTAATGTCTCAAACAAAACACACACAACTCAATTCAGACCCACATTTACGCAGCGGGAGATCCTTATTTCTCAAACGCAAAGATGCTTGTTGATTGGGGGCAAAAAATAACAAGGAGATAAAGAAACAGACTGGAGTTGGGAGCGGTAATTAAATTGTCACAGATTGTAAATAAAAAGTAACTAATTACCGTATTTTCCGGACAATAAGTAGCACCTTTTTTCATAGTTTTGGCCGGGGTGCGACTTATGTGATATTATTTGTTATTTTCACACTGGCAATCGCAAGAGGACGCTCTAGGCTCTAAGCGACGCAGAAGAAGAATCTGCACTTCCTCTTCCTCTGGAGTTTGTGGAGTTTAGAAGTGACACAGAGGAAGAAGAATTCAATGGATTTAGTGATTTGGGGTAAAACTGATGCTTTGCTAAACTTGTTAGCATGTTCTTAATGCTATAGTTATCTGAATAACTGTTGATATGTTACGTTAACACACCAGACATCAGTAGACATAACTATTGTTATTATTTTAAATTGCATTTCAAGATGAAATGTCTGTTCTTGGTCTTGGATTTTATCAAATACATTTCCCCCAAAAATGCAACTTGTAACTCCAATGTGACTTATGTATGTTTTTTTTTTTCTCTATTATGCCTTTTTTGGCTGATGCGACTTATAATCCGGAAAATACGGTAAAAACTTAAATGCTGCTATGAAGATAATTTCGGTAATTATTCATATGATTCAGGTAATTTACATTGAGAAACTGAATCAAAATTAAACGTTTTCTTTCTAAATGTATTCAAAAGGCACTCAGATGC
The DNA here is from genome assembly GCF_026437365.1 of Eucyclogobius newberryi. Classification (NCBI taxonomy): domain Eukaryota; kingdom Metazoa; phylum Chordata; class Actinopteri; order Gobiiformes; family Gobiidae; genus Eucyclogobius; species Eucyclogobius newberryi. The sequence goes on along the minus strand of NW_027315835.1, from coordinate 9,175,461 downwards.
TTGCGACACCGCCTCCACTCTTTGAAAGCGTCAAATGCAGGGATATTGGACATAATTTACAGATGCAAAGTCCTTTTAGCAGCTGGGGCTTTGATATGCCAGTGACAGGAAGGCAAACGAGCCAAAAGACACATGCCAAGTGGAGAGTGAAGAAGTGACAAGCTTTTAACAAACACCTTTTCAACCTCGCGCGAGTCGGGAAAATGGTTTTAATGCGGTGTCAGTGAAGGCAGCATGGGACTGGACCGACGAGTGGGAGCTCATCTGCATGTCTACAGCACAAATAAGTCTTTTATCCTCTTTACGTGCAATACTGTTACCGGCAGTCCTAGCTCTTCTGTTAAGCTGTGAATTCTGTTAATTGTTAATTTGTTCATTATTAGAGCATTGAAGCGCCAGCATTTAATACACACTTCAGGGACGTGTGGGTTTCTGAAAGTGCAAATGAGAATTGGAACGGTCCGCAATTCAAATAACTCGCAAAATGAACGTGTTCAGGTAAAACAGCCGTCAGAGGTGTCGTTAAACTGTAGTGAAATTAATGAGAACGCAGCAGCACAGCGCAGTTTTACACAAACCACAAACACATAACTAACAGTGTCTAACATTTTTACAGTGTTGTTACCCGGACGATATTACCAGTTTTATTGTTAAAGTGGACTACGGTTGGAGAACATGATTATATTTAAGATTGTATTAAAAATGTTGCCTATTTTTCGCTAGTTTGACAATTTCGACAATTTTATGATGTCACTTCCTGGTTGGACATAAGGTAGAGGTAATTTCACAACTGTTAACTAGCAACCATATCGTAAACGAGGGTCAAAAGCCATTTAAATGAACAAATAATGATAATAAACTGGGATAGGCTGTAGTCACCAGCGACCCCTAAAGGGAACAAGTGGTAGAAAATGATTGAATTAATAATTATAATAATAAAAATACCTAATAACACCTTTATTTGTTAAATGATGGTTTGAACTGTCCGTTATTATGTCCATTCTTATTTCTCGTAGCACGGGTGGGTGATATAGCAAAACATGATAAGGATTTTCTTGGAGCTGGATCACAATTTCGATTATGTCACAATTAATTTACACGTTGTATTTTTCTAATGCCTTTAAGACGTCATCTGTAGAGCTGCAACAAAGACAGTAGCACTATTAATTCAAGATGTCTAAAACTATCAGAGCGACTTTGGTGACGGAGTACGAACTTTCGACAACATAGAAGACTGGAAATTAAACTGAGCGTTAAGAGGGCTTTTTAGATGTTTTTTCGAAAAGCTTTATCCAATTTTACTGTACGCACTCAACAGTTAGCACCGGCAGACTTGGGTTTCCTGAGCGGAATCTTAAAAGGATGTCCGATTGAATTCCCATGTCTCAAAATGCCCCGTCAATCATGGATTCACACAGCTTCAAATGTGTCATGTTTTGCCATCTCCCTGACAGGTACATGGGCATCTGTCAGACCTGAGGATGATTGAATGTCCAAGTCCACAGCTCCGACTCCTTTGTCTCCGCTCTTTTGACACAAGGATTTATGCAGGAGACACATGGCTGGCTGTCCCTCTTTAATTGCTGATATTTATAGTTGTACAGTTGAAGTTGGGGTACCTGATTTTGAAAACGAGAAGGGAGGAAGTAGGTATTAAAATCTATCTACCGTGTCGCTTGCGCTCACAAACCCGTTGGCATTTTCTGTAAATAAATATTGTATTTTCCGGACTATAAGTTTTCATAGTTTTGCGACTTATACTTATATTTATACGCCGGAGCGACTTATATGTGATATTATTTGTTATTTTCACACTTGCAACCGCATTTCATACTCCAGTGCAACTTAAATATGCTTTTTCTTCCCAATTATGCATTTTTTGGCTGGTGCGACTTATACTCCAGTGCGACTTATAATCCAGAAAATACGATACATGCAAAAATTCGATAGGCAAAAATTCGATAGGCAAATGAAGCGCCAGCATTTACTACACACTTCAGGGACATGTGGGTTTCTGAAAGTGCAAATGAGAAAAATGAGAATTGAGACGGTCCGCAATTCAAATAACTCGCAAAGTGAACGTGTGAATGTCCAAGTCCACATATATTTATACTTATACGCCGGAGCGACTTATATGTGATATTGTTATTTTCACACTTGCAACCGCATTTCATACTCCAGTGCAACTTAAATATGTTTTTTCTTCCCAATTATGCATTTTTTGGCTGGTGCGACTTATACTCCAGTGCGACTTATAGTCCAGAAAATACGATACATGCAAAAATTCGATAGGCAAATCAATAAAACATGAATCTGACACTGAAGTGCGCCTTTAAAATTTCAGAATTCAACATTTTTCAACACAAAGTAACTGTTCATGTTGGCAGCGCGCATCACGGCCTGTTAGTGGGACCTCTTCCTGTGTTATATTTTTATCCTCCATCTGCGCCCTCACATCCCATGAAAAACTCCATGTAAAAACCGGCTTTGTGCCTTTTGTTCTGCGACAGCTTAAACATAACCGTTGTCAAACTTTCCCTCTCTTCTTCTGTTGCTTCTTTTTTTCTTTTTTTTCTTTCTAAAAACAGATTGTGCACTGAAATGTTTTAGACGCAGATGCTCCCCGTCGCTGTGATGCGCCGCATTACTCGCAAGCAGACAGACGCCGAGCCGTGATTGGTTCTTCTATTACCGCCTCCGGGCCGTAGCCAATCGGAGGAGGGCTCACAGATGCTCAGTTAGAACGTTATGGGCTATTAGATTGATAGATTAATCTTTAAATAAACCGGTTTTCATTTGGCTGTCCTTGTTTCTGGGGTTGCCGCAGACGATCAAACGCTCATCTCATAAATCTGGAGATACAGAAGTTTAAAAGTAGATCGTTTTATATTCTGTTGAGTGTAAACCGCAATATTTAAATGTAAAACGGCTCAATAGAAACCATTGACTTCCTGTTCAAAACTGCCGTACTTCAAAGAAATAATTCACAACAAGCAGCGAATTGTCATTTACATAAGACAAGATAAAAACTAAACCCCTTTTTTCCACTATAAATAAATATAAAAATACACAACAAAAAAACAATAAATCAATCTTGTGTGAAAAATGACTTTATTTCAGTTCAAATCAGAGCGTTGCAGGATTGGTGTGATCCAGGATATGAAGCTCAGTGGAAAAGTACTGAGTGTAATGTGATGGCAGTGGTTCCTGTACAGGATTTAATAGCAAAAGACAAATCTCTGCAATAAATGAAATTGAAAAATGTCAAAGTTGTCACGCTCATCTCCTGTCTGCTGCTCCACTCTGCCGGTCGGCCACGCCTCTTCATCAGACCCACTCCCTACACCTGTCTCTGCTCCGCTCTACCAGTCGGCCACGCCTCCTCATCAGACCCACTCCCTACACCTGTCTCTGCTCCACTCTACCAGTCGGCCACGCCTCCTCATCAGACCCACTCCCTACACCTGTCTCTGCTCCACTCTACCAGTCGGCCACGCCTCCTCATCAGACACACTCCCTACACCTGTCTCTGCTCCACTCTACCAGTCGGCCACGCCTCCTCATCAGACACACCCCCTACACCTGTCTCTGCTCCGCTCTACCAGTCGGCCACGCCTCCTCGTCAGACCCACTCCCTACACCTGTCTCTGCTCCGCTCTACCAGTCGGCCACGCCTCCTCGTCAAACCCACTCCCTACACCTGTCTCTACTCGGTTAGGTCTCGATCAACACCCCGCTGCCTCACGAAAGTCTGTATTCCAATATGACGCAGACAACATGGCGGTGACGAAGACAGGTCCCGCTGATACTGCTCAACCAATCATTTTCTCTCTTGGGTCCAAATCCGCTCTCTTGTCCCTAACCCTAACCCAGTGTCTGAAGCGTATCATGAAGGCCGCCAATTCTGACTTCCTTGAGGCAGCGGGGGGTTGATCTAATACTGACAGTCTCTGCTCCACTTTGCCGGTTGGCCATACCTCCTCATCACCTGATACAGCTCTGGCTGCATTTAAGTCTGCTCCTGTCTCTGCACCAGTGCCAGATTGTTCTCGTGTCATGCCTGACTTTCCAGCGTTTTTCCCCGGACTTTTTCCCTGTTGCTGACCTCTTCTGTCCCTGACCTCGGCTCTGTGGCTAAATCACCTTCCACTGGACCTGCCTGCCAGTTAAAAGGTTTCCGGAAGTTATATAAACTGTTAAACTCTACTGTTGTAAATAAAGGTCATTACCAAGTTATATTCCATCTGCCTGTGTTGCTTTTGGGTCCTCGCCATACCCGTGACTAAAGTGCTCACTATTCACAAAAAAATTCTAACTATGGGAGAAACTGGCTGCCAGGAGGCGATTGTTCTATCTCAGAAATATTGGACTGAGATCAATAAAGCGCTACCGACTGTCTTTGACGTCACCAAATTCAGATCTCTGTGGAGGTTTTTTTATAGTTTTTGCTGGCCGAGAAGGAGGGTCTAAGGACAGGGGACCCTGGGACATCGCCCCTCGTCCCTATGGACACTGTTTAATCCGTTTTTCACTGTCGCCCTCCGAGGCAACTGTTGTTGTGATTTTGGGCGTTACAAAAATAAATTGAATTGAATGTTTTGGCCTAAATACTCAAGATACAATAAATGGATATGGAACATTTTTCTGGCTGCAGGAAAAAGGCCGTCACTAAGGAATGGATGACACCAACTCAAACAATAATTAAGGACTGGACCGATATTATAATATTATAATATTATAATTTCGAACTTAAAATAATTGTATAGCCACACATTACTTTCCATCCGTCAGGTGTTCCCTCATCAGGATTGGTATAAGCGCTGCATTTGCTGGCAGCAGAGGGAATTACCATGAGGAAACAAACAAAAGCTAGATTCCCCCAACATGCTAATATGAGCATGCAATTAACCTGAAGCAGAAATGCTCAGAACAAGTCTTTGAAACCGCACAGGAATCCATTGGATTTCAACTTTTGACGCCATGAACGTTTTTGTGAAGACGTCAGAGAAGACAGACCTTGTAAACAGGATCAATGAAAAAAGCGTGAATAAAGATAAATCAAACTGCAGGTATGTCATGGGTAAAAGCTTTAAAAAAAAGTATTTTTTAATGTGTATCTTTTAAATGTCTTGAATGTAAACATATTACATAACAGTGCAGTGTGGATGTTTGTGAACTTGTGGGCCAGACACGAGCAGATGCAGCCGTTCGGAGCTCATTATGAAAAATACAGGCGGAACGCTGGTGGATGCGGTTGCCATGGAAACCCTGTGGAACCAACATATTTGGAGTTGATGTTGGAATGCTTTCAGATACAAATACCAGATACGCTTATTGCAGATGGATTAAGTAGAAACCTGGGAAGATTTATGTGGCGCTTTGGAAACTGCAATATAAAAAGACAAGTTATAGGAAACATTTAGACAGCAACATTCATAGAGTTAAAGGGCCTGTATTGGGGGTGAGTGATTGACAAAAATGAACGCATAAATATCACTTTATACTCTTATTTATATCGCATGACTTTTGGAAATCCTCCTTTACTAGTTATCAGTGTCGCAAAATAACTAAATACATATGCCAAAAAAAGCTACTGCAAAGTAACTGCATTCCAGAACAGTTATTCTTTCTTTTGGTGGTATTCCGAATACAATTACTTTCCTAAAATCAAAGTTGTACTTGATCGTGTAATTTAGATTTCAAACTGCACAGCATTAATTAGTGAGAAAAATAGAAAACATAACTCTTCTGTGAGTGTATGTGTAATTTCTCTAATCCATAATTAATATACATTCAATGTAAACAAAAAGTACGCTCCGTTAGCCTGGTACCATTCCAGGAGTTAGCACTAATGCATTTCAATGGGAGAGTTAGCGTTAGCCTCCAAACATCACAAACAACGTAAATCCAGGGCTGTTTTGATGAATTACTGTACAACCACTCGACCAAACGTGAGTAACGCCACAGCCTGGTTACAAGATATTACCACGCGCAGATGTGTTTTGTGAAGATTTTTACCATTAGCAATACATGCTAACAACCTTGTAATAAATAGGTCATAAAATGAAAATATTCTGGACAACAATGCACCAAAAACATAGCTGGCCATATCGTATTTTCCGGACTATAAGTCGCACTGGAGTATAAGTCGCACCAGTCAAAAAATGCATTATAGAGAAGAAAAAAACGTATATAAGTTGCACTGGAGTATGAAATGTGGCTGCAAGTGTGAAAATAACAAATAATATCACCTATACTTATACTCCGGAGCGACTTGTAAGTATATAAGTATAATATAAGTATAAGTTGAACCCCGGCCAAAACTATGAAAAAAGGTGCGACTTTTTGGGGATTTTGTTTCACCAAGCGCCACAAATCCTACAGTGATAAGTGAACTTTAGAAACAAGACGTTGACGTTGGATATTGACAGTTATTACTCGTTGGTAAATGTGACAAACGTGTAAAAACCATAAAACAACCACGTGTCCGCGCTGTCTATAAATGACGCAATTGCCGTTTTCATTTGTTGCCTAATTAAAATGAATGTGATGGTGTTTACATAAGTACCAGGCTGCATGCGCCTCTGTTCGAAACACATCATTCCTGGAATAAAGCTGTTTTCAACCCTATTTCACACTATAATATTGTGCAACTCACTGTCAAAGTTTTCATATTCAGAACACAGTATGCAGAGTGGACAATGTATAGAAGGAAAATGCTACAAAAGAATTTTTTTCAGTTTTCTATGACTAAGATATTCTTCCCAACACTGTTATTAAATATATTAAATCAAAAGCCTAACCTTGCATTAATATTGTATGCTGTTGTTTTTAAAGTCAATGCACCTTCTCCAGACTTGTTCAGCTCCTGTCAGTAATAAAATTCCGTTCAAAGCACTGTTTTATTAATGTTTTGCTCTAACTATAATAAAAAACAGATATGGTGATGGTCAGTCAATATGCAGCTCATTTACATTTGTTCATGTGTCCTTTAAACATAGAAAAACTAAAATCAAGCCGCTTCTTGGTTGCCTTCTTGATTTGTTGCATAGTAAAGACAATATAAGATCCATGACAACCGCATATTTACATATTCTATTTTAAATGAAAGGCCAAAACAATAGATCTAGCCCAGGGTAACGTCTCTGCTCCGCACTGATATGTGGATTAACCATTTCTCACTTACATTATGTACACGCAGGCGTATAATGTATGGTAATGTTATGTTTTATGGATTAGATATTGTGTTTTAGTTTGAAATACAGACTTGTTATTGCAGCAGTCCGCCTTTAAAAATGTTCCTAAAATGTTCTTAAAATGTCCTGAACTATTTAGAGACAGCTGGGTACAAGGTGTGTTAGCGTCAGCGGAAAAGAAAACTGCTGATGCCACAGAAAGTCCAGCTGAAACTATGGACTGACCCACTTTAGAAACAAAAGGGGACAAACTTGGAACGTCCCATTATTTACGTTCTGCAATTATGTCAATGACGGCAGCACGAAATAGAACTGCACAACATTGCACGTTAAACTTGCAACAAACAAAATATATCACAAAAACGCCAAAATCCTCCACCTGAACGACATTTTTTAATAAAACACTGAAACATTACTCATACATTAAAAGGCGGCGGTGTCCAAACTGTGGACCAAATGGTAATTGGCCGAATTTCTACCGCAAGTGTAAGTGTTTATACCATCAAAAGTAACATTACAAACGCTGCATTGTGATACAAACCTAAAATGAATGTTCCGAGCCTGATTAAAAAGGTGTTTAGACGCTGTCATCGCCATGGCGAACGCAACCATCTGATCGACTCACTCGCTGTATTGACCACAACAATATTCAGGGGAAGATTCTTCATCGAAATCATATTATGTTCCACTTCAGGTGTCTAACATGCTGCCCGTGGGCCACATTCGGCCCCCCTGGACGTTTTAATCCGGCCCGCAAAAGATGTCTTATTTTTATTCATTCATTTTTGATAGATATGCAGCGTTAGTTAGCTCAAACAAGTGCTAACCTGGACAGATCAGGAGCCACAGAGAAGCTGCTGTGAGCTGTGTCCACACTAATGTGACTCTGAATACAAACACAGTGCACTCATTTCATTCACTACACGATCATTTGTCACTAAAATAAGCTTAAACTATCAAAATAGTTGGCTCATATTGGGTTTGTGCATGTTCCTGTTGCTGGTGCATGAATCTGTCTTTGACCTGTTGCAGATGTGTGCAACAGTGTCCACAAATAACTATAACTAGGCTATTTACGGTAATTATTTACATGATTGATTATTTTTTTACGTTATGTTCGGCCTGTGACCCAGCCTGAGCGTCGAAATACGGCCCCCAGCCCAAAATGAGTTTTATACCCCTGGTGTATACGTTTGCTCCGTGTCTCAATCTCCTCTCACTTCTTTCTCTTTGGCTCTTTCTTCTCTCTTCTCTTTCATCTCTGGCCTACATGCCTCCTCTCTCCTCGCTCTCTTCTCTCTCTCTCTCTCTCTCTCCATCTGTAGTATTGTTCGGTCCACTAACAGTCAAATTAAACCCAGCGTGTTAAACAGCACAAACGACCTGTGTTTTAATCGTCTCCTTACAAAACCTGCTATAAATACGACTTAGACACTGCACACAGCTCATGCAGAGCCCATTGAGCTACAGTCACTGCAAAACATGAACATGTGTAAAAGTTAAAATTATAGTAATTCATTCATATTTATCAGGTGTTTATCGTTTTATCGTTTTTTACCCTTCTAGAAGTCAGAAAACATACACGATTGGGCTGGAACCAAACTGAGGACAAACAAAAAGGCAGAACTATAACATTTTAGGGTATTTCAGACAAGTTTCATTATTTTCCTCAGTGGAGTAAGAAAAAAAAAAACACGAAAATGCACATACCGGTAGTAGCATTATAACTCTTGAGAAAATGTTACTTCAGATAATTCTAGTGATTCTAGTAATTCTAATGCTAGAAATGTTCTATTTATTTGTTTAGAGCTTTTGACTTTTAGAGGTCTAATTGTTGTAATTATGTTTATTCGATTCTTCTTCTTTCAGAAACGCTCTGTAGTCGTGACCAGTTTTCAAGCTAAATCATTAATGGAGCAAAACAGCTCCACTGGCAGATCATATAATTTCAAATATATTGAGACGTATCTGGGATGTAAAACTCCAACAATGGAAACGACACATGGACACCTGTGGACTGTAAAAAGCGATAAGACAAAGACAAAGGACTGAGAAGACTGTCAAGGACTGAATTGAAATAACTTAATGACTAAACTTGACATTTACTTTGAACTTAAACATGGACAAATCCACCAGACACCGGGGCAGATGGGACGGATTCATAGGGCAACCATTTATTTTTATTCTCTAGTTTATTCATTGGGCTACTCTATTTCCTTTTAATTTTGTATTTTCACTCTTTGGTTTTGTTTCTTGCTTGTTTTTTTACAATAAATTTATTTCAAAAAGAATATTGAGGGGGAAAAACACATCATAGACCTTTTTTTTATCCAGCCCTACATGGGGAAAATAATGATTACATGGTTAAACGTCAATTTTGCATAGTATATCGCCATTATATTGTCAAAGGTTGATTGACAACATATGTTTTTGTCGTGTATTGTTAACGGCAGCAACACTTTGTCAACACTCTGAAACCTAAACATAATTAAAACCCAAAACATGTCGAAACAACAAAGGCGTTCTGAAAATCCTAATGGAAATATTCCGTTTGGCAGTGCAGCTCCAGAGAGTATTTTTAGCCCCACGCCTTGTGCATCAGTTCCCATAGTAATCCAATTTGTGAGACACTAAAACAGCATGTATTTTTCTTTTTTTTTCTTCCCTTTCGCCCACTCACAGCCAAGAGTGAAACTTCCAGGTTTGGTTGCGCTGATTAGAAAGGTTACAATGTTTAATCAATGTAATCTTCCCAGTAGGAGTTTGTGTGGATAAAAGGGAAAAGACGGAGCTTCACAAAGGATAAAAAACAAGTTTGCTAATTAGGTTTGAATAGGCTTTTGTTGGTTAAAAGTCCTGTTTTTGTTCAAGTCTTTGTATTCATCAAAAGAAAGTCTAATTTGGCAATAAATCAATACTCTAAACTAGTCCGCGATTTGTTTTTAATTTTTTTTTTGATTAGTCAATTATTATTCAACAATTATTTATATTCTACATTGAGACTTTTAAAATAAATTATCAATAAAATAAAGGTTGATGGTGAGTGAAGGCTTCTATCTAGATGGAGAAAATTTACAAAAAAACAGTGAATTACTAACGAAAAACAGAAATTGCTTATTCTTTTTTGACATTTAAAAAAAAAAAAAATTAACACTGTCTTTGTGATAGAACTTTTTATAGAATGTGTTTTAAGCATTACTTATTAAAATCAAAAAAATAGTTTCACTGTCGACAAGTCATGATAAGTCGATTCATAGTTGCAGACCAACTCAATATGGCACTAAACATTTTTATTATGCATTAATTAAATTTTTTGTATTTATTACTCAGAAATACCTTGAAAAATGCCATACTGTGGAACATTTAAAGCAGTAGCATATCCATGGAGACGAGCACTTCATTACAAAAAACTCAAATACACACAAATACTTGAAGTGAACTCTTGATCAATGACTATTATTCACGTCAAAAGTGAACCTAAATATACCTTTATTATTGCTTATTTGTCATGTTTTAAACACCACAGTGAATTATTAGATTATTAGTGTCTTTGCACCAGCTTTTGAGCGGCAGAACGAGCGCGTTTATCATTCAGAACCGAATTGACTAATGAATCAATACAGCTTTGTTTTATTACATCGTTTTGTGAATCACCGGAGCGATAACTGCGATCACGACGACTAAAACTGAACAAAACCAGGTTCGTTATTCCGCATTATTCACCCAACCGCGGCACAAATCAGCATATTAACAAATAACACCAAAACACACTCTCTCTTCTCCCCACATTCTCAAATTAAACGCTCGTTATGTCATCTGAAGCCCAACAACAAAACACGTTCAGCTCTTCTCTTCTTCTCTGCCGTATTGAGCTAAAAATACACGGCGGGTCCACGTTGCAGATAGCATGTGCGGCGCGTGGATGCTAGGGGCGTAGCGGGCCCTTCACGGAGACGCACGGAAAAGGTCGGAGCGGGCTAAATTTAAACGCCGGCAGCCTCCGCTCGAGAACTTGAACGCAGTTTCCAGGTCACGTATTTGTCTCGAGAGCGCTCGTGCGATTGGACAAAGGCGCCGAAGATGAAAGAGCTCAAAAGGACGCGATCAGATGGTTGTTGGGACGGTTAAAGGTGCACTATGTTGCTCCTCTGACACTTGCTCGTCTCCACTGATAACACCGATTTGAAGCGCGATACATTGTAACATCAAGACGAAACAACTCAAAAATCTCAGAAAAGCCTTTAGTAAATGTACAGTATCTTTTAACACATATTAAGCCGAATGACACACTTAAAGGCGCAATGGACGATTTTTCGTCGATTTGAGAACGCAGGTGGAAGTGCGCATGCGCACTCCCCGTGCGGACTGATACAACACACACGTGCGTTTGTTTATTAGCGCAACGGAGCGCATTGCATCGCTCGTCTCCCGTAGATTTCTGTCCACTTCTGCGTCAGCTCGAACTGTCTTTCTCCGTCTTCATTTTGCCCCGTACACTAAGGAACTATATTATGATAGATCCATGCGCTTAGGCACGCGGAAATGTGGGGACGAGCCTGACGCGGCTGCAGGTGAGTGGTAGGTGCGTCTTATGATTGATACGTGGCAGGACAAATGATTTATCCACGCCACGAGGAAATATGATAAAAAATTTGCTGAAAAAAATCGTCCATTCCACCTTTAAGTTATTAGTTAGTTATCTCAAATTCAACTTACAGGTCATTTATTTGACTCTCTAACGCTCATATTTTATTGTTCTACATAAAAATTACGGCTGCAACTGGGGATTATCTTGCTATTCGATTATTCTTCCGATTAATCAATTATTTGTTGATGTTGGTAAAGATTGTTTGCCAAATTGCATCGCGATAAAGCTAAAGTAATTCAGCTTGAGGACATGTTTATCGAGTATACTTGCAGAAAAAATAATCGTAATCAGAAACACTAAATGTAAGTCATAAAACCTCTCCTCGTCCTCCAATAAATCAAAGCCGGAACAATATTTTTAGGCTGAATATTTATCACGTGGGGAATTGTTTGCACTGAACTTTTAAGTTCTAACATTTGCAACGATTCCTTCTGCTATTTATTTATTTATTTATTTATTGCAGCTCATGTTTTTCATAAAATTGCTCTGTTACAAAAGAGTTTCGAGGGCGTGTGTCTGTGGAATGGAATAGTTTAAATATGATTGTTTATTGAGACATTATTGAGACTTATTTTATTACTTTCTATACAAATCCATGCAGCAAAATTATGTTGAGTATTTAAACTAGGCCCAAGCTTGGTCAAATATAAAGCTTGAAAGGCAGAATTAGTCATGAAAAAATATTAACAATTTTCCCACTGTTTTACATTCACATAAAAAGGACGGCATGTGTTTTAATTGTGTCATTGTATTTTTATTTGCTGCTGTTGTTAACCCACTGAAAACGTAATTGCAGGGCATCTGATACAATAAAACCTTTGCTAAATCCATTTCACCCTGGAGAGACACAGAGACCACGAGAAAGGACTGTTTAGCAAGCTTTATTACGTGGGTTATTTGGCGCTCAGACCCTGGCGGAAGACGTTGCGATCATGGGCACTCCATGATCTATTTGTATTAGATGTCTCCCCCTGGAGCCTGGAGACTGGTGGTGGTAGATGTTAAGAGAAGGTAGAGGATGAGGGGAATGCAGAGGAGGAGCTGGGGAGGTGGCGGGTCGCAGTACGGTTTGAGCGGCCGAGCCATCAGCCTGAGGGCTTAAATGCGACCGCCTGGTGCTGATTGGGAGCGGGGAGGAGTCACTTGAGAGCGTTGATTGGGGATGAGGAGCAGGTGCGAGGGCCATGATGCAGACGTCCCCTGTCCTTTCACCCTCCTTCTTGGCCGGGAAAAACTGCATAACCTCTTTGGGATAAGCGCAGAAACCTGGGAGAGTCCATGGTGAAGGAGGGATCTGACTCTCACAGACGGACAGGCGGGCGCCCGCTTGAGTGCGATGATGGCGCTGGGAAGAGGGGTCCTTCCATGGTGGCCTTGATGTAGATGGGTGGAGTTAGGTCTTCCAGGCTGAATTTACGCAGGCTTCATATCCCCAACACTGCACACTAGACCAGCTCACTACGGCAACTCAAGACGGGAAAAGCAAAGAAACAAAAGGAGATACGCTGTGTTTTATTTATTTTTTTATCTGTATTTTGACGTTTTGAGAGTTGTTCCGCAGCTCCGTGTTCCACATACTGTACGCTACAGAGAGGAGAATCCACACTCACACTCCCGCGAGGACAACTTTGACTGATATGCAACATGGATCTCGTCAGGAAACTTTATCAAAACTCTGAAAATCAACTTCTCAAAACTGATATTGCCCAGATAATTCAATTCTAACATGTTTTGGCTTGGTATTTCGCTCATTTTAAAGCGTTTGTGGTAAAATAGTCAAGTTATTCCGCCGGTATTTCTGCACAAACAAAACACTGTGGTTTGGCTGAGTGTGTGTGAGAACATGCCCCCTGCTGGTGCGAGGAGTGAAGCAGTTCAAATGGAGCTAAAAACAATAGCCGCTAGCAAAGAACGTTAGTGTGCACACAAACCACCAGAAAATTGGTCGTAACTAGTCGACTATAGAGAATAATTGTAGATGAGTCACAAGAGCCATATTTTGAAACTGAAAAATATCACAATAAATGATAATATTGAAACAAAATTGCACAATATACAACAAATAAAAAGCTGAATGAAACACTTTTCTACTTAAATATTAAACAAGAATTCATAAAGGTTACTTAATCCACACGCTGCGGTTCAAATTGTATGGTACTGCAATAAATTAACAAAAAAAGATCTACATTAGTGCGAAGAAAAAAATATTGTTCCATCTTTCATTTACTGAAAGATAAGTCAATATAGTAATTAATCGTGACAGGCTTACCTGGTCGTATTTTGATAAGCGTAATCGTTATCTGGACGGTACAGACTCTAACACGCATACGAAAAGACCTTTTTTTATAACAAAGACAGTAGAATTGTGACATCGAATTGTCAAAAGGGAAAAACAATTTCTGATTTTTAGGAATAATACATTTTATTTGTAAATATTCTCTGTCCAGAAGGCTTCCGTCACCATATTTCAACCTTTATTTTGTTAAAAAGAAATCTCAGTGTACATAAGAATATTTGTTTGACTAAAGAAAAATTGTCCCGCAGACTAGTCAGTTACTAATATAATTGTTAGCTGCAAAATTAGAACAGGACCAGGTCTACATCAGGTCTAAAGGCTCAAATCATGTAGGCTGGACTTTTATGAGACCCCATGAGAATTATGACATAATTTGCTATCGCGCTTATACTTTAATATGTTTATTTATACTACAAAAGCATTTTTTTTTACTGTTCAATTCAGCCTTAATATTTAAATTGCTTCACTCCAACATTTGGGAATTGAGGTATTTCTTTACATTCATATTATTTTAAAGGAGACATGAAATGCTTGGTTCAGGTACTTAGTATTAAACTTAAATAAACATAAATAGATCAGAATATAACATTTTGTCCATTATACATCACAATATTGATCTAAACGTGTAAGTAATAGAAACAGATCCATTGACTTCCTGTTCAAACTGATTAGCCCCGCCTTAAATGTCACCGTAACAAGCTGCCGATTGTTATTTACATGTTAAAAAGTGACAGCGAGACATTTAAGAACCTACTTGTGTCACTCAGAGTTAAAATTCAGCGCAAGGACGCGGGCGGGGATGGGAGGTAGGTGAAAACAGGACTTTTCTGAGCACTCGAGTCTCAGTTGCAGGACAAAACGGGATTACTCAAACATACACGCATCAATCAAGATACAACTTTGAGTACACTAATGATGAGGAAACACTGTTGTAACAAAGTCACAATCTCATTCAAGTTGATTTTTCATGATATGTCTCCTTTAAGAAACAAAATATAGTAAATGGTATGTTTCTCTATCGATCTTCACGTGATCTAATGCCACTTACCTTCCATGACAAAGACCAGGGACCCGACCTCGCCCTCTTTGATGATGCAGGCGTCCTCCCCATAATCCACCGGGTACATGCAGTCCACGATCTCCTGGATCTGGGACAGCTCCAGGTTCTTCATGAAGTCGTTGTCCAGGATGGCGTCTTTTATCAGATCCTTAGACCTGGACATTTGAGAGGGACACAAGAGGAGAGGAGGACAATTGGGACTGTCAGTAAGAATGAATAAAAGAATGTCTCAGTCTTTTTAGAATAACATTTTTTAGACAATATTCGGTCAATAAACAGAAATGTGTTGAAACTTGTGTTTAAACTTATTAATTGAGGTTTAATTATCAGACAAATGTGAAATGTCTGTCAAATGAATCTCAAAATTGCAAAAATATCACCTTTTACCCATTTTGAAAGTTTAAAACATTACTTATTTAATTGTCTTTTTGTAGCACTTTTTTTACATGAATATACTGAATATTAAAATGTGATTATTGCTGCTTGAATATGCTGAAAAAAAATTAAATGATAAACTTGAGACAAACGGCAAAAATGAAATAGACAGAACTGATTGAAACAGATCTCTGTTAATAATAGAAGATATAATTCAGATGATTAAAATATAGGTTACAGTCAGATAGTAAACAAGATCAACCAATGTTATAAAATGATGTAAAATTGGATTAATATCTGTGACAAATGTGTTCCTGAAGGCACAGTAAAGAACAATGAATGCTGAATTAGCTTGAGCATAAAATTGTTGATAAAATACTTTGTTTTTATTATTTTAAAACCCAATATTGCATAAGTAGCCATTATAAAGTACATAAAACAACCCAATAAACAATTAAGTAACTACTTCTGTAACTGTTTATGTCTCTCTTTCTGTACAATAATATCTCAATATAAGTTTATAGAGCATAATCTGTTCACAATGTAATTTAATTGTGCTTTACATAACATTCAAATCACAAAACAAATAAAAGCATAAAGAACATTTTTCAATTTTTTTCTTATTTCTTTAAAATAGTTGAATAAGTGCAGATGTAAGAGTAAGAGTTGCAATATGGAAAGTAGTTAACATTTGGTTTTACTTTCTGACCGTGCTTAATTCCTCTCCATAATTATATTCAGTTCATCTGAAAGTTCAACACTGTTCTTATTTAAATTTTTAATTGCCCGTTCTTTTTTTTAGTAAAATAAGAACATATTTGTCTAACTAGGAGCTGAAGTAAATGTCAGTGGGTTTTTAAGCTTTTTGTGAATGTTAAAACATGCAGTGGTAAAATCTTCAAAATGCTCTTTTATGACCTCTGAAGATAATTTATTTACAAAAAAGGGGGAAACATGTTATGGATAATATGGTGTTAAAGGCTGAGAAAGGACAATATAAAACAAGATATAAAAATGTATTTAAATAAATATCCCTTGAAACACATTTTTCTATTGTTTGATTGAAAAAAGATGGTTTCGCAAATTTAAGTCAACCTTTTGAGGCTTTACATTATGACCAGCCTCACATTGAAAACTATTACCGTATTTTCTGGACTATAAGTCGCACTGGAGTATATGTCGCATTTTTTGGGGGAAATTGATTTGATAAAATCCAAGACCAAGAACAGACATTTCATCTTGAAATGCAATTTAAAATAATAACAGATGAGAGAACATGGTGAATAGGTGTACGTATGCTAACGCTAACACCTTCAGCTACATGAGGCACAGACAGAACTGTGGTAAGTGTCTGGTATGTTAACGTAACACATTAACAGTTATTCAGATAACTATAGCATAAAGAACATGCTAACAAGTTTACCAAAGCATCAGTTTTACCCCAAATCACTAAATCCATTGAATTCTTCTTCCTCTGTGTCACTTCTAAACAACTCCACAAACTCCGGAGGAAGAGGAAGTGCAGATTCTTCTTCTGTGTCGCTTAGAGCCTAGAGCGCCCTCTTGAGGTTGTCAGTGTGAGAATAACAAATAATATCACATACAAGTCGCTCTGGAGTATAAGTCACACCCCAGCCAAAACTATTTAAAAAGATACGGTATAATTGTGTTTTTATTACGTGAACCTGCAAAAACTCTGATCTTCCTCCTCTCCACATTTGAGCTCTAATGACCGATACGAACAAATCAAAAAACCTCATAAGATCTACAGTTTTGGCACCGATCTAGCTCTTTAGTTTGAGCCTTTAATTTTTAAAGTATACATTGAACGGTTCTCTCTCTTCCAGGCAAAGCGTGTCGAGTGTCTTGCCTAAGGACACGATGAGAGCGTGAGCGAGGATCAAAACAAACGACCTTTGTCACTGGGCAAATTGACAGTATCGGTTATCGTCCGTATGTTTGAACCACTGATTAAATCTTAATTCAATATTTAGACAAGCTGAAGATGCGGTTAGTCTGTACGCATTTAATTCATTTATGATGGTCAGATGGAGAGCTTCAGCCATATTCTGTTTCAAAGAGTACTATGTATCACCAAGAATACTACAAGAATATACTACAAGAATATAATGTCTGTTTTACAAGGTTTCTTTAGCCACAGAAACAACTATAATTGAATAAATGCAATATAGATATGTTTAATGATACTGTGGAAGGTTTTTTTCCTATTGATTGATCACAGTTTTCTATTTTATTTTATTTTGTGGTTTGCAATACTAATTTTCTGAACAAAACCCCCAAAAATGTAAACATTTCTTCCAAAACACTTGCTTTTTCAAAGACGATTAGAATGGCTGACTCTCGATGTATTAAAATATTGTTAAGTGAGTCAATTAAACGCAGCTAATTGATAAGTTTAATAATCACCAACTAATTGAATAATCGAATAATCGTTATCTGGATTATACACGGTCCAAAACATGCAATGTACCAAGAGAAGAGGTTTTATGATTCAGACACAGCAGGATTATCGAAAATCAGAAACTAATCGATACTAAAACTATGTATCGAAACTCATTTGAGCAAGAAACAATACTAAATAAATCACATTAACAAGACAATCTGCAAAATCTGCTTTAAATGTGATCAAAAGCGACATTACTTTAGCTTTCTCCGGGTCAAATTCAGTAGAAATCTATTTTTCAGGTCTTTCACTATCGATTTATCACAAGAATAATCGGCAGACTAATCGATCGGCGAAATAATCCTTTGTTGCGGTCCTTTTATTGTAGAATGAATATTTGCCATGTAAACTGTGCAGCACAAATAGCTGTAAAGTAGGGAAAAATCGATGCAGTTCAGTTCCAAGGGGAGAAAAGTTTGAGAGTGACTTGTATATCGTGAATTGTGAATTGTCAGCAAAGTCCCTTCAACTAGTACAGCAGAGTTGCATCACGCCAGCCCAAATAAAACCAAATAAAAACGCCTTATGGGAAACTCACAATATGCTCAGCAGCGTTTTTGACAACCTGCTCGCTCCAAACACATTTCAGCTCAGCCTAAACGCTCAAATCTGTCCTGTTTTTTCGCTCCTAGCGTTAGCCACCGACGACCGGTGCGCAGCTGACTTCAAGTGACTCACCCACTGGAGGATATTACAGCAAAGCCAGAGGTTTTTCCTTCCTGTCGACTCCATAAAAACCTCCCCATAGAAATGCACTGAAAGCCCAAGTCAACACCGCCCTGCTCTGATTGGTCGGGCTGGAGACAGCTTGGCTTGTATTAAAAAGAAACCCCTCAAAAGGGTTCAAAAGGGGTCTCGAAACGCACGGTTCTTCGTCAATAAATGTGGTTTTCTGTCCTGCAAGCCCAATTCCAACCGAAAATATGGTTATAGACTGCATTTTTGTTATTGTGAGTCGTGAGTTCCTGTGCTGAAAACGCACTCGTGAGGAATAAAATGTGGAGGTCAGTAGCATCGGGGCGTACTCAAAGCCAAAGTGTCCCGGCAGACTCGTTTCAAAGAATGTACATGAGGAGATGAAGCAACATGGCATTTGGTAAATCAGAAAAAGCAGTAATTATATGTTTCCTACTTTTAAGAAACACGGAAGAGAAATGTGTGGTCACAACTTCTCTCACAGTTGTGTCTTTTTTGGTTGTTAAGATACCTACTAAACTACCGTATTTTCCGGAGTATAAGTCGCACCGGCCAAAAAATTAGAGAAGAAAAAAACATATATAAGTTGCACTGGAGTATGAAATGCAGTTGCAAGTGTGAAAATAACAAATAATATCACATATAAGTCGCTCTGGAGTATAAGTATAAGTGTAGAAGTATAAATATAAGTATAAGTCGCACCCCGGCCAAAACTATGAAAAAAGGTGCAACTTATAGTCCGGAAAATACGGTATTACCAAATCAGGCCTTTCAGTAGAAAAAAAGTGTCAATACTGTGTGACAAATGACGTCCGAGCCACAATTTGGTTCATTATAGTTGACGATGGTGATTGATTGGGTTTCTTTTTTTAGTATAGAAGTACTGTACACTATGTTCTCTTTAAAGTGGTAATTATTTCAATTAAATCCATTTCCAAGGCACATCGTGTTATACCTCAAGGCGCACTGGCTGAAAATCAAGGGGTTATAGTACATTTCATTGTGTGTTTGACTCTTCTAAACTCAGGGTTGGGACAGGACTTGGAATCATGCCTTTGACGGTTTGATGTTTCATTTAATTACAATGTTAATTTTCGCACTAAAAAACGCTTCTCGTTACATTGCTTTGCGGAGGCAGGAGACGGCTTGAAAATGACGGCGCTCCTCGTTTATTTGGCCACGTTTGTTTCCACTTCACTCAGGTGTAAAATTATTTCTCGTCTCCAGAAATACTTCAATCACTCCATTTGACGTTGTGTGTCCTAATTACAGTTTCTCGTCTGTACAGTTGCTTTTGTCAGCTGGGCTTTTTTATGTGGTTTATTATGTTGCTGTCAATGTCGGCACCTTCATTATCTTATTGACTTGTAACTCTTGTTTATACGATATTCCTCTTATTATTGTGCCAAGTGTGATTCGGCACAGGTAGATATGGTATTTTGTTGTGTACTTTTTTACTTGATAATAGTGGTAGTAGTGGTGGTAGTAGTAGTTGTAGTAGTAGTAGTGGTAGTAGCAGTAGTAGTAGAAGTGGTGGTAGTGGTAGTAGTAGTAGTTGTAGTAGTAGTAGTAGTAGTAGTGGTATTAGCAGTAGTAGTAGAAGTGGTGGTAGTGGTAGTAGTAGTAGTAGTTGTAGTAGTAGTAGTAGTAGTAGTGTGGTATTAGCAGTAGTAGTAGAAGTGGTGATAGTGGTAGTAGTAGTAGTTGTAGCAGTAGTAGTAGAAGTGGTGATAGTGGTAGTAGTAGTAGTTGTAGCAGTAGTAGTAGAAGTGGTGATAGTGGTAGTAGTAGTGGTGGTAGTAGTGGTAGTAGTAGTTGTAGTAGTAGTGGCAGTGGTAGTGGTAGTGGTAGTGGTAATAGTAGTGGTAGTAGCAGTAGTTGTAGTGGTACTGGTAATAGTAGTAGCGGTAGCAGTAGCAGTAGTAGTAGTGGTAATGTGGTAATAGTAGTGGTAGTAGAAGTAGAAGTGGTGGTAGTGGTGGTAGTAATAGTTGTAGTGGTAGTGGTAATAGTAGTAGTAGTAGGGGTGATAGTGGTGGTAGCGGTAGTAGTTGTAGTAGTAGTAGTGGTAGTGGAAGTGGTAGTAGCAGTAGTAGTAGAAGTAGGGGTGATAATGGTGGTAGCGGTAGTAGTTTTAGTGGTAGTGGTGGTAGTAGTAGTGGTAGAAGTACTTCTTATAGCACTGGACTGCAGTAGACTACATGTGCATTATGCAATACATTTTAATAATTAAATACTTTTCATAACTGCTTTTTATACACAATTATAATAAAAATTAAAAAAGTTCAACTGGACCACTGAAGGTTTGCCATAGTCATAGTAGTCGTAGTAATAGTACTAGTAGTTGCGTGGCTATTAATCGTATTAGCCATTAGAAGTATGATACACTAAATGGCAGTAGTAGCTCTGCAATGAAATATTTACGGCAGTAGTAGCGGCGGTAAGAGTAGAAGTAAAGTAGTCAAACGGTAGAACTGAGTAGTTTTAGCAGTAGTACACTGATAAATGCCATGCCATACCGGCCACTGCCTCAGACGCATTATTATGATCTTAAAACACACTTATACTTTATTTGAAAACGTGCCTCTCGGTGTTTTTACAGCCGATCCTGCTCCGTCCGCGGCACTAAATCAAACTGACGCCGTTTATTTGAACAGAGGGCAACATTTTGAGCCAGTAAAGTCAACACAGCCGCGAGCGAAAAGCACCGCATTGGTGCAACGGCCTCAGGAATGGCACGCCGGGCGATCACCGCGGCTTCTGCAACGCGGTGAGAGGCATTAGCAAACATAATAGGCTTCTGAGGGACCAATCATGGAAATCAAGTGGATCAAAAGCCGCGCACATTCTCCTAGTATAACATAGAATAATTGTGTTGGTATTACACGATTTAAACATATGATTTTAAAGGAATTGAATTTGAAAACTGTACAAATGGAGCTTTTCTGGTTTGTTTGCATGGACGAGACACTGTTTTGGCATTAAACATATCTCTGCAGGTCTACAGGTGTTTTTATAGCTTAACGATGTAACGTCCTTGAAAAATGTACTTATATACGTACAGTCTTAGAGCTCATCCTGTAATATCTTCTCCTGCAGAGCGTACTGGGGGTCTCGAAGCGTCCCCATTGTCACAAAAATGTGCAAAAATGAGTGTTGTGTGTTGTGATTTAGAATCCCGGCTCTGACAGTTCGCTGCATGTCCTCCCCTCTCTCTAATCCTTATTTCACACTAAGCTGTCCTGGCTGATAAAAAGCGACAGATCAAAAAATCCTTCAAAATAAGAGCTTAAGCTGGTTGGCTGATCAAGGTTTTGTGCCAAAAGCATCGATCTGAGATTCAAGGTCTGGATCACAATATCAGAGGAAAGCTTTTATAGATGTTTACAAATAAGGAGTTATTATAATCAAGAAATTTAAAAAAGCAACGGCCATTATAACCCTCTGACTGAAATATGTATTAAGGCTTTAATATAAATCTGAATAATTTAATATGATATAAATGTATTAAAAATCTGGACATGACATCCAAATAAAGAAAAACTTCCTGTACCATTGAAATGTTAAAGGTTTACACATTTAAGAACAGCTTTTATACATCATTAGACACCAAGCTGTAGTTATTTAGATACTTCAATGTCCTCTAACTATGTACACTTTTTCATTCGCTGATTATTCAAATTAAATTTTAAAGGCGCAATGGACGATTTTTCTGCGATTTGAGAACGCAGGTGGAAGTGCGCATGCGCACTCCCCCGTGCGGACTGATACAACACACACGTGCGTTTGTTTATTAGCGCAACGGAGCGCATCGCATCGCTCGTCTCCCGTAGATTTCTGTCCACTTCTGCGTCAGCTCGAACTGTCTTTCTCCGTCTTCATTTTGCCCCGTACACTGAGGGAACTATATTATGATAGATCCATGCGCTTAGGCACGCGGAAACGTGGGGACGAGCCTGACGCGGCTGCAGGTGAGCGGTAGGTGCGTTTTATGATTGATACGTGGCAGGACAAATGATTTATCCACGCCACGAGGAAATATGATAAAAAAATTGCTGAAAAAAATCGTCCATACCACCTTTAACACTTTATCGCAAATAAAAGGTGCACTGTGTAACTTTTCCTCTGTGGAGGTTCTGTCTTCATGAAGATTCCTTTTTTTGCCTGAAATATTCCACATTACAGCATTCAACGTATCTGTACCTCCGTCGAGACAAGCAGGTGACACCGCCGCCGGGCCAAGTAACAGGTCAGATCTGTGGAGAGGCGAACCTGCTCACAGTTAAAGGTGGAATGGACGATTTTTTTCAGCAATTTTTTTATCATATTTCCTCGTGGCGTGGATAAATCATTTGTCCTGCCACGTATCAATCATAAAACGCACCTATCGCTCACCTGCAGCTGCGTCAGGCTCGTCCCCACGTTTCCGCGTGCCTAAGCGCATGGATCTATCATAATATAGTTCCCTCAGTGTACGGGGCAAAATGAAGACGGAGAAAGACAGTTCGAGCTGACGCAGAAGTGGACAGAAATCTACGGGAGACGAGCGATGCGATGCGCTCCGTTGTGCTAATAAACAAACGCACGTGTGTGTTGTATCAGTCCGCACGGGGGAGTGCACATGCGCACTTCCGCCTGCGTTCTCAAATCGCCGAAAAATCGTCCATTGCGCCTTTGAGAAAGAACGTTTTTCTGAACATTAAAAGTAGAATAAATATATATATATATATATATATATATATATATATTTTTTTTTTTTTTTTTTTTTTTTTTGAGCAAGTAAAATAGATGTGTTAAATGCCATACTGTGGAACATTCCAGAAATAGTTTCTACAGGAGTTAGGGTTTATACTGTAAGAATTAAGGCTAAAGTTTGAACAACAGTTGCTCATAATATCTGGCAAATTTCTAATGCTTTATTTTGTGCATCAAATCTTTTTCATGCTTTTGAAAGAAATGACACGTCAAAGCGTCCAAACTTTCCCCAAAGTTCACCTGCCAGTACCACATGTTTACTTTTCAAAATAAACCATATGGGTTGATTTATGCCATGGATGATGGACATTTTCAAACTAAAAGCACAGCAGGTCCAAGGTCCCGGTCGATCATTAATGTGTCTGGAAAGCGCTTACGCCGCGGCCGCCGAGGGATAGCCACCCACACACACTTCTATTTGGCCTCAGAAACAACACACACACACACACACAATGCCTTCCAGTGTGAAACTTCGACATGTGGCGGCGCTAATCCGTGGGACGCTGAATGAGACTCCGTCAAATCTGCGCGCGAGAACGAGGGGGCGAGCTGGGATTA
Source organism: Eucyclogobius newberryi (assembly GCF_026437365.1). NCBI lineage: Eukaryota > Metazoa > Chordata > Actinopteri > Gobiiformes > Gobiidae > Eucyclogobius > Eucyclogobius newberryi. The sequence continues at coordinate 9,151,413 of NW_027315835.1, read as the reverse complement.
AAGACACTGGTAGTTCGGCGCCGTCGGAGATGAAGACAAAAAGCGTGATATAATACACTGAGCCGGAGGAAATGGATCGGGATCTGACGGTTTGAGGGGAGACGTTCTCAAATTACTAAGAATATTTGTTTAACCCTGACAGGAAAAAACAGGCAGCCTAATTTTGGGGATTAAATTCTATGGAAATGAGCATTTAAAGGAGATATACCTGCTTTTTATGCACCGGTAATACAGTGAAATCTATTTAAACTCTCAGGGTCAAAATGTAACTGCTGTGTGCTGTCTGCATCAAATTATAATGTGTTTTTTACGCAAACCAGGAAGTAATGATGGCGCTGGCTAATGAATGTCGTGGGAAAATGCTCATAAACTCATTATGATAATAATTAGGACGCTCAAAATGATTTAATAAGTGAGGAATAATAATAATAAGATGAACTAGCTCTTTTTTCCCCCACATTTTTAAGACGGTACAAATCAGGTAAAGGAGGTAAAATGAGGTTAAAACTCATAAACGCAAGAACCATAGTTGAAAGTTAAGCCACTGTTGCTCAAAATGACTATTCAAAATGATGGATCGCCACAGCTTGAGGAACCTACTGCATTTCCTCGCTCTTTCTAAATGTTTCAGTGTATTTACTTTGTGCTTCGGGGCAAAACTTGAGCGATAAAAACCCTGAAGGAGCCGAAAATGAAGCGAACAGATTTGAGGGGATGTGATTTTTTGGGCGGATGGACGTCGGCCACGGGCGACAGGCTCAGAGGAGGAGACAGACTGACAGATGGGAGAAGCGCCACATGCTCATGGACGCAGAAATACAATGCCAGGAATTCTTAAAAATGTACCGAGAGTACACACCAAGAATAATAAACACGTGAAGAAAGACAGCAACTTATACTTATAACTCAGCAAGTGAAACATGCATCGAGACTGCGTTTTATAATCACAGTTTAGGAGGGAATTGATGGAATGAAATGTGGGCGATATTGCCAAAAATCTAAATATTTCTTATTGTATGTTAACAATGCTTCAGGAATGTTCTAAAATGTGTTTATAAGCGTCTTGGTTAAGGTCCAATTTTAACAACAAAGGGGAAAGGAGCATAAAAAGAACAATAAAAGTGCAAAAATATCACTTTATACTCTCGTTTGAAAGATTACACTGGACCGTTCCGTCTCTGAGGCCATTTTGAATCGTTTTATTATAGACAACATACTTGATGATCTAATTTTGCCCTATTATATATACTGAGGGCCATTCCTGTACTTTTAAATCAAAAACAAAACAAATACTGCACTGCTAGAATTGCTCTGTTTGTGATTTTTTGTATTTTATTACTGAGGGCACAGGGGAAAAAACAGGAGATTTCACAGAATAAAACTGTCCCCAGTCCCATTAAATTCATTAACACTGATAGATGTGCACTCCCTCTGGACTCTCGGGGTAAAATGACAGAGTGCTGTAGTAAAACTCATTGAAGTCTACCCAGGGACTAAACCAGGATTAAACCACGACAACGCCAAGGTATAATTTTCAATTAAGCCAGTTCTTAATCAGGTAGAATGGCACAGTGGTGTGGCAGAGCTCCCTGAAGTCGCAACCAAGGACTAAACCAAGACTAAACCAGTACTAAGCAAGGTCTGGTGTAAACCACACAAATGCAATACAATAAATATTGATTGATTTCTTTTGGGTGGACTGTCAGCGCAGATGATGGTGCAGTTCTACACGGCCATCATTGAGTCCATCCTCACCTCCTCCATCACCGTGTGGTTCGCTGGAGCCACAGCCAGGGACAAACAGAGACTACAGAGCATTGTGTGCTCTGCTGAGAAGGTGATCGACTGCAGACTTTCATCTCTGCAGGACCTGTACGTCTCCAGGACTCTGGGACGTACAGGTCCGATCTCAGCCGACCCTTCTCACCCTGGACATGGACTATTTGAGCCACTCCCCTCAGGCAGGAGGCCACTCCCCTCAGGCAGGAGGCCATGCGCCTCAGGCAGGAGGGGAGGCGTCTTCCCTCAGAACAGTTTCTTCCCTCTACCATTGGACTCGTGAACACTTTTTAACACCTATCACTTTAATAACTCCTGTCAACAACATTTTATCCATTTGGATTGGTAATTTAACACGAAGACAAATTTTGTATTATATTTAGTCAAAACCTATTGTTGTTTTATTTTTAACACCTTTTTGCATGCATTCCTTTGTCGTCATAGTTTATATTTTTTACCAATTATTATTGATTGTTTTCTGTTTTCCATTTGTGACTTTTATTCACGTACAACGGCAATGAAACTCTGCAGATGACTCGCGGCAGCTGAAACATGTCAAGGTGAACACATCTCGCTGACAAACACATCCAGACACATCTCACAGAAGACTGCCGTGCACTCACTCTGGGCTCTTGGGGTAGAAGGGCAGCGTGGTGTGGCAGAGCTCGCTGAGGTCCACGGCGGTCGGCTCGGCGGAGATGGCCTGCCTCTTGCTGCGGTGCTGCTCGGACCCCGGCAGGACCAGGGTGTGCTGCTGGACCTGCTGGGCGGTGGCGGGCCGGATCACCGAGCGGTACTTGTCCAGCTCGTTCTGCAGCCTCTGGATCAGCTCGTCCTTTTGGTCCAACTCCAGCTCCAGCTCGTCGATCAGAGCGTCGCGTTGGCGCAGCTCCTCGATCTTCTCCTGCAGGGCGTACTGGAGGTCTCGAAGTGTCCCCATTGTCCCAGAAATGTTCAAAAATGAGCTCAACGTTATTAAAAGTCAGTTAAATGTATCGAAATCAAGCAGACGTCTTCATAGTAAGAGCGTTTTGTTGTTGCTGGCTTTTTAGTGAGCTAGCGCCACAAAAAAGTTCAAAAAAGGTAATAAATTCAATAGATAAATAGGGGTCTTCAATTGGATTTTTTTGCAAATCAACCAGAAATAACTCAAAATTGAAAAAATGGTGGTGAAAGTCCATTACATTTTGTTAAATATAAAGCTTTTACTACAGCCTATTTCATTTTTTGGTCCATCTGATGAATAAAAGGTTCTGCTACATCATCATCATGCTTCACAAATAAATTAATTCATGTCTTGTTGTTTTTCATGTCCTGGCAAATTCAGGTAAATTTACTTTTGCACAGAGCTGAATCTAAGTTGTGCACGTTCAGATGTATCGCAGAATCCAAGTTTCCCTGCTTTTTCAGATTTTGGACAAACATGATCTCTCTCATCTAAACCTAAAACTGTTTTTGGATAGTTTTTGCTTGCTCCACTAAAGTATTTCAACTAAAAATCCCGACATAAACTTGAGAGTAATTTTGCCAGTATCATTGTCACTATTAGATATGAAAAGATGTTTACAATATCAAATGTTTCCTCAAATTCAGCAAATATTTCTGACTTTATTCATATGTAAATGATCAATTATTTAAATGAAGGCCAAATAATGAATGTATCTCTCCTCCACATTAAAAATCTTTACAAAACTACAGGACATTTACACTGTCGCCCGCATTATTTTTACCTGTTGCTGTCAAACCAAGAGCACGCGCTTCTCCAATTGAAAAACAAAAAAAAGCCAATTATGTTTCTTTAGCTTGTAGTCCTGCAAAATGTTCTTCTTAAAATGACCCTTTCTGTCCATGCACGGACGTAATTGGAAATAGAATCAAAGAAAGTGTCGTAAACGCGCTCCAAATGCAATCTAAAGCTAAAGATCAACGTGAAAGCCGCGACTTTTTGACTCAATTTTCCTACAAAGCACAACAAGAAGACCAAACACGCAAATAAGTACAAAAAATAAGTTCCAAAGAAAGTTCGTGTCACATTTTTTGTTGAATAAGATCAGCCTGGTAAAAGTTTTGGTTACGATCCTCGAATAGGCGCATTACTTGGAAGAATTCCCCCAAAATGTCACGTTAAAACGCCGTGATTGTGCTTGTAATATCACAATAAAAAAAAATGCGTCTGGTTCTAAAATCTGCACTCGTAATGATCTCCAAATCCAATCCGGGCAGTGAAGGAGAATATGGCAAGGCGCGCGCGCTCCAAAAGACGTTCCCCCGGCGCGCATCGCACGAAACCCCCGGTAGAAAAAAGAAACAGAAAAAAGAGAAGGATAAAAAAAAAGCACACGTCACGGATTTGTATTTGAGCGCTGTCGGTCCGTCCTCGCCGCGTGCGCACCGGAGGGAGGAAGAAGAGAGGCGCGCGGGGGACGGGAGCGCGTGGAGGGGAGCGTTACTTTGAGAGTGTCGCGTGTGCGCCGCGGAGGAGACGCGGGATTGGACGAGCCGTGGGAAGATCGTGGGAAGAGTTCTTCAGCGCAACCTTCTTCTTCTTCTTCTTCTTCTTCTTCTTCTTCTTCTTCTTCTTCTTCTTCTTCTTCTTCTTCTTCTTCTTCTTCTTCAGCGCATTCTTCAGCGCATTCTTCTTCTTCTTCTTCTTCTTCTTCTTCTTCTTCTTCTTCTTCTTCTTCTTCTTCTTCTTCTTCTTCTTCTTCTTCAGCGCATTCTTCAGCGCAACCTTCTTCTTCTTCTTCTTCTTCTTCTTCTTCTTCTTCTTCTTCTTCTTCTTCTTCTTCTTCTTCAGCGCATTCTTCAGCGCATTCTTCTTCTTCTTCTTCTTCTTCTTCTTCTTCTTCTTCTTCTTCTTCTTCTTCTTCAGCGCATTCTTCAGCGCATTCTTCTTCTTCTTCAGGGCAGTCTTCTTTTTCTACTTCTTCTTCTTCAGCGCATTCTCCTTCTTCTTTTTCAGCGCATTCTTCTTCTTCTTCTCCTTCTTCAGCGCATTCTTCTGCTTCGTCTTCTTTTTCAGCTTCTTCTTCTTCTTCTTCTTCTTCAGCGCATTCTTCTTCTTCTTCTTCTTCTTTTTCAGCGCATTTTTCTTCTTCTTCTTCAGCGCATTCTTCTTCTTCTTCAGCGCATTCTTCTTCTTCTTCTTCTTCTTCTTCTTCTTCTTCAGCGCATTCTTCTTCAGCGCATTCTTCTTCTTCTTCTTCTTCAGCGCATTCTTCTTCTTCTTCTTTTTCAGCGCATTCTTCTTCTTCTTCTTCTTCTTCAGCGCATTCTTCTTCTTCTTCTTCTTCTTCTTCTTCAGCGCATTCTTCTTCTTTTTCAGCGCATTCTTCTTCTTCTTCTTCTTCTTCTTCTTCAGCGCATTCTTCTTCTTTTTCAGCGCATTCTTCTTCTTCTTCTCCTTCTTCAGCGCATTCTTCTGCTTCGTCTTCTTTTTCAGCTTCTTCTTCTTCTTCTTCTTCTTCAGCGCAACCTTCTTCTTCTTCTTCTTCAGCGCATTCTTCTTCTTCTTCTTCTTCTTCAGCGCATTCTTCTTCTTCTTCTTCTTCAGCGCAACCTTCTTCTTCTTCTTCTTCTTCTTCTTCTTCTTCAGCGCATTCTTCTTCTTCTTCTTCTTCTTCAGCGCATTCTTCTTCTTCTTCTTCTTCAGCGCATTCTTCTTCTTCTTCTTCTTCTTCAGAGCATTCTTCTTCAGCGCATTCTCCTTCTTCTTTTTCAGCGCATTCTTCTTCTTCTTCTCCTTCTTCAGCGCATTCTTCTGCTTCGTCTTCTTTTTCAGCTTCTTCTTCTTCTTCTTCTTCAGCGCATTCTTCTTCTTCTTCTTCTTTTTCAGCGCATTTTTCCTCTTCTTTTTCAGCGCATTCTTCTTCTTCTTCAGCGCATTCTTCTTCTTCTTCAGCGCATTCTTCTTCTTCTTCTTCTTCTTCTTCTTCTTCAGCGCATTCTTCTTCAGCGCATTCTTCTTCTTCTTCTTCTTCTTCTTCTTCAGCGCATTCTTCTTCTTCTTCTTTTTCAGCGCATTCTTCTTCTTCTTCTTCAGCGCATTCTTCTTCTTCTTCTTCTTCTTCTTCTTCAGTGCATTCTTCTTCTTTTTCAGCGCATTCTTCTTCTTTTGCAGAGCATTCTTCTTTTTCAGCGCATTCTTCTTCTTCTTCTTCTTCTTCTTCTTCTTCAGCGCATTCTTCTTCTTTCTGGAGATGGTGTTGTTGGTGTTGCGGAATGTTCCAGATTATGGCATTACATTTGCATATCTGACTTTTATTTGAAGACAGTTTTATTACTTATGAGTGGGCTCGCCTCTCCACAGATCTGACACATAACTTGGCCTGATGGCGTTATAATAAAATGGATTGAAAACAGAAGAGTCCATATATTGCCATGTTTTGAGCAGTTTTAAATGTTAATTTGAGATGTTTTTTTGAGTCAAGGAAGTTGTTCATGTCGTGAAAAACTGCAAGTACAACAAAGCCACGAAAACACACAAAATATATGTGTTTTAAGGCGAGACTTTAAAGTTTTTACAACCTTCTGTCTTCTCATTCCAAAGTTATTTTACTCATTTTTGCCTGATCTTTAGACCCAAAATGTCTTTCTTTTTCCATCTTTACGCTGCAGGCTCTTCATATTGTAGCTCTATATAGACGAGTGTCTCTTGTGTGGAGATATTTTTGTACTTTCTCCTGATTTTGACGGCGAAGCAACAAAGTGAGAGGATATTTTTAATCCTATAAAGATTATTTGACGTAACTAATAATAATGCGCACTTCCTTTTTATCAAGCACCGCTCCTATTCTTTCTTCCTAATCACGCAAAAGTGTTCATCCAGTATGAGAGAGATTGACGGTTCAAAGCCATGTTATGAGTGTACATTGCATCGTGCCCTTGAGCAAGACACTTCACCCACTGTATATATGTATGTATGTAAGAGCTGTGTGTGTATCTACAATCTATATACACACTCATAGCTAAAAAAAACTGAATTATGTCAACTGTTTGGCCAGTAGCGTCTCTGATTGTTGGAATAAAGATGAACAATGACAAATGATCGCCTTTATTATTAGATCGACAACAAGATTTAAAGTGACGCTGTGGAATAAAATAGGTAATATGTTCGGAGAGTTAGTGAAAGATTTAAAACACTGCGTTAGGTACTCGAAAATGCACTGTGTACATTGTGTTTTTCTTTCTTATTCTGATTCCCAGCTCAACTTCCTGTTATCTGCAACATTCAAACGATAGCACATTTTGTTTTCTATTGTTAATCGCAACTGGCATTCTTTTGCTTGTCCCTTGTCCTACTTATTAAAAGAATGTCTCACGTTTGCATTGATGATAATATATTGTATTCCTGCAAAAAATAGCGTGACCTTTTGTGCGTTCTGGCTTTCGGGTTATAATATGCTGGCACCTATTGCTGTTCCAATCTCTCCCCGTGAGTTATAATTGATCAAAAAAACTAAAACTAATGAGGTGTTACTGTGGTTATTATCCATGACATTCAATTTCACCACATCCGACTCTATGTCTCTCTTTTTCTACAATTTACGGTGGTTTTCCCCAATTAAAACACCGATTTCTGTGTTTTTCTAGTCTCTCCTTCCTTCTTCCAATTTAAATTACCTCCGTCCTTTCCCGAACCTTCCTCCACACTGATTAGGTTTTTCAACAGTTTCTTGGGTAACGACCAACGACGACGGTGCCAAATTGTGCCAGGAAGTTCCAGGAAGCGTGCAGGAAATCCCAAGGAACGTTAGACACAAGAAGTGGCCTCAGTAGTCCGTGTAGCGGCTAGGCGATAGGAGCTAGGAGACAGGAGCTAGGAGACAGGAACGAGGAGATGGTGTGGTCCGATGCTGCAGACCCAGAGGAAGTGGGTCTGTTCTGGTCTAATCTTCATTACTTTAATGAGTGCAATTAGCAGCGGTATAGGTTTGGGAGGAGGGTCGGCAGCAAACAGGCAGCAACAATCTGCCCCTATCATCTGACAATTGATCATTTATGTTATTACCTTCCTCGATTACCTGCCACACGTGTTGTTTGTGTGTTTTGTGCATAAAGTACAACGCGACAAAGCACTTTTACCTTCGTTATTTGTTGTATCTAAACTTATGTCAAGCTGTGGATGAACATGCGATGGAAAAAAACCTTCTGTTGTGTCAAAACCACCATTTTTATTTCCTTTTTTACTCTGTACATATTGAAATTTTTATTCTTTTCTACCTTATTTGGCAGAAATCTTTTGCTATCTTTTCCTACTTTAATTATTGTACACATTTAGCTCTTTGTTATTATAGAATATTGTAATGTGAGCGCTTCTGTGTCCAGATAATTCCCCTTGTGCATCAATAGCTTGTTCATCTGTGGTAATAAGTAGTAAGTAGTAGTAGTCATTTTAGTATACGTAGTAGAATGTAGTAGAATAAGTACTTGGTTGCATCCGTGATAGAGTCAAGAAGTTTTGTAAAAGACATTCACACTTGTACTTGACTAATTTAATACCATTGCCTGGCTTTTTCCTCATCAAATCTGCTATTTTTGAATCCTTTTTTTAACATTGTCATTCTTCTTTTTGAAAACAGCGTGAGGCAAAGGTCACATAAAAGCATGTTATTTCTACAGCACAGTCTGCCAGTCGGTTACAGGGCGGATAAAATGCGTCCCCTTTCATCACTTTTGAGTCACGGGAAGATGATGAAAGACCAGGGAAACCCAAGTCACGAAATATGTAACTGTAATGACGTGTCATATTGACCAGAATTTTCATTTTCTGTCACACCAATACACTCTGAGGAAACACTTGCACGGATTAAAGAAAGAAATAAAAAAAACAGGACTTATAACGGGTGTAAAATAGGATTA